>NC_142503.1:123498000-123818500 GCF_057876585.1 Rhinolophus sinicus
TCTCTCTCTCTCTCTCTCTCTCTCTCTCTCTCTCCCTCTCTCCCCTTCCCTCCCTCCTTCCCGCTCTCCTTTTCTCCCTCTCTCCTTCTCTCCCATTACCTACAGAGGAATACATATTCCTTACCTACCTTAGTTATTATGGTAAATTATATGCTACATTTGAATTGTAGATTCAAAAATATATATTCAAAATTTCAAACTTTATGCAAGTACAAAATACAACACAAACAGAAGGAGTTCTAATAATCCATTTGTGAGTGCTTTTTAAGAGTTGATGGAAATTATTGCAAGATTGGACTGAAGAAGTTCATTCACGCAATGTTTGAAATTAGACAGTAAGCTTCCATTATTCTTAACAGAAGTTGTGTACCTAATTCCCTATGCACCACAGACATTTTAACCCATAATAACTGATTGTAAATACAGTATGAAACTAGCTGGAGCCTTATTTACACCTGCCAATTTGATGCCCTCCAGCACTAAAAACAAAAACAAAATGGTAGCAAAAGAACTGCCAAGCAAAACACACTTTGCCCCTCATGTACCCGCCTTTCTATTGCCACAAACAGAACCTTTTGCTTCTTGTTTTTCATCAACAAATTCAACTTTGGAATTTAGAATAAAGTTAAGAAAAAAGACATTTGCGTGACATGACAGTAACAAAATAATTATTAAAAAGGTCATCTCCTTCAAATGTGTCCCCTTAAAACATCGTTTAAGTACTGTAAGTGCTTCATTGCACTTTTAATTGAGAAGTAACACATGTGCCATACAATGCATATTTTGCAATGACAGCCACTTATTTTTACTGAATAGCTACAGAATTTGCACTCAATTTTGTTTATACAATAAAAGCCCATGTGATTCATTAAAAAGAAATACATCATTGATACATATTTTGGTTGATGAAGTTGCATTCTCTCTTGTTTTTTTACCCCCTGTGCTTTTTTTTTAATCACATCCCATTTACATAAATATAGCAGCCCAATTATTTCTGCTTTTATTTTTTTAGAAGCTTAAAGCATTTGTCAACATTTTAGTTAGGTTTTCCTTACTACCTTGATTCAGTGAAAATAACTACTAAATGTTAGACCATGTTTTACCCTTCTATTATGGATAGCAATAATTTGCATTGTTGTTGCATGTATTACTTGCATATATTAAAATAGTAACATAAGGTATATAATAATGACTTGCATAATAATGATATGAATAATTTGTATATCAATAGCATTTTTTAATGAGCTCAATATGTTATTTGATATTGAACTCTATCCTTTTTTATTTTTCAGTTACAATTGACAAACAATATTACATTATTTTCAGGAGTGCACCATAGTGATTAGACATTTATATAACTTGCAGAGTGATCCCCCCAATAGTCTAGTACCCATCTGACACCATACATAGTTATTAAAATGTTATTGACAATATTTGCTAGGCTGGACTTACATCCCAGTGACTATTTTTATAACTGGCAATTTGTACTTTGTAACCATTCACCTTTTTCACTCATCCCCTCAACCCTCCCTAATGGCAGCCATCAGTTTGTTCTCTGTATCTATGAGTTTCTGTTTTGTTGGTGTATCTATGTTATTTTTTAGATTCCACATATAAGTGAAATCATATGGTATTTGTCTTTATCTGTCTGACTTCTTTCACTTAACATAATACCCTTTAGGTCCATCCATGTTGTAGCAGATGGTAAGATTTCATTCTTTTTATGGCTCAGTAATATTCCGTTTTATATATGTACCACTTTTTCTTTACTCATCTATCGATGGACACCTAGGGTGCTTCCATATCTTGACTATTGTAAATAATGATGCGATGAACATAGGGCTGAATATATCTTTTCAAGTTAGTGTTTTGGATTTCTTTAGAAAAATACCCAGAAGTGGAATTGCTGGGGCATAAGATAGTTCTATTTTCAATTTTTTAAGGAACCTCCATACCATTTTACATGGTGGGTGCTCCAATTTGCAATCCCACCAATAATTAACGAGGGATCCCTTTTCTCCATATCCCCACCATCACTTGTTGTTTGCTGATTTATTGATGATGTCCATTCTGACAGGTGTGAGGTAATATGTCATTGTGGTCTTAATTTGCATTTCACTGATGATTAGTGATGTTAATCATCTTTTCATATGTCTATCGGCCATCTGTATGTCCTGTTAGGAGAAATGTCTATTTAGGTCCTCTGCCCATTTTTGAATCAGATTGTTTGGTTTTGGGGTGTTCAGTTGTATGTGTTCCTTATATATTTTGGAAATTAACCACTTATGGGATGTACCCTTGGCCAATATCTTCTCCCACTCAGTAGGCTGTCTTTTCATTTTGTTGATAGTTTCCTTTGCTATTCAAAAATTTTTAGTTTGATATATTATAGTCCCATTTGTTTATTTTTGCTTTTGTTTCCCTTGCCCAAGGAGACATCCATAAAAAATATCACTAAGAGAAGTGTCTGAGAGTTTACTGCCTATGTTTTCTTCCAGGAGTTTCATGTTTTCTGGTTTTACATGTAAGTCTTTAATCCATTTTGAGCTTATTTTTATATATGGTATATTCATATATATGGTATGTATATGGTGTTCTTATATATGGTATATATTCTTATATATATGTAGTTTCATTTTTTTCATTATCTGTCCAGTTTTCCCGACACCATTTATTGAAGAGACTGTCTTTACCCCATTGTATATTCTTGCCTCCTTTATCATAGGTCAATTGGCCATATAGTCATGGATTTATTTCTGGGCTCTTCATTCTATTCCATTGATCTATGTGTCTGTTTTTATACCAGTATCATGATGTTTTGATTACTATAGCCTTGCAGTATAATATGATATCAGGTAGTGTGATACCTCCAACTTTGTTCTTCTTTCTCAAGTTTGCTTTGGCTATTGGGGGTCTTTTGTGGTTCCATGTAAATTTTAGGACTTTTTAACTCTATCCTTAAACGTTCAACACATTGAGAACCAAAAAAACTCATATATTTTTATGAATTTTTAAAGTTGTTGAGAACACATATTGTTTTTTATCACATAGAAGAAAATTAAGGATTACTCCATGGACAAAAAAATTGATGGCTAAGCCAAAATTAGAACTCAATACCCTTTAGCCCTTATATAACATCATAATTTTTATGCCAAAGATTTATGATTTTCAGGGCTGGTAAACACAGATGTGGAGATCTACGTTTTATTGGCTAGACAGTAGGATCCTGAAGACAGGATGTCTCATTGACGTTTTAATCAACACTAAACATGTATTTCGTATTCGGTAAATACTCATTAAATTGAATAAACTGAGGCTTTCAAGACATAAATTGACCAAATATGGTATCTTAACAGATCATACCAATTCTTGTCACTTGTGGCAATGATGTTGATCAGTTTTTCAGGTCAATATATCACAGCTAGAAATTTTTGCACAAACTGTATTTTGTGTGCCTTCTAGTAGGAAATGAGATGAATAGGAATAAAAATCAAAACAGAAAACAATGTCTGTCAGGCTATATTTGAATGTTGCATTACTTTTATAAGTAAAAGGAAATTAGGTATTTTGGGAGAGAAAAGGGTGAAATTTCAAGAATTGCCTTTTTCTTTTTTGGTAAGCCTGTAAAGTATAGAATCCTATGAAACATAAGTAAACATGAAAATAAGTACAAGAATGTTATAAAAGGCATGATTACTGTATATTTATGAGAAAATACTAATCAACCCATATCATTCATTAGAAATTTCATGTAAAAAATACAAGGTTTCACTTTTGTGACTGTTTGATTTGAGCAAGTAAGCAGGATAGCCTTATATTTACCATGGATACTAAGATACATTATGTTAAAACAAACTTTGAAACCAATTATATGAAACAACTCTATGTACCTTTAATCAGTTAAAAATATCCAAATATTTCAGATTGCTAGGAACCTTTTAATTGACAAAAGAACAAAAATGTTTCGTATTCAAACTAGAAGAATGTCCACAAAACATTCCCTTGGCTACTTTGGTCTCTTCTTAAATTTAGAAATTTTTGTCTACAATATCTGTTCTCAGACATTAAATCTTAGAGTGGTCAGACATTAAATTAACTTATGTAGGTGTATGATACAAATCCGAGGCATATTTCTAAGAACAAAATTTATGCCAACAGTGTCAATCACACACTTTAAAAGTATTGTTTATTTAGGATGATTAATGACTATCTAATGTCTTTGTTGACTTCTCTTTGCAGTTAAGTGGTGGTCTCAAGTTTATTTTGGTAATAAAGCACTGTTCTGGGAAATGAATTCAAATCTTCAGTTGTCATCTATTTAACCTTTAGGTTTTTGTTAAGTGGAAAGTATGCTTTGTTCCTTCAGTTTTCTTTATTCTGCATTATAGTACAGCTTTTCATTCAAAAATGTTCAAACCAGTGAATTAGATACATACTGGAATGTACTGAAATCTGTAGCTACCCTTAGTTCAAGTAACTTCATAAAGTTAGAGTAAGTTAATAATTAATTGTCTGTGAATAAAGAGTATTGCAATTTATACTGTATTTGTGCCCACACTGAACAAAATGAATGATTTGTACTTTTTTAGCTTGTTCTTATTCATCCAGTAATATTTTGTTAATTCGTTTATTCCTGAATATTAAGCACATGACTCTATTCAGTTATTTTAGTTTCCATGCAAAGAATATACATTCCAATTAACATAGGTGACCCCAGTATAGGTGATGTATTCCTAGGGAATTCTATAATTAAAATTACAAAATAATAATAAATATTTACATAGAGCATACATATACGTTGATCTCATTGTAACCAACAATAATACCATAGATATGGCACTTGGAATGAAACTACTTTATTCCCACATCATAGACTGTCATTTTTTTGTTGACCTATTTGTTTAGAAATTTGAAATATGCTTATCTCATTAATTCTTCTTACAGGAAGTTAGTCCTTTGGGGGGCGATTATAATATCAGGTAGAAGATCAGCTCAAGTGAATTTCCAAGTTTCATCAACAATTTTTATTAGGTTCTTCCTTTTTAACAGAATACAATATGACGTTTTGTACGGGAAGAGTCTAAAGAGGAGGGTACGGTTTGGTATTCCTGCCCACAGAGCATTTTAGCATAAATTGGAAAACTAGGACATACATCACGAAGTCTCAGATGGACACATTTATTAATGAGAGTTACATAAGTACCAAGAGAATGCCAAGTGGAGGCATAATCACAGGCAGGTGGGATTAATCATGGAAAACTTTCCGGAGGAAGTTAGTTTTAAGCCAGGTTTTGAAGTAATTAAGAACTGTTTAATAGAAAGGAGAGGGACCAAACAAGCTCACAAGAGGGGAATTAAATATCATTCAACAAATATTGAAGGCCTTCTGTGTGCAAGGTACTATGCTCAGAACTTGGTTGATACGCAAAAGACTCAACCACTCTGTCTGCCCTCATGATCTCTCCATCTAGTGATAGAGACGTAGAGGCAAAAAATAATGGCAATTGCCAAGGCTCAGGGGCAGACACATACAGAAAATGTTCAGAAATTAGAAAGACTTTTGTTTGCCTGCACCAAAGATTTCATAGAGAAGAATAAAAATTAATTAGTTATGAAAAGAGCAGAAGTGGGTCATCAGTTGGCAGATGATCTTGAAAGCATATGCATCAGCTAGAAACAGTTTTAGTGCTGAGAACTGTGAATCAGCAACTCCAAAATGTCATCAGTGTCCCAGGTTCCCTCTTTCTTTCTGATCCATGAGTTATAGTGTGAAACTCTAGAAGTCACAATCACAATATATCTTCAGCCAACAGATGTTAGGACTGTATTCCAGGCCAAAAGAAAGAAGAAGAGAAAGAAGTGACTGACCGTGCCATTTCTGCTTTTCCTTTTGGGGATTTTATGAAAAATTTATCCTGTGACTTGCAGTTATATCTTTTTGGACAATACTGTGCCCCTAACTATAAGGGAGGCTACTCTTGTAGTTTTTCACTAGTCTTATGACCACTCCCAACAAATCAGAGTTATGTTGTGAAGAAAATGAGAATGAATGTGGGATGGGCAACCAGTAGTCTTTACCAGAATAGGGTTGAGAAGTTCTTGTTTAGAAAGCACTAAACATGAACAGGAAAGTGCTGAAGAAACATTATGAAAACAATCGACAGAGATTATGTTAATGATTGCATGTAAAATAAGTTTGTTTTTTTTTAAAGATTGGATACAAGATTATTTTTAGACTGTTGAATTAAAGAGCTGAGATATCTTCAATTCAAATAGTTGCATATAAACTCTAGAAATGGTAAACCTAAGAGAGAACGTGAGGAAATAATCCTCAACATTTAATAATGAAAAATGTAAAAGTGTCAAAGGATGGTGTGTGTGTGTGTGTGTGTGTGTGTGTGTGTGTGTGTATAGAGAGAGAGAGAGAATGAATCTAGATTTGAATTTAGTTAATCATTCAGTTGTTTAAATCACAAAGACTATAATAGAATTGCAAAAAATGGGGAAATCACAAATCTTTGGAACAGGAAGAAGACAAAGATGCTTAAGAGGGTAAGACACATGGATAGTACTTTCTTTTTTATATATATAAACACACGAGGTGTGATCAAAACATATGGTGAATGCTGCTGCCGAATGCCATCCAATGGAAAGGCAGGGATCTTCAATATGGGAAGAGGCACCTTGAACCTTAGTAACAGTGTGTGATGAGTTTCAATTTCTTCGGTGCAGTCAGGTGTGAGCTACAGTTGAGAGAAGGTGTGTTTTAAAGTGTGTGGCAAATCATCTTCCATCATGCAATGCTCCATGTCACACATCGCTTCCGGTACGGCAATTTCTGTCAAATAAAAACATTATGGTGTGTCTTCATCCACCTTATTCACCGGATCTGGCACCGTATGTCTTCTGGCTCTTTCCCAAATCAGAATGATTCAGGACATCAAGGCAGCCATGACAGCGCAACTAAAGACACTCATGAAAGAGCAATTCCAGAACTGCTTCAGAAAGCGGCAAAAACGATGGGATAGTCGAAGCAGGGGACGGGGGTATTTTGAGGGGAATAAAAATTTTTTATTTAAACATTCACCGTATTTTGTGATCACATCTCATATATATGTATAGTAAGTTTTGTAACAGAGTAGAATGGGTACAACTCCTCTAATACTACAGACATGGGTGCAAAAGTGAAAATGTAATGGGCCTGGACTTCCCTCTAGCATGTACACGTGTACACACACACACACACACACACACACACACACACACACTTTCCCCATCTTGGTTAACTGGCACCCCATTCACCCAAACTAAATATGTAGAACTTGTCTTTTCTTCCTTTCCTCACCACTTGTATCTAATTGGTAGCAATTCTTGCAAGCATTATACGTGTATTTGAAATAACTTGTTGAATTTTGCCATTTGTTGCCATCTCCACTACTACCACACTAATTCAGACTTCCAACATCTCCTACTGGGGTTACTACAATAGTATTTCACGTGTTCTCCCTGAACTCTTATTTCTCACAGTGTCATCTCTTCCTGACAACCAGAGTGATCTTTTAAAGAATACAAATCATATATATTGATATATGGTGATGGATGGAGAACTGACTCTGGGTGGTGAACACACAATGCAATACATAGATGGTGTATTAGAGAATTGTACACTTAAAACCTATCTAATTTTACTATCCAATGTCACCCCAATAAATTTAATAAAAGTTAAAAATAAACAAATACAATAAAACAAGGGGGGAAAGAATACAAATCACATTATGTCACTCACATGTTTAAAACTGTTGAATAGCTTTCTACTGCAATTGGAATTAAAACCTCAGATTCTGTATCAAGGCCTGCCATAAATGATCTGACCACTCAGCACTCTTCCACTCATTCTGTCCACATTGACACACTTCTTATTTCTGTAGTACATTAATTAAGACCATTCTTACTAGTGTGCATTTACACTGTGTCTCCTTCCTGCTCCCTCTAGATGAGTACATCCAGATATCTGGCCCCTTATCTTTCCAGTCTCAGACCCTTTAGAGTCCAAGCCTATCTAAAGTGGTCTCCTTTTACCCAGGTACCATCCTTGTTTTATTTTCTTCATTGTAAACTTTTGCTATCTAAAATATGTATCTTATTGTTTATTGTCTATTGTGTCTGTCCAGTAGAATATAAGTTCTATAAGACAGGCACATTATCATGTGAACTATTGTTTCCCTGCACTTAGAACAGCTCTTGCTTCAAAATAAGCAATCAGTAAAGACTCGTGGAATGAATAAAGGATTAGAATGGCTATTGGAAGCTGTCCACAGCATTATCATTGAAAAGAGGCAAGTTTTGGACTAGCTGATGAGCACCAAAGAGAAATATCAATACTCTGTTGCCGTAGCAGAAGTGATGCTGTAGCAGGAAAACAAAAAACTAGTTATAGACTTTTCTGGGACTTTCTTCTACGGTATACAGCAGACAGAGGAATAGGGCTATTCAGGTTTGGAACTTAACAAACCTGGATGACAGGATCGGGACTGTAGAGTGTCGTAGAGTGACTATACAACCAAATTTACTCAGGACAGTCCCATTTTACATCTGTTGTCCCAACTTAACTACGCCCCCTTTCACTCTCAAAAGTGTTCCTTGGATGAAAAATTATATGATCAATGATGCTATCCATGGAGTTCCTACAAGCCAGTGAAGAATAAATGGAGATTCCCAGGTAGTTTTGTACCATATTACTTGCTCCTTTAAAATGCAAAACAACACAGAATGTTTTCCAAAGGCACAGGTCTCAAAAGGATCGACGTGGACTTTTCTACCAGCTGCTTCAATGACTCTGCAATAAGCAACCATCCAGGGAACTCAGTCTGAGCTCCTGTGAAAGTATTTGGCATAAAGGAATTAACACTGATACTTCTGATACAAGAACAGCATGTACTTCACTGAATCATCAAGTCAAACCAAAGATGGAAGGAGTCCCAGAATCCCAGCTGGGCTAAGTTCCTGCTTTCGGAAGATAAATACAAAAACTTAATCTGGGATCTAAGGGCATTTTTTTAACATATAGGTAAAATAGGCCACGTGAAGACATTACATGAACAAACCACCTACTGTCTGACATCTTTTCTATTGGATTTGTAGAGATGGGCCTAATAATTTTTTACTCAGTTTTATGTAGATTTCTTCCAGCTCTGAGTTTAGAGAGAAATTTTTTAAAATAGATTTCACAGGTTTTCTCTGATAAACTCTATTATGCTTTTTGTCATTAGCAGGGTTTGTATGGTAATTAACAAGCACAGGAACTTGCTTGGTGCTTTACATATATCAATTAATCCCTATAAATAGTCGAGGAAGTGGATTCTATTATTATTCCTATTTTATATATGAGGAACATGGATCCTAGTGAGGTTAAGCAACTACCTAAAATTACCTAAATAGTGGAATTGAAGTGGAATTCAAACCTAGTCCTGCAAACTACAAAGTTGGTACTGAATCATTGTGCTCTACTCTTAAGAACTATGATAACAGAAATACATAGACAAAGAAAATTTTTCGCCTATGAAATCTAAAATAAAATTTTGAATTCCAAAGCATGTTTGAAAACTATTTTCAAGTTTTAAAGTAGTTTTGAAACCATGACTTTAAGAGGAAGAGGTTTTTCTTTTTTTCTTTTTCTATGTAACCTCTTGACTTTTCAATTGACAGGTCTGGCAGTTTGGCCACAGAGTTTAAGGGACAAGGAGACTATGAATAAATCTGTCCTTTCTGTCAAAAGCAAAAAGACAAAGCAAGACAGAGGAGGTAGTCAGACGTGTGTCTTCCTCTTTCCTATTTGGGCAAGAGTTCCAGTATTAGATGAACTGAGAAAAGCATGTTAAATTTTTAAAAAATGTTATACCTTCTGTAATGTTATCATATAAAATACTGAAATATAGGTTCTATGGATGTTATTAGCCATCCAACCTCTCTGGAGTTTGTACCCAACATCGCATTTGGGAAGAAGTGGAATTAAAGTCTGTCCTCATACCAATATGGTGATACCCATATTGGGTATGAAGGAAAAAAAAAAAAAAAACTTGGTAGACTGCATGGAAATAGAGAATAACCCTCAGCTGCTGCATAACATGAAAAGTATGCAGGACTGCCCATAACTTTTTGATGGGGAAAAGTAATTTTTAGTTTAGATACCTACAAGTGGGCCTACATGGTGAGATTCAAAATAACCCCACAACCTTGGCTATGATATGGCCATCATAGACCAGGAGCTGAATGGAGGATGTGACACAAAATTGTAGTGGTCTATAAGATTAAAAAAGCTGACCTGAGACTTGGTTCAGCCAGGAAAAAATAGTATGTCCTGATCAAACCAAGAGACCAGATCACGAGTTATGCCAGTGGCAGAATTTAGTGATACAAGCTGAAGAAATGCCCAGAAATGGCACCACATAAGTCTCAGCAGATCCTAGTCCAGAGACAGGCTTAGACTAACAATTCCCAGCCAATCCATAGAAGATTCAGAGAATTCCAAGTCAAAAGAGCCTGGCTACACCAGTTCTAATAACCCTAAACTCCATCATAAGGAGAAAAGTCTGTCTGCAGGATCTCAGTAAAAAATTAGCATCAACTTGAATAACAAATCAGAAATAAAGCATATATGTAATGAAACTAATTAAATTATTGGAATAGAGTAAGCTCATAGAATTGAATAGAATAAAAGATTTTTTTTTATTCAATACCCAGCAAAGATTGGACAACACGGAAAAATAAAATCAGCTTTAAAAAGGAAAAAAATGTTCAAAGACTCTACATTTCTCAGCATATATGAGTGCAGTAAAATTAAATTTAAATTTTAATTGAAAATACTGCTTAGGGGTTTCTAGTCAACGTGGTGGAGAGTAGGTAAATGCTATGCTTGCCTCCTCTCATAACCACATCAAAATTTATATTAAACTACAGAACAACCAACATTGACAATAGCCTGAAGTCTAGCTGAACAGAAATCCTACAGCTAAGACATATAGAATATGAAGCCACACCTAGATGGGTAGGAGAGACAGAAATGCTGAATGGGCTGGTCCCACACCCACGTGTGGTGATTAAAAATCAGGAGGAATAACTTGGCTGCAGAGGTCCCCCCTGAGTAGCAAGGGGTACCAGTCCCACTCAGGCTCCCCAGTTCATGGTTCCAGTGCCAGGAAGAGAAGTCCCCACAACTCCTCACTGTGAAAACCAATGGAGATTGTGACTGAGTGAGACAGAAGGAGACTGATGACCCAAGCATCCCTTGTAAATGGTCCACATATGGACTTATTCGCTGACAGACTCACTCGTACTGAAATCCAGCACTGACTAAGCTGCTGGAAAGGTGCCAGGGACATATGGGAAGAAACTGAATTGTTTGGCTTCAGAGCAAAGGCTGGAGGGGCAGATTTCCTCCAGACAGAAATGCTGACAGAAGGCACTGTTCCTTTGTTGAGCCCTCCCCTCTCCCAGCATGCAGACTTAGGCAAGTGCCATATCTATATCTCCATCAATCTGCTGACACCATTCGCCCCAGCCTAGTGATTCTCTGAGAACCACCCCACCCAAATTGCAGGCCCACCCAAGCCATTTCTAGTGTCTTTTCCATACAAACACCCTGCCGGCTCCTGCTACAGGTTTTTAAAAAATTTCTCAAAGACTCATAAGCCCCAAACAAGCAGCATCTAGCCACAGCATGCCCCATAACTCTTGCTAAGCAGTCCCAAGCTTGGCACCAGTGGCAGCCAGCATTGGTTCACAGCTTAGCCTCTCCCAGGCACCTCCAAGCCAATTGCAGTTGGAAGAACATCTGTGGATTGCTTTGTGGCTCATTCCAGGTGACCCTGGGTGGCACAGGTGGAAGTTGAATTTGGCCTGTGGCAGGGCCCCTTTCAGGAAGCCCTGGGCCAGTATGCCTACTGGCCCACTTCTGACCAAGCCACAGCACCACCCACCTGCCTCGATGGACAAACTCGGCAAGCATGAGAGCCCTGCTACAGTAAATCCTGCCCTATAGGCTCAGCTCCTGCACAACAACTCCTCCACTGTAGTCATGGCCAGTCCTTACAACCAATGAGCCTGAGGGTCAGTCCCACCCATTTAGATGCAAAGAGCAACCAGCCCGAACTACAACAAGTTAGCTCACACAACCCACACAAGGGACACACCTGGAGCATCCAGGTCAGGTAACCAGGAAGACTACACCACTGGGCCCCACAGGACACCTACTATGTAGGGCAACTCTACTAAGACCAAAAGATATAGTAACTCTATGTAATACATCGACACAGACACAGGGAGACAAATTTAGAAGAGAAAGAAAAATGTCCCAAGTGAAAGAACAGAACAAAACTCTAGAAAAAGAACTAAACAAAATGGAGACAAGCTATCTACTGGATGCAGAGTTCAAAACCCTAGTTAGAAAGATGCTCAGTGATCTCAGAGCGAACTTCAACAAAGAGATAGGTAATATAAAAATGGAGATAGAAAACGTTAAACAGAACCAGTCAGAAGTAAAGAATATGATAACTGAAATAAAGAATACATTAGAGGGCATCAACAGTAGATTAGATGAAGCAGAGGATTGAATCGGCAATTTGGAAGATAAGGTAGCAGAAAACACCCAATCAAAACAGCAAAAAGAATTCCAAAAAATGAGAACAGTTTAAGGGGCCTCTGGGACATTAAGCATACCAACATTTGTATATAGGGATACCAAAAGGAGAAGAGAGAAAGCAAGAAAGTGAAAACCTATTTGAAGAAATAATGATAGAAAACTTTCGTAACCTGGTGAAAGAAATGGATATTCAAGCCCAGACAGCTCAGAGAGTCCCAAACAAGGTGAACTCAAAGAGGCCCACACCAAGCAGCATAGTTTAAAGACTAAGAGAGAATCTTAAAAGCAGCAAGAGAAAAGCACTTAGTTATCTACAAAGGAGCTCCCATAAAACCTCCAATGACTTTTCAACAGAAATTTTACAGGCCAGAAGGGATTGGCATGATATAGTCAAAGTGATGAAAAGCAAGGATCTACAACCAAGATTACTCTACCCAGCAAAGCTATCATTTAGAATCAAAGGACAGGTAAAGAGCTTCCCAGACAGAGTAAAGCTAAAGGAATTCATTATCACCTAATGAGTATTACAAGAAATGTAGAGGGACAGACTACTTTAAGAAGAAAAAAAAGAAAAAAGATAAAAAATATGAATAATAAAAATGGCAATAGCTACATATATATCAACGATTACTTTCAATGTGAATGGATTAAGTGCTCCAATTGAAAGACATAGGGTCGCTGAATGGATAAGAAAATAAGACCCTTACATATGCTGTCTATAAAAGATTCATTGCAGATCAAAAGGCATACACAGAATTGAAAGTAAAGGGATGAAAAAAAGATATTTCATGAAAATGGAAACCAAAAAATAATGGACAGAATAAACTTTGAAACAAAGGCTATAACAAGAGACAGTAAAGGACCCAGTAATCACATGTCTAGTATTTATCCAAAGAAACCCAAAACACTACTTTGAAGGGACATGTGTATCCATATGTGCATTATTTACAATAGCCAAGATTGGGAGGCAACTTGGGTGTCCATCAATGGATGAATGGGTAAAGAAGAGGTGGAATGGAATATTAACCATAAAACAGAATGAAATTTTGCCATTTGCAACAACGTGGGTGGACCTAGAGGTTATTATGCTGAATTGAGTAAGTCAGACAGAGAAAGACAAATGCCAAATGCTTTCACTTATATGTGGATTCTAAAGAATGAAACAAACAAACTCATAGATATAGAGAATATTTTGAGAGTTGCCAGATGGGAGGTGGGTTCGGAGGATAGGTGAAAATGGGAAGGAATTAAGAAATAAAAATTGATAGTTACAAGATAGTCATGGTAATGTAAAATAAAGCATAAGGAATATAATCAATAATATTGTAATAACTCCATATGGTGTTAGATGTATATTGGATTTATCAAAGTGATCATCTCATAAGTTATATAAATGTCTTATCACTATGTTGTATACCTGAAACTAATATTATATGTCAACTGTAATTGAAAAAAAATTTAATTATTGAAAAAAAAAGAAAATACATCTTGGCAAAATTTATGGAATGCAGCCAAAGCAGAGCTTAGAGGAAAATTTATAGTGCTGAGTGCATGCTTTAGAAGTTAATAAAATCAATTATCTAAGCTTCCATCTAAGGAAACTAGAAAAAAAAGAGCAAAAAAATCCAAAGCAAGTAGAATAAAATATTGAAAAATAGAGCATAAATCAGTGAAACTGAAAAGAGGAAATTAATGCAGAAAATCAATAGAATAAAAGACCGGTACTTCGAAAAGTCTGAATATCGTGTAACTTCCTCAGCTTGATAAACACTACAAATAACATGATACTTAATGGTAAGAAACTAGCTGCTTTCTTCCAAAGATAGGGAACATGAAAAGGATGTCCTTTCTCGTGATTCATACCCAATATCGTACTGGAAGTTCAAAGTAATGCAATAAAATACGAAAAGGAAATGAGAGGTATACATGTTGGAAAGGAAGAAATAAAACTGTCTTTGTTTACAGGTAACATGATTGTCTATGTAAAATATTTCAAAATCAACAACAAAAAACACTATTGCTACTGATAAGAAATGATAGCAAAGTTGCAGGATACAAAGTTAATATATGAAAGTCAGTTGCTTTTCCATATACTATCAATGACCAATTGGATCTTAAAATTTAAAATACACATCATTTTTATTAACACACACACACACAAAAACACACAGGTATGAAACTTTTAAAAAGCTGTAAGATCTATATGAAGAATACTACAAAGTGCTGTTGAAAGAAGTTTTAAAAAGATCTAAATAAATTGAGATATATTTCATCTTCATGCATAGGAAGACTCAATACTGTCAGTTCTTCCAAACTTGACCTATAAATTGAACATAAGCCCAATGAAAAATCCAGCAAATTATTTTGTGGATATCAGCAACTATTTCTAAAGTTTATATAGAAAGGCAAAAGACCTAGAATAGCCAGTTCAATACTGAAGAACAAAGTCAAAGGATAGGCACTGTCTGACTTCAAGATTTACTATAAAGCTACAGTGATCAACACAACATAGTTTTGGTCAAAGAACAAACAAATAGATCAGTGCAATATAGTAGAGAGCACGGAAATAGATCCACACAAATATAATCAATAAATGTTTGACAAAGGAGCAAAGGCAATTCAATCAAAACAGGATGCGCTGGGTGATCTCTTCATAAGTTATATATAAATGTTAATCACTATGTTAATGTTGCACATTGAAACTAATGTCATATTGAATGTCAACTATCATTGAAAAAAATTTTAATTAAAAAAAGGATGCTGTTTTCCATAAATGATGCTGGAACAACTAGATATTCATATTTTCTTTTAAAAAATGAATCTAGACTCAGACCTCACAACTTTTACAAAAATTAACTCAAAATGGATCATAAATGCAAGTGTAAAATGTAAAATTATAAAACTCCTAAAAGAAAACACAGGAGAACATATAGGTGACTTTAGATTCAGTGATAACTTGTTAGATACAACACCAGAAGCATGACCATGAAGAAAAAATGATAAGCAAGTTCATTAAAATTAAAAAGTCCTGCTCTGCAAAAGATACTGCTGAGCAAATGAAAAGCCAAGCCACAGACTGAGAGAAAAATTCTTTGCAAAAGATAAATATAACTGACAACTTGTATCTAAAGTATAGAAAGAATGCTTAAACCTGAACAGGAAGAAAATAAACAACTAAATAAAATAGGCAAAAGATCTGAGCAGACACCTCACCAGTAAAGACATGCAGAGACCAAATAAGCATATAAAAGATGTTTAACATCATATGTCATTAGGGAATTGTAAATTAAAACAATGAGATACCACTACACACCTATTGGAATGACTGAAATCCAAAACACTGAGAAAACCAAATGCTGGTGAGGATGTGGAACTATCAGAACTCTCATTCAATGCTGGTACTAGTGCAGATGCAGAATGATACAGCCACTTTGGAGACAGTTTGGTAGTTTCTTAGAAAATTAAACATATGCTTACCAACCATATGATCCAAATCATGCTTCTAAGTCTTTACACAAATGATTTGAAAACTTGTATCTATATAAAAGTCTGCCATATATATATAATTTATGCATAATTTCCAAAAACTGGAAGCAACAAATATGTCCTTCAATAGGTGAATGGATAATTATGACTTATCCAGACAATGGAAAGAAATGAGCTATCAAGCCACAAAAAGGCAAGGAGGAATCTTAAATGAACATTACTAAGTGAAAGAAGCCATTCTGAAAAACCTACATACGTGACTCCTACTATATGACATTTTGGAAAAGATACAACTATGGAGACAATAAAAAGATCAATGGTTGCCAGGAGATCAAAGAAAAGTAGGGAGGGATGAGTAAGTGAAGCACAGAGCATTTTTTTAGAGCAACGAAACTATTTAATATAAGACTGTAATGGTGGATACATGATGTAATTCATTTTTAAAACCCATAGAACTGTGCAACACAAAGAGTAAACCCTAATGCAAACTATGGATATTAGTCAATAATAATGTAGTGTTACTGGTTCATCAGTTTTAACAAGCGTGCCTCACTAATGCAAGATGTTAAGAGGAAACGGAGTGAGGGTTGGGCAGGGATGATGGGGTATATGGGACTCTCTATGCTTTCTGTGCAACTTTACTATAAGCTTAAAAAATGCTCTTTAAAGTAGATATGCGCCTGCCTATGTATGTTTATAAGAATTTCTATGGTGGCTGAGAGTGAATATAAAAGTAATCCTATTTCAGAATTTGTCGGGAATATAACGAAGATCTCAGGTGCTTTGAACTTGTACAACTCACTATATACAAATAGAGATAGAGATATTGATATATATAGAGAGAAAGACAGAGACAGACAGAGGAAAAGGATTATAAAATCCTCCCCAAGAAAATGAAAGCCCAATAAACTTTAATTAAAAAAATAAATAATGAAATCATGACATATGAAATGTTAAACATCGGCCAAGCACACGACTACCTCTACAAGAACTTTTGTGTATGACCTTGGAATCTTTTTGTGTATAATGACTCACCAAGTCCTGTCAATTCTAACTTGGTTTGCCTCTCCTCTTGATTCTCACTGCCACTTTCCTCATCAAATCTCACATAGACTAAAGCCTTTTCAGCTCAGTGGTTCACAACCTTTGTAGCACAATAGAATCATTTATTCAGGGGTGTTCCCACACATCACATCAGTATTCTTTTAAGGTCCCAAGGTAATTATAACATGAAGCCAGAGTTGAGAAACATTGTTCTAATTGACCTCACTGCCTCTGGTCTCTATCTTCCTTAAACCTTCTTCCACAGTATTTATTAATTTTTCTAGCACACAGATTTTTAAATATAATTATTCTGTTTAAAACACTTCCATCGCTTTTCATAGCCAGAAAAATTCCAAACTCTTTATGAATTGCACTTAAAATCCTTCCAGCCTCTGAATCGAATCAACATTTTCATGTGTTTTCTTACACAATCTGGAACACTCACCATTGCTAGAACGTGCCATGCTTTCTCGTGTCTAGTCTATTCCACCGATTCTCATGCTTTGTTGTGCATGAGTATGGGATCGGGCGTATTAAACATGCACATTCCAAGTCCACATGCTGCAGTATGAGCCAAAGGACCTTCCTGCTACAAAACAATCACATACTTGTGAGAACTTCATTTTCTATGCGTTGCTGAGGTCACAGGAAATGTGGGATTACTAAGGGTACCCCCTATGGGGGCAAATACCTGTTTGCTGAACCTGGAGTGGAGTCAGCAAGCAGCATGCAAATGAGAACGAAAAAGCTTCCCTGAAGGTGAATGCCAGTATTAGCACTGCCATCAGGAAGGTCTCGAGCAAGCCTCAAGGAAGAAGAGTTGGATCCTAAGCTCTTGTATTAGCCAGTGGCTCTTGAAAGATGCTTAAGTAGTTTCAGGTTGATAGTCTCCTTGCCATCAGAAGCTAACTTCAAGGAAGGGGACCTGAAACCTAGACTCTCATATTAGAAAGGGACTCTAGGAAAAACCTGAAGTGATTTCAGGTTGGTAATCCCCTCCTCGAAAATTAAATGATTATGTAGTGAGGGAGAGAAGACAGAATTGGTACTATGAAGAAACTTAGCCTTCAAGAGTACAAAGAAATACAATCTGCTCTAATAGAAGCTGAATGCTCACAACATGTTATAGTTGCACAGAGGTATCCAAGATTCACACAAATTAAGATCAAACAAACATGAGCACTTAATCAAAGATCCCCAAGCATGCAAGAAAACAAGCCATCATGTGTGAATGAGTAGAAACAATAAACAACAGATTTATTCCTGAGGATTTCTGATATTGACATTCTCAGGATCAAAATACAGAATTGCTACAAATGAAATATTTAATAAAATGCAGTCACAGTGTTATCAACTGCTTTTTCATTTAACCTTTTTTTCATGATCATTTTCCTATGCCATTAAGCACGCTTTTAAAATATTATTTTAATGGCTTTATATGTCGGTATCAGAAATTATATAACCATTTCTCTATTGTTCAATATATAAGTTAATTTCATTTTTCAGTATTCTAAACAGCATTGTATTAAGTTTTGTTTTTATACATGAATTTCTGAATTTCTTTCTATTTATTTAGAAAACTTAGAATTGGAATTAGTTATAGCATTTTATTAGTTTGCTAAGGGTGCCATTACAAAACACCACAGACTAGATGGCTTAAAAACAGAAGTATTGTCTCACAGTTGAGGAGGCTAGAAGTCTGAGATCAAAGTGTTGGCAGGGTTGGTTCCTTCTGAGGGCTGAGAAGGAAGGATGTGTTCTAGAATTCTCTCCTTGGTTTGTAGATAGATGGCCATCTTCTCCCTGTGTCTTCACATCGTCTTCCCTATGTAGGTTTCTGTGTCCAAATTTCCTTTTCTTCTAAGGACATAAGGCAAATTGGATCAGCGCCCATCCTAATGTTCTCAGTTATTGCCATATACGGTCACATTCGGAGATACTGGAAGTTAGGATTTCAACATATGCATCTTCAAGGGTACACAAGTCATCCATAACAAATGACTATGAACATTTTTAAAGCTGTGAATACATTCAGTCAAATAGCCCTCTATAGATTGTATTCTATCCAGACTCAGAACAGTCATTTCCAAAAATGTGGGGAGGACTCAAATAAAGAAAAGTTATTCCTATAGTATTTCCTTTTAAATGAATACATGCAAAGTAATTCCAAGAAATTTCACTGCTTTGAAAATGGAAAAGAGATCTATATCAGACACCTGCTCACTGTCTTGAGCATATTTGAGGACAGAATTTATTTATTGTACATGTAATTTTGTAAGAACTCTTGCAGAAACACTGCCTGGATTATTTCTCTCTTCTGAGGGACATGGGTTATAATCGCATTACCCAAATGTTTATTATTAATTTGTCTTAAAATAAAATATATGTACAATATACTTTACCAGAATGTTATGGCTTTTTACAGATGAGACATTCTCAAATGTTCCTTATGCCATCTTTTGAAATGCTACTTGCAATCAGGCAATAAACTGAAAGGCAACTAAAGAAGTCCAACACAGCTGCTAGAATAATCTTCCATAAACGTTGTTTGGATAACATCATTCCCTCTCTTAGAAAGCTACAGTGACTTTCAACTCCCTTTTGTTCCAACATGAACTTCTAAATATTTGCTACAAAGTTTGAAAAAATTTAAACCCACCTACCAAGACTATTTTTTTTTTCTTTATCTGATGATTCACAGTCAGATTTTCCATTCTATCAAGTAACTGCTAAATAACTTACAGGGCATGTGTGTCTCATTCTTTTGGTTGACTTTTGGCTCAGCTATTGCTACCAACCAGAACCTCTTTTCCATAAGCTGAAATCCCTTCTTTCCACTAAATTTTTTGTATAAAACTTGCCTACATCACAATGTCGTTTTTCTAAACAACAAAAAAAACAAATATGTTTCATCAAAACACTCCAACAAATCCCAGCATTACCGTGTTTCCCTGAAAATAAGACCTAGCCAGACCAACAGCTCTAATGCGTCTTTTGGAGCAAAAATTAATATGCAACCCGGTCTTATTTTACTATAATCTAAGACCAGGTTTTATAGTATAATGTAACATAACATAATATAAAATACCAGGTCTTACATTAATTTTTGTTCCAAAAGACGCATTAGAGCTGATGGTCCGGCTAGGTTTTATTTTCAGAGAAACACTGTAGGTACATTTTAAGACGTGCTAGTAGAAACATTTGCCCAGGTCTCATCGGCCTTTTCAAAAATGTAATCCTTATGGTTCAAGTTGCTAGCTAGCTTGCTTTTGTTAGCAAATTTCTGAAACATTTTCTAGTGTTCAAAATATTTTCTATTAACTAAAATTATTGTGGTGTACCCACCATATGTAGTTCAATATTTTTATTTTTTAAAATGATAAAATATTGCATATTTTCACTTTTGCTAGAGTATAAATTTGTGCAACATTTTTGAGAGAAATTCTGCTATACTTATCAAAAAAATTTTATAGTACTTATACTTCAGTGCAGCAAGTGAATTCCACTGAATACAGTAAATATGTATACATGCATACAAAGGTATATGTTTAAGGGTGTTGGTAGCAGTGATGCTTAATGAAAAAAAGTTATATGATAGAAAATTGATGGAACTTTTTGCAACTATTTTTTTTTAAATTAGCTATTTAGAGCCATAGTGACCTGATGCAGTGTACTAGATATAGTGAAACAAGTAAAGCTCATTGCAGAAAACTGTATATAGAGAATAAGGCATTTATTCAAAATAAGGTTAGGAGTCCTTGCTTCTGGGAAATAAGGAACTTTGAATTCCCCCTTTTCAAATAGATTTGAGCATCTGTTATGCTTATAGTATGAAATATAGAAAATGGTTTGGCCTGCTGCTCTGAGGTAAGGCTGAATGGGTGTAGAGGGAGTATTGGGCAGAAGAGAAGATGGAGGAGGAAAACGAGCAGGAGGAGGAAGAGAAAGCAGAAGAGGTAGGGGAAGAGGAGAACAACAACAACAACCAAAAAGCAAAAACAGTAAGACTCACGAAAAAGAAGAAAGAACAGAAGAGGAGTCGAGGAGTTCAAGACACAAGCAGAGGAAGCTGCATTTGGCAGAATGAGCCCTGCTCAAATCCAGCAGCTTCTGTCCAAATTGTGCCATTTGTTCTATTAAGACTCTCTTGGATAATGTGGAATTGCATAGAAAATTATGAGGCTTATCAGTCTCTATAAAGCTAAAAGACAAGAATATTTAGATTCAAAAATGTCACAAGAAAACCTTTGGAGGTGATAGATATGTTGATTACCTTGATTGTGGCGATGGTGTCATGAGTGCCTACCCATGTTAAAACTTACTAAATCAACCACATTAAATACATTCAATGTATTGTATATCAGTTATAATTCAATAAAGCTGTTGCTAAAATCATTTTTAAAGAAATGAATCCCCTTACCTGCATGGGTAGGTGTTGCATGGACTTTTGGCACAGGATGGAATAAACAATGTGCATCAAGTTATGCTTCATACAGTATGTAACAGAAATTGCAGTTGTTATTAGAACATATGCAACAGACAAAGAGGCAAAAATATCCATTCCGCAGGTAAGTATTTATCCGTTTGAGAATTACTCTGTCAAGATACTTCCTACTATCCTGAGTAAAACACCGAGTTCCTTTATGCTCCATCAACACACCCAGTGTGAAGACTGCTGGTGTGTTGATGGGGCATAAAGGAAGGGAGCAAAGCTTCTGCTTGTTCCAAAGAGATTGCTTTTTCTCTGAAGATCCCAGGACTCAGAGTGTTTTTTTTCAATCATTAGGAAGCAGGGCTGCTCAGGATAAGTAAATTCTTGCTATTTGAGTAAGAATAATACCAAACAACAACAACAACAAACTTGCATGGGCATCCATTGAAAGGGGAATTCTAGGATTCAGGAAAGTCTATTACCGTCCATGGTGATGGTGAAACCATCACACCAGATGGAGCCTCTGAAGCATGCCTTACAATTTTTGAAATCATGTAGAAAGAAGCTAATGAGACTGAACTAGCTGAAAAAATTTCTCTGAAAATGTTAGCCTACAGTTTCTTGGGTAGAAGACATAGAGGAAGAAAGTTAAAGAAAATAAAACATGGTATGGGGACTAAGATAACCTCACTGCTTCAGGATTTGGACATTATAATGCTGAAAAATATAACTTTGAAGAGCATAGTTGAGGTCTACAGCAATGATAAGACAGAGATTATTAAGGAGCTGCATAAAACCTTTGGAAATTATATGCTGTCTGTAATCAGCAAGCCAATCTGACCTCAATGTTGAACCTCGTGCACTTGGTATCTTTTCAAGGAGATGTCCGTGCTGCCTTCAAATCTGTGCCTGGAGGATCCTCACCCACACCCCCAACCTCTACTTTGCCATCTGCTCCCAAAACGTCTCCATTCCATACCTCTCATCAGGTCAGCCCATTTCTTCATGATCATTATTGTCCAGAGCAAGATCTATGAATCTCTTGACCTCACCTGGACTGTTGGAGACATGATGGAGAAAATGGATCAAACACGTAAAATTTTATGAGGTTTGCTGGGCCTTCCATCAAGATTGTTCCAACAGAAAGTCTGGATGTCAGAGAGAAGATGGTCATCATCACCAGTCCACCTGTTCAAAGGCCAAGGACATATCTTTAAGAAATTCAAAGAAGAAAATGTATTTAACCCAAGAAAAGGTGAATTTCAAAGCCCGCATCAGAGTGGCCTTGTAAGCCAGCAAGGACAGCAAAACCATGATTGAACTGTAAAGTTTAAACAGTGCAGAAGTCATCAGGCCCTGGGATCCATCTCGGATGAGAAGTAAGGAATGGTGGTCCTAATTAGTGAGCATTTCTTTACCAGCCAAACTGCACAACACAAGATCAGGAAAACTGTAGTACTGCTAAAGCAGAAGCAGAACTATTCTCAGGAAGTCGTCTCACATCGCAGCAATTGAGGCTCCCAGAAGCACCAGGAAAACAACAGATGAATGTTGTGTTTCTAATACTGGTAGAGTCGAGTCAAACACAGCCAAAGAGAACAGAGAACCAACGAAAGACCTTCCTGAGCAATAAAAAGTTGGCCAGCAGCACATAGGAGCTTTAACAGAGGCCCTAAGGATATTAGGCACTGAGAAGGGAGGAAGAGAGTCAGACCAGCTTCAGCAGACCAACACAGCACCAGGCAACCAGGCAGAGGTCTCCCCAGCCACATGCCTCCCACTAGATTCCAAAAGCTTCCAGCCAGGTAGTGTCTACTCTACAGTACCCACATAACTCCCATGACACCATCTTATTTAGTTGGACTATGTAGTTGACTATATTCAAAAGCAAAATTCACACCCTTTTTTGATGGAAGACAGTCTCTGTACATGTGTGTAAGTACTAAAGGGAGAAATATGTTTAGATGTGCCGCCTGAATTATACACAGAGTATCTAAAGCATTAATATGTTTTAAGAATAATGTGGCCTATAATTTGAGTAACTTCAATTTTTAATCTTTTTTTGTTTTTGTTTTTTTTGTTTAATTAAAGTTTATTGGGGTGTCTGTGGTATATATACACACTGGAATACTATTCGGTGGTAAGAAAAGATGAAATCTTTTTTTTCTTTTAACACTTTAAACGGTAAGCACTTAAAAGATCAAGTTATTTTGGGGCAGCCTAATGGTATACAAAGAAACTTTAAAGAATTTACATATCATATAATTTGACTAAATTAAATTTTTAATAATTTGTATTTATTTCTTTTAGCACTTTAAAGGATAAATACTTTAATGGATAAAGGCATCTGGGGCAGCCAGATAGTTTAGAAAGAAACTTCAAAGTCATCCACAAAAAGTCATGGTAGGGGAAGGGAGGGGATCTGGGATGGGACTTGTATTCAAGTGGATACTCACAGCCATTTTGGATAACCTGTATATGTGTATCTTGAGAAAGATAAATTGTCTCTCTTCATCTCTAACTCACATACCCACTATTCTTTGCTTCACAAATTTTAAACTAGTTTTTGCAAGTTGCATATAATTATCACTGCTTGTTGTGTTGAAAGATAACATTGCCCTGACTTATGTGAACCTACCATTATCCCAACAGACTATAGTATCCGTTTTCTCTATTGCAAGCAAAAATCTTATGATTTGAAGTTATTGCTTCCATTTTAAAGAAGTTGTGAACCATAGAAGGCAAAGTGGTTAATCTTGTGAATACTTATAAAATAATTAAGGTTTATAAGATAAATAAGTATCGGGGGTGTAATGTACAATGTGATGACTATAGTTATCACTTAGGTTGCTGTATGGTATATCTGAAAGTTGCTGAAAGAGTTCTCATCACAAGAAAAAAAAATTTGTAACTATATGAGGTGATGGATGTTAAGTAAACGTATTGTGGTAATCATTTCACAATGTATGTATGTCAAATCATTATACTGTACACCTTAAGCTTATAGTGTAAGTCATACAGCAGTGTTAACTATAGTCATCATGTCATGTGTTACATCCTTAATACTTATTTATCTTATAACTGGAACTTTATGGCTTCTCACCACCTTCCTCCAATTCCCCTTCCCCCACACCACACTCCTGGTACACGAATCTGGCCTCTTTCTCTACTAGTTGGTGTTTTGTTTTTGTTTTTGTTTTAGACTCCACATGTAAGTGAGATCATACAGTATTTGTCTTTCTATGTCTGACTTATTTCACTTGGCATAATGCCTTCAAGGTCTTTCCATGTTGTCACAAATAGGATTTCCTCATTTTTTAATGGCTGAAATATATATATATATATATATATATATATATATATATATATATATATATTTCAAGAAACATATATGCAAGAAAATGTATACACATTCTAAGAAAGGAAAACTGTATTAAAATTATACTCAATATATATTGATAACAAAAGATGAATACAAGTCACTTTTGACTTCTGCAATTACAGGAGGTGCTCAAAGTGGTTACCATCAGTATCTAGACCCTTCTGATTACCTCAAACTACTGCTTGAGTGACATTGACCAAAGTATCCACTTGTATACATTTTTTTGGCACCCCCGGTATATTACGTCTTCTTCATTCATTCATCCATCAATGGATATTTAGGTTGCTTCCATGTCTTAGCTATTGTAAACAATATAGCTAAGAATATAGAGTGCAAATATATTTTTGAGTTAATGTTTTTATTTCCTTTGGAAAAGTTTTAAAATTGTATTACATATATATGTATAATCTTATAGACATGGGAATGATTATAAGAATTCAAAACTTTGTATATGTAACATTATATTGGAACACACATATTATTCAGTATACCATTTAGTTCAATTATATCTATGAAAATGTATTTAGGTTGCCAAAGCTCTGCTGATAAAATTAGAGTATTCCAAACACAAGGGTCAATTATTTTTTCCCCTACGCTTTAAATTGCTCAAAATCATAATATATTTTAGTTTGTATCTTTAGCTGCATCTTTAGAAAATTGCTTCTTGCTGAACATATTTCTTTCCGGAGCTTCCTGAAGGCTCCAATTCATTTTCTCTTTTTCCTTCTTAATTGGCAAAAGAAACATATGTCTTTTCATTATTACTAAAATCATCCAGACCTTTGCATTCATATTATTTGGTGTAGTGCATTTTTTTGAAGATACTGTTTTCCTACCCCAGTTTATCCCAGTTTGGACTGATTGTTTTATTGGCTTAATGGATAGTTGTCAAACAATGATTTCTTTTCATTACGTTTCTGGAATAGGCCAACTATTTCTTGCATCTTTTCTTTTTCTTTTTTCTTGCATTGGTTTGTTTTCCTCAGTAAGCCCTCTGGCTTTCGGTCCTATATAGGACCTAAAGCCTGTATAGCACTGAGCTTTCTAAGTTATCACCTGTTAGAAAATACCTATTGTGACATGTGATTAGTAGTTTAGTTTTACTTCTTCGCCATAGTCCTCAGCAAAAAAGAAAAACATGGAAGTTCTGGAAATCACTGAACAGGTTGTAAGATTTGCATTATCTTCGAGGTGAACCTGTAAGCAACTAAACCCAGGTGACAGGCCCCTGGAAGATGTCAGTGCCCTGATTCCTACAACCTGTGAATATGTTAGATTATATGCAAAAGGCTTTTTCAGGTGTAATTAAGGTTACTGATCTTGAAATAGGGAAACTATCCTAGATTATTCGAGTGGGCCCAATCTGGTCCCTTGAGTTCTTAAAAGCAGAGAACTTTCCATAGACACAGACAATGGTTTGGTGGTTGCCAGAGGGTAAGGGGGTGGGGGGCAGGGGGTGGGAGATGAGGGTAAGGGGGATCAAATATATGGTGATGGAAGGAGAACTGACTCTGGGTGATAAACACACAGTGAGATTTATAGATGATGTAATACAGAATTGTACACCTGAAATCTATGTAATTTTACTAACAATTGTCACCCCAATAAATTTAATAAAATAAAATTAAAAAAATAAAAATAAAAAGCAGAGAACTTTCTCAGACTGAAGTCTGAAAAGATGCAGCAGAAGTCAAAAATACAAGAAGGACTAAATGTGCTCTTGTTGGTTTAAAACAGAGAAGCAATGTGATGAATAACGTGAGTGGACTTAAGGAGTTGACAGCCATCAAGGAAGCAAAACCTGAGCCCTACAACCACAAAGAACTGAATTCTGCCAACAACCTGAATGAGCTTGGAAGTGGATACTTCCCTAGAGCCTCCAAATGAAAGCCCAGGCCTGCTGACACCTTTGATTTTGGCCTTGTGAGACCTGAAGCAAAGAAAGTGGTTGAGCCCCATCAGACTTCTCACATATAGAACTATGAGATAATAAAGGTACATTGTTTTAACCCACTAAGTGTATGGCAATTAGGATGCCAGCAGTCTAAAACTAATACATGAAGCCTTCATCAAAAGATTGTTTGGAAACTTCTAGAATCCAGAGCAGCAGCAGAGAATTTACAAAAACCAAAAAGAAGATATAACATCCAGGGAAATGGAAAACAGTTCACGGGGATATATGCTATGCTAACTCTGTCAGTTAACACTTTTCTCTCTAAAGGCGTGTTACAAGTTGTTACTCTGCAAAGAAATGAAGATGAGTGTTCAGGAAGTTTCTTGAGAGTGCTCGTGGCATCCACACTGCAGAAGGGAAGAGAAGGAAGAAGGATTGGGCCATGGGAGAAACTGAGCTCTAATGACGTCTAAGTGAAGGCCTTAGCTAATCCTGCAGGGAGTTCTAAAGGTGGAGGGCCCTTCAGAATTATTCCAAGACAGAGTGAATGGTTCGGGTCTTTACACCCATACTTCAAATAGTCTCTGGGTAAGGTAGCACCAGTAAAATTATGACCTTAAGCAAGGATAGTCTCTGTAGCTAAAGCAAGCCCTCCATTAAGGTAGCTAACAGTTGAGCGCTTGGTGCTAGCCGCATTTATAGCAGCAGAGAGAGTATGGCCTTCTCCCTCTCGAGAAGGGGGATCTTGGCATCACATCACAGCATCCACTACATGGCCACTATTACCAATTCACCCACAGTTTATACTGAAACACAACACACTGTGTCTTGTGGCCAGGAGGTTCTTTAACATAACCTAGATCCATCATCTATCCCTGCACAAATTAACTCCATCAACAGATTCTTGTTACATACCAGAATGTCCTAGATAGTATGCTTACTTACATAGTTACTTATTTATATACTTTGTAAGATTTTGATCCCTTTCAGTTTATTTAGATTTCTTTTTTATATCCAAGCATTTGATCTATCTTGATGAACATATTCTGTGCAGTTGTAAAATGTGTATTTCACCTTTGTTGGATATCAATTAGGTCAAGGCAATTGATAATGTTGTTCAAATCTCCTAGATCTTTACTGATTTTTTTCTAGTTGTTCTGTCAGTTGCTGAGAGACAGTTGTTAAAATCTCTATGATTATGGAATGGAATTGTCTCTTTCTCTTTTTAATTCTGTCAACTTTTGCTTGGAATCTGTCCTGTGTATGGATCAGCCAAAGATTTAGATAAATTTTACATCCAGAATTTGTGGATACCCTCTCTGGTTGTCTGCTTTCCAGGGTATTATCTCTTTATTTTCCAGTGGCTGTGGTTGCCCTGAACTCTGTCCTCTAGTTATTTAAACACGTAAACTTGTGAGTTTTCTAAAGGAATGCTTTTTGCTGGTCCCATCGGAAAAGGCTTAAAGGAAGATTTACAGTGTATATTTACAGCAATGGTGACAGAGCCTTGCTCAAGGTCACCTGGCTTCCATTTCAATCAAGGGCCTTGGGCCTGTGAACAACCTTATATCTTGAAATTGCATGAGAGACTGATTATTCATGTCAGGTTTTTGGATACCAGACTTAGAGTTTTTCCCATTGTATAGATGAAGAAATAATCTATTAGGCTGCCTATCTATCTCATTTCTAAAGACTCTGTGATCAATTAGCCACTTCCAAAGATCTCTATGAGAAAATATGTTCTTATTTATGGTAAGTCTTTGCTGGCCTTGACTAGTTGACATGATCACCTTGTCTTTGACAATTAAGAGTGGCCACTTAGCCTCTGCTATTCTGGCGTCACATCATCCCCATTGAAATTACAGAACCCATCTCAGTGTTGGCATTCCCAATAGTCATCTATGGACTACAAAAGAGACCAACCATAGAGTTTCCCAAGGATGCAGGTACTCTTCTCATTAATATTAATGTCTTAGTGAAGTAAGTGTCCTCTAGGATTTCTCATGAAATATATTAGAAGGTGGATATATGGATTGCACATGATAAATCCAGTCCAACTTTCCTGCCTCAGAAACCTTTGGAATCCCTCCTACATACCGTGTCAGAGAGGCCCTGGCATCTTAATCTCATTAAATGTAGGCCACTACTGAGTCCAAGTTTCAGTCAACCCAGATAAGCTGCTAGAGCCACCTCCAGCTGCTTGAGCTAGCACATTAAAATTTGAATCTCTTGTAAATACTATCAATAAATTTGGTGTTAGATTCTGTCTTCCTTGGTCTAACTCCTTAGAATCCATTCTCGTACACGTTCCCAAGGCTTTTACTGATTTATAAACATGTTTTGCAATTGCTTTGATAGGTAAGCGATTTCCTCCTAGCTCATAGTGTGTTACTGTTTGCCCTAGAGTGGTGATTCTCAACTGGTGGTGATTTCCCCCTCTCCCCCACCAGGGACATTTGGAATTGCTGGAGACATTTTTGAGTGTACAGTTGGGGGAGGAAAGATCTCCTGATATCTAGTGGGTAGAGACCAGGGATGTTACTAAATATCCTGCAATGCACAGGACAGCCCCCACAAAAAAAACACCTATCCAGTTCAAAATGTCAGTAGTGCTGAGGATGAGAAAACCCACCTTAAAGAATGCTGAGATTTGATGTTTTGGAATTTTCTCACTACGAGGTGGTTGGGGTAGATTTTAAGGAGAATAAGCACTGCTTCCAGGGCATCTGTCCAAGTGTGATTGTCATAAGGTTTTTCAAGCAGAAAAGGCTAGCCTCTTTGGACATTGGAGCACAAGCTACTTACACTGATAAGAGAGGCTCAGAATAGCATGTGGGTTCAAGACTGTCAGTTTCTTTTAGGTCCAACCAGTTGCAAGTTTCAGAATTGCATTCTTTTCTACTTTCACATGAGAAACTTAGCAAGAGTTTGGATGTGCCTGTCATTGTAGTTCAGCAACTCACACAATTACATTTTGCATTTGATTTTCACCACTATCAGTCCTGTGGTTACAAGAAATAAGGCATTTTTAGGAATGTTGTAGAAACTCTGGTTATGAAATTGTAAGTTACGTTTAGAAATAATGGAGTTAAGATTGTTATATTCTCTCTATAGGTGCTCAAGTGTATACAATATTTCATCCCACATTCCATTCACTATAGAATTCTTTATTTTCATCTGGTCAAGTGTAACAGCCATTTGAGTTCCCCCCCTAAAATGTGTTCAGTTGGCACTTTATCACAATCAACCACAGTTGGTAGCTTAATTAATTATGATGCTACTACAAGCCATGCGTTACTAGCACCCATTTCCTGTTAACGAGGAGCTCAGTACTGTGCTCAAGCTGAAGGGCATGGTCAAACAACCTTAAAATCCCATCTTTAAGGGTCTATCTCCTGTGACCCACCCCACATCTGGTAGCAATTTTGAATCAATCTGGGTGGGTCCACTCAGGAGAGAGAAACAACATCGTGATTTAAACGGGAGAAGTTTAATGTAAAGAATTACTAAACTAAAATTAAAGACTAACTATAAGCTGTAAGAGAATTCCATAAGTCTCCGAAGAGCTATGGGGGAGTACCTAAAGAAGGAAAAACTCTGAATTCATTGGAAAAGACACAGATGCAGAGCTGGTATTTAAGGGTGAACTTGGAGCTGGGAGGCAGTAACATTGATATCAGGTACATCTGTTATTTTTTACTGTAGCCTTTTTCCAATCCATTTATTCATTCTTTTATTGGACCCAAATTATTGAGTACTGACCAGGTACTCTTTTCAGTTCTGGAGATAATACACTGGGCAAAACACAGCCTCTGCCTTTATGTCATTCTATTAGAGAAGATAATAAACAAGCAAATAAATCCAATAATATTTCTCAGATTGTGATATAAATATCTCTTCAGAGTTATAAATATGAGTACATGAACAAATTAAAAGAGTTCCCTGAAGAGTGAGCAAAGGGATAGTCCATGTATAATATATTCTACTTCTAGATTCCACAGTCCTATTTAAAATAATGTTCCATGAAATCTCAAATTTTAATTTGATTGGAAGACTTAGATTCACACCATTCTGTGGAAACAACTGGCAACTAATCAGAAACAACATGTACTCATTAATAAAAGTCCAGTCCTTCCATCTACAATAAACATAAGTGCATGTACAAAGTCGTAGGGCTATGTATGCTGAGCAATAGCTGTGATTCTAATTGTATCCTATTCTTAGCTGCTAGACTTTAGGTTTACAGCCTATGAGTAGCACCTTAACAAATTTCAATGAACAAAAATATGAGTGGGTAGGGAGATATTTTTCCCAAATTCCCAGGTTCAGGTGAATTTCAGATGAAGAACATACTTTGTCTTATGCTAAATTTATTACTGTGGAAATACCGTGAATGCAAAGCCATGTTTTAAAGAGAAATTTTCTTTTAATGCTATTTACAAAAAATGACCTGGAGCTGTATAAAAGCAATTCCACTGGACTTGCTTTTTTAAGAAATCTACATTCTACCCAAAGCATCTGTAGGCTACGGAATATTATCAGACAACTAATACATCCCAATCAGACTGAATTTATTTATAGACAACGTTCTTTTTGCAATGTTAGATGCCTCATTAACTTGATTCAGCTTGTGCATAGCAAAAATATTCCCTCCCTCTTCAGATTTTTGATAGAGTGAATTATAATTTCTTCTCTCACTCATTATAAACCTTTAGTTTGGAGGACATTTCAGAAATGTGTAGTGCCACTTATGTGAGTCCTAGATTACTTGTCCTGGATTAATTATGTGCTTGTTTATTTTTCTTTGGGAGGAATATGAAGTGGTATAGTGACCATTCTTACTTTTTATGAAAAATAAGTTTAAATTTAATTTTGCTATGAACCTCCTCCTAGGCAAAAATGAAATGTCAATCTGTATTTGAATAAATTCCACTATACACATTATTTTCAAGTTAGTAGGATGTGGGTGAGATAGGTTTTAAAACTCCTTAAGCCTTAATAATTCAACTTACTCTTTAGATATGTTCATCTCAGATCAAAACTAAGGCGAATACTATGATGAAAATCCAGCACATAGAATTCCCATATTATATTACACATCTTCAAATTTTGAAATTTCATTTTGAGTATCACTATGCAACTTTTGGTTGTATGCTCTTTTAATTTGGCTTGCATTTCTATAAGCGTGGGGGGAAAAGGATTTTTCTTTCCAAATCTTCCGGTACAACTATTTCAGATTCATCGTTTTCTAAACCAGATTTAACAGGTTAAATTGAGCTCAGAAAAAAGATGATAATTTAAAAGCTGACTTCTATTTCTCTTAAATTCAACATTACATACTTTCAACAAATGTTTACAGAAATAAAAATATTTAGTGTTTGTTGTAAAATGGCCACTAATTATACTGGGAAATTTTTCACATTTTGTTTTAAATAAAATGGTGATTTTATGAAAAAGAAGCAATTTTTCTTAAATTACAGCCTGCAATGTTTTATATCTACCTTATATGATCTTGTTAACCTGTTCTATACACTGGACTATAACAAATATAAAATATCCAACATGTATTTTTTCATTGTCTGCCAGATGATAGAGAACAACTTATTATCTTACATATCTGGTACTATCACAATTATTGTAATCAAAGTGATCATGTAACAACAACAAAAAAGGTGGTTTCATTGCTGTGTCTTAGCCCTTGAAAATGTGTAGCAGAAGTGTGAACACCTTAAGCAAGTTTCAGAACTTGTTTTTAGTCAAGCATAAATGCAGGCATTCTGTCCACTCTGCAAAACAAACTTTTTAAAGTCTCTTATTATGTATATACTAAGAAAGCTTCTGTTCAGAAGAAAGGATGAAAAGGAAATCTCTAAATATGAAATCTCTATGGGATTGGGGGAAAAAAATACAATATGTTTTTTCTTTTTTAAATTATTTTTACTGGGGAATATTGAGGAACAGTGTGTTTTTCCAGGACCCATCAGCTCCATGTCAAGTCGATGTTGTTTTTTTCAATCTAGTTGTGGGGGGCGCAGCCCACTGGGCCATATGGGACTACAACCAGCGATCTTGGTGTTATGAGCGCCACGCTCTGACCTCTGAGCCAACCGGCCCAGCCACCCACTGGTGCCTGAGCTCCAAGTTCAAGCCATTGTTTACAATCTAGTTTTGGAGTGCGCAGTTCACTGGCTCATGTGGGAATCAAACCGGCAACCTTGTTGTTAAGAGCTCATGCTCTAACCAACTGAACCATCCAGCCGGCTCCACAATAAAACGTTTTTAAAATGTGAGTTAACTTGAATTCACAGGACCCATTTTCTCATCTGTCAGATTGTGGGTGTGTCCTAGTCTGATCTGTCTGCTCTAACAGAATACTATAGACTGGGTGGTATATAAACAAACATGTATTGCTCATAGTTCTGGAAGCTAAAAGTTCAAGAGCAGGGTGCCAGTATGGTCTGGTTCTGGTGAGGGCGCTGTTTCTGGTTCATAGCTGGCTGTCTTCTCACTGTCTCTTCACATGGCAGAAGGGACAATGTGTTTTTTAAAGCACCACTTACCCAGTGTTTTGTCATCAAAGACCATGAAATTAACTAAAAACATTTTCCCCTGTTTAGACCACAAACAGTTCTGGATACTGAACTGTTCATAAAAATTATAAACAGTTTGATAAACTGATAAAAATTTTGATTCTCACAAGTGAACGGGAATTTATGCAGAACACTGACCTACGTTCATCAGTGGAGTACTCTTCTTTGTAATGGGAATAGTAATGGAAATTTGAAAGGTTTTTGTTTTTTTTAAGATTGTTATTAAAAATATAGCTAACATAGAATATTATGCCAGTTTCAGGAGTACAACATAGTTATTCAACAATTATATACCTAAAGAAGTGATCACCATGATAAGTCCAACAACTATCTGACACTGTACCACGCTATCACAATACTATTACCTATATTCCCTATGCTGTACGTTACATCCCCATGACTTAATTGTTTCATACCTGGAAACTTGGACCTCTTATTCCTCTTCACCTTTTCCCCTTTTTAAAATTTTTCAATTACATTTGAAATTCAATATTATTTTATATCAATTTCAGGTGTGCAACATAGTGGTTAGACATTTGTATAATTTAAGAAGTGATCCCCCTGACTACTCTAGTATCCACATTACACTATACATAGTTATTACTATATCACTGACTGTATTCCCTATGCTTTACTTTACATCCCCATGACTATTTTGTAACTACCAGTTTGCACTTCTTAATCCCTTTAATTTTTTCACCCTGCCCCCAACACCCCTCCTAAGTGTCACCCCAACAAGTCTAATACCCATCTAATACCATACATAGTTACTATAATATTATTGACAATATTCCTAATGCTATACCCTACATCCCCATAACTACTTTGTAATGACAAATTTGTACTTAATCCCTTCTCCTTTTTTCACCCACACTCCCAATACCCATGCCATCTGGCAACCATCAAAATATTCTCTGTATCAATGAGTTTGTTTCTGTTTTGTTCTTAGATTCCACATATAAGTGAAATCATACTATGTCTGGTTTTCGCTGTCTGACGTACCCCACTCAGCACAATACCTTCCAGGTCCATCTTGCTGCTGCAGATGGGAAGAATCCATTCCCTTCCATAGCTAAGCAATATTCCATTTTATATATGTGCCACCTCCTCTTTATCCATTATTCCATTGACAGACACCCAGGCTGCCTCCACATCTTGGCCATTGTAAATAATGCTGAAATGAACATATGGATGGATACATACATCCTCTTGAAGTAGCATTGTAGTTTCTTCAGATAAATACCCTGAAGTGGGATTACTGGGTCATTCATTGTCTCTTCTTATAGCCTTTGTTTAAAAGTCTATTTTGTAAATGGTGCTGGGAGAATTGGATAGCCATGTGCAAAAGAATGAAACTGGACTGCTATCTGTCACCATGTACCAAAATTAATTCAAAATGGATCAAAGACTTAAGCATAAGACCTGACACAATAAACTGCATAGAAGAAAACATAGGTACTAAATTTATGGACCTTGGGTTCAAAGAGCACTTTATGAATTTGACTCCAAAGGCAATGGAAGTAAAAGCTAAGATAAACAAATGGGACTATGTGAAATTTAAAAGCTTCTGCACAGCAAAAGAAACCATCAACAAAATAAAGAGGCAACCAACTGAATGGGAGAAGATTTTTGCAAACAGTGCCTCCGATAAGGGGCTAATATCCAAAATATACAAGGAACTCATGAAACTCAACAACAAAAAAACAAACAACCCAATTGAAAAATGGGCAGAGGACCTGAAGAGACATTTCTCCAAAGGACATACAAATGGCAAATAGACATATGAAAAAATGCTCAACATCACTAATCATCAGAGAAATGGAAATAAAAACCACAATGAGATATCACCTCACCCCAGTCAGAATGGCTATCATCAACAAGACAAATAGTAACAAGTGTTGGAGAGGCTGTGGAGAAAAAGGAACACTCATACACTGTTGGTGGGAATGCAGACTGGTGCAGCCGTTATGGAAGGCAGTGTGGAGGTTCCTCAAAAAATTACGAATAGAATTGCCATATGACCCAGCAATCCCTCTCCTGGGTATCTACCCAAAAAATCTGAAAACATTTATACATAAAGACACGTGTGCTCCAATGTTCACGGCAGTTTTGTTTATGGTGGCCAAGACATGGAAACAACCAAAATGTCCTTCGATAAATGAATGGATAGAGAAGTTGTGGTACATATACACAATGGAATACTATTCGGCGGTAAGAAAAGATGATATAGGAACATTTGTGACAACATGGATGGATCTTGAGATTATAATGCTGAGCGAAATAAGTCAGACAGAAAAAGCAGAGAACCATATGATTTCACTGATATGTGGTATATAAACCAAAAACAACAAAAGAACAAGACAAATGAGAAACAAAAACTCATAGACACAGACAATAGTTTAGTGATTACCAGAGAGTAAGGTAGACGGGGGGTGGGAGATGAGGGTAAGGGGGATCAAATACGTGGTGATGGAAGAAGAACTGACTCTGGGTGGTGAACACACATGGGATTCATAGATGATGTAACACAGAATTGTACACCTGAAATCTATGTAATTTTACTAACAATTGTCACCCCAATAAATTTAAAAAATAAATAAATAAAGTCTATTTTGTCTGATACAAGTATTGCTACCCCAGATTTTTTGTTTTTTTCATTCCATTTTCATGAAATGTCTTTTTTAATCCTTTTACTTTGTCTGTGTGTGTCTTTCAATCTGAAGTAAGTCTCTTATAGGCAGCATATGTAATGGTTTTGTTTTCTTATCCATTCAGCCACCTTATGTTTTTGATTGGAGCATTTAATCCATTTACATTGAAAGTAATTGTTGATAGATGATAGATATGTAACTATTGCCATTTTATTATTCATAATTTTGATTTTTTTTTTTTTTTTGGTCTAAAAGAAGTCCCTCTAGCATTCCTTTTTTTTTTTTTTTTTTGCTGTTCCAATTGGCTGTTTTTTGCTGCCTTGTCTTCCAAGTTACTGATTTGATCCTCTGCTTCATCTAGTCTGCTGATAATTCCTTTTAGTGCAGTCTTCATTTCAGTTATTGTATTCTTCACTTCTGAGTGGTTCTTTTTTATAGTTTCTGTGTCCTTTTTTGTGCTTGCAATCTCTTTGTTGAAATTCTCACTAAGTTCCTTGAGCATCCTTATAACTATTGTTTTGACTCTGTCTCTGGCAAGTTGCTTACCTCCATTTCGTTTATTTCTTTTTTTCCTTCTGTTCTTTTATATCAGACACATTTCTTTGTTACTTCATTTTGGCTGCCTCTTTGTGTTTGCTGCTATGTAGATCTGCTATGTCTCCCAGTCTTGGCCAAGTAACCTTATTTAGTAGGTGTCCTGTGGGACCCAGTGGCATAGTCTCCCTGATCACATGAGCTGGGTGCTCCAGGAGTATCTCTTGTGTATGCCCTCCTGTTATAATTGAGCCTGGATTGCTGCTGGCATGTCAGTGGGTGGGATTGACCCTCAGGCTGACTGGCTATGGAGTTTGATCACGTTCACAGCTTATAAACTGCTGTGCAGGAGGTTTACCTCCACTGAGTGGGATTTGCCCCAGTGGGCTCTGGTGCCTGTTGAGACCACCCTTTGGGTGTGCTGCTTGTGGGACTAATTGGGCGGTGCTCTGCTGTGGTGTGAAGCCAACTTCCAAGTATGTTGGTTCTGGGGCCTCTTGGGATGGGCGTTGGTGCAGGCCTCGGTCAGCCACGGCTTGTGACTGGCTGGGGACTACCTGGTAGGAGCTACAAAGCAATTCACTGTTGTTCGTTGCCTGTGCTAAACCTGGAGGCGCATGGGAGAGGCCACACTGTGAACCAAGGACAGCTGCCACCAGTACCAGGCCTGGGCTAACTCCACAAAAAGCCAGAACATCCGGAGGACTGCTGCCACCTGCCGGGTGCCTTAAAGTTCAGCCACTGATAAAGTCTTATACCGTATTGAGTTGGGTGAGGCAGGGAGTCACTAAAGTGAGAAGAGTTTTGGTCAGTAGGTTAATGTGGATTCTGGTTTGATGCCAGTGCTGAGCCCGGGGCAACTCAGCAAAAGTCTCAGTTACTGCCTGCCTGAGGCCAGTTACTGCCTACCTGAGGCTTGTGGACTCCGACATTTTTCCAAGAAAAAGTTCAATGCAGGAGGGGCTGGCTGCTCAAGGAGAAAGTGCCTCAGGTGGTGGGAGAGTGGGGTGAGGTGTGGTCCCAGCTGAGTTAGCAGGGCGGAGCAGCAGAGCTCACTTGGCCAATCAGATTCAGATTTGGCCTGTGGAGGTGGGATCAACATAGGAAAGATGGCACTCACCTGCTGGCTGCCCCGAAGGAAGACCTTTCACTGGGAAAATGTCAACAGTGCTCTAGTCCTCCCCCTGTAGCCACACACCTCAGTCTGTGCCCGGTATGTCTCTGAGGCCTCCCGAGTCACCATCCCAACGCTGGAGCCCAAGGTGAGTACCTGCGAGTTAGTGCGTCTGTGCATGGGCCGTAAAACAGGATGTTGTATTTATTTACCACAGTCTTCCATCCCATTCCACCCAAATGGTTAGATCCCCACTGTTTAATACAGCCAGATGTTGTGGTGGCTCCTCCTCCCGGCACCAGTGCTGTGGGCTGTGGAGCCTGATGTGGAGGGTTGGGGTGCCTCATTCCAGAGGGAACTTCTGCAGCTGAAATACCCCTCCTACTTCTCAACCGCTCCATGGAGGTTTGGGGCCCGTTCCGCATCTCCACCTCTCCTACCAGTCATGATGTGTCATCTTCTTTATAGTTTTAGTTATAAGACTTCTGTTCAGCTAGACTTCAGATGATTCTCCAGGTTGACTGTTCTATAATTTAGTTGTAATTTTAATGTGTTCACAGAAGGACGCAGGCACAGCATTAATCCACTCCACCATCTTAGATCTCTCTGAAAGGATTTTAAATTAAGATCGAATTCCTAAACTTGTAAAGTCAGTCTATTTTGCCAAATGGTATGGAACATGGTTTAAGCATCTATGAGTGTCCTGTTGATACATAAATGAAAAGTTATTTGTAAGCCAATTTTTTTGGTCCTAAAGAAATTCTTAATTTACCTGATGACCAGGCGTTGAGGCTTCAGGGTACATATGGTAAGCCCAAACTAGCGACCATCCTTTATTCTAATCACAGTTAAAGTCAACTGTGGGAGGCTGCCACCCTTGAGTGGTTTATAATCAGCTTGAGACATGAAACTGACTCATTTCTGGAATTGTGGGGGCTGTTCTTTCACTCTTTTCAGTACATGAATGCCACTGTAAAATAAGATTAAATGCTGTGGGGTTTCCCTACTGCTTCCCTTCCCTATTTGTTAACTTTTCATGGTATGTGGGCTCTGAATGTATTTATGTTTTCTCAGCTTCAAATATCTCACAATTTTGCAATGGACAGCCTGCTTTGCTATACTTCTAAAATAGGTCATTGTTTCTATTATGCTACATTTTATTACATTATTTAACAGAGATGAATACTCTAAATATAAATAGATAAAATATTTAAACTCATTAAAGTTATAATATCTTTCTTGGTATCCCACTCCAGTCAGTGTCACCTCTTGGGAGATTACTTGTGAGCCTCTTTCACATTGTCTAAAGCAGGGGTATCCAAACTTTTTTCAACATTTTTCACCAAGGGCCATATGTGGTAAAATACACCAACAGCCGGGCCACTCACTCAAGGTGAAGTACATATTGCCTCACCTGGTTTATTTAAGTAAACTAAATATATTTTTGGACTTTGCTGCGGGCCAATTAAAAATGGATCGTGGGCCGCAGTTGGCCCACGGGCTGCAGTTTGGACACCCCTGGTCTAAAGGTACCTGTAAACTTGTCCTCTAAAATACTATTACTAGGGAATCACACTGCAGTCATAGACTTTCCTCCTGAATCTTCTAAACTTCAATCTACACTGTTTTCTTTTCTTCTTTTAAAAGCTTTGATCTCCTAAATTATAGACACATACCTCTCAGGATCTGATAGACATTTCCCTTACTTAAGTTATTGTTCTCTTGAATTTTGAAAAACTCTTATTAAGTTTTAAAGGAGAAAAGAGCTTAATATACTCAATCAACTCTCAAATAAGTTAGAAAAATAAGTTATATATATACATATATAATTATATATACATAGTATATATGCATATATATATATATATATATATACATATATATATACAGAGAGAGAGATGAAAGACGTGACAGAGCAAATGTTAAATATAAAAATCAGTAAATCTAAGGAAAAATAGAAATTTTCTGTACGATTTTTGCAACATTTCTGTAAATTTGAAGTTATTTCAAAATGAAAACATTTTTAAATGTTGGTTTAAGTATGTTATTTACAAGTATATAGCAAATAATCTAATAGTTAATGTAGCAAATAATACTATGATGATAATATAATAAAGCGAAAAAAAATAACATGAAGTGAGACAATAATTGTTAGTTGCCTTCACCAAAAAATCTTTAATATTTTTTAGATTCTAGTTTGTTATAAAAGTAGCCATAGATTACTGGGAATTAGCTCATTTGTAATAAACGTTTATCTTATTCTGAGCATGCATGTAGTTCATGCTTTTGTGGAAAATGTTTTACCTTTTACTTTGTCAATTTTTAATGAAAAGAGTTCCTTTCACCCTTTGTCTGAAACACAGTCAATATGTTCTAAAAGATGAAACAAAATCCTAAGGGTTTTTACAACAGCTTTATAAAATACAGGATCTGAAAGACTATTGTAGTTGCTTCTTTACATATTTATAACCTCATGAGAGCCTACCTATCTTACCATGGATACCCATGCCCAGCACATATATAGCGCATAACAGGAACCCAGTGACCACTTCTGAAAAAGATATCAATCCCAGTTATCTTAATTAAAATAACCTATGCACAGTTTTTATTCTGAACATTTTCTGATTTTCAAGTTTTTAATTAGAAAAATATGGGAAGGTAACTAAAACCTTGAGATTCAACACAATATCTGTTGTATACGCATATTTATGATATAATGTATTCACCTACTAACTAGCTCTATAGAGCCCTATACACAAAGGGGGTTTTGCATACACATGATGAATATTTCATTTGCCTATACATTGAAAATGTAAACAATTTTTGTAATAGCTTAGATTTCCTCTTTTAAATTGCTACAGGAAATTTTGAATAAGGGATTATACATTTTTATGTCTAAAAGAAAAAATCTTCACAAATTTTATTTTCTACAATTTGGAATATGTTGTTCCTAAAGGCAAACAAGGTCAAGCTTATAATTTTCATAAATGTAATTTTGCAAATTTCATAAAAGCTAAACTTCTTTTACTTAATGTAATGAACAGGTGATGGTGCTATGCATAATGCAATTTTCACAAAATGAAGGTAAATGTTAGTTCATATTTCTATATTCAAGAAAAATATGAACTAACTCAATAGAGATGAGCAATATTAACCTTAAGGAGTTAATCATCAGAGTGAATGAGGGAAAATAGTATAATTAGCAATATATGAAGGTAGTCATTAAGGTGAACTAAGGCACATAATATAGTTTGCAATATAATGTAAACAAAAGCCAAAGTTCCCATAGCAACACAAACTTTTCTTCAATATACACATACTGTATTTTGGATTACCAGTTCCAAACTTCTAGTTTCTTATGTGTGTAATAATGATATGTCAACATGGTTCTGAGAACAATAGATTTATATATTCAAATTCAGATGTGTTTAAATTTGCAAGCTATGCACTTAATTTCCTGCATAGTTAGTGTCCCCTAAAATTATGCTGACATTTCAGGACAAATAAATTACATTTACCTCATTTGTGGTAATGTTTCCAAGTAAGTACCTTTACTGTGTAATCTTGTATGTATATGATGTTCATATTATATGGGTTGTGAAGTTCAATTTTTAAAACTTTGATGATTAAATCTAGTAGTGTTAAAAATACATGGTTAAATAAATATTAGGAAGTCTAATAGCCAGCCCTACATTATTTCACATAAGCAATAAAATAATAGACAACATTAAATGATATTCTTAGCTTAGATGAACAATTGCATTGAATCACTCTTTTCAAAGGGAAAATTTTTTTTCCTGTAATTGTTAACTCAAATAATCCACCCCATTTTATAGCTATATCTTTACTTTGTTTTTCTTCTTCAAAATAAAACAGGGCTATTTAAACATTTACAAAGTGCTTTACAATCATCTGTATACTAATCCTCACAAAATTTTTGTGAATGAGCCAGGTGGGTGATAACTGCAACTACTTGTATTTTACATATGGAAAAAGAGGCAAACACCCAAGGTCACACAACAAAAACAAGTTGGCAATACAATAGTTATCATACCAACTTTAAGTCCTACATTATTTATATTGGTGGAAAAAAGCTAAGAAAAATCTATTTTATTTCACATTCACGTATTATTTATCGAGATATAAATCCTTATTCATTTTTATTAAGAATCAATAACCAAATGTTTACAATAGTCTGGAGAATCCTGGAATATTCTAGAGAAGTTTACCTTTTCAAGGTTTAAATTAACAGATTTTGCTCATTGTAAAATGGAATTTAAAAGAGGTTGTAGTTTTACTAATCTATGTATCCCCAATTCAAATGCCCTCAAATATTTGTCTTTTGAATTATATTATGATAGGTAAAGAAGGACCAGTATTTAAGTGAAGATTAAAGTCTCAAAAATAAACCATTTTGGAAATGAAACTCTCAACGGCACATAACTGAACATCTGACATATGGGAGATAATATTTTCTTATAATTTGAATAAACAGCATAAAAATATAAAAATCTCACCAACCTTTCCAGAAAATATAGATTTGCGTTAGTTAAAATATATTTATTTGATAAATACATACATAAGAAGTCAGAGAAGATGAAAATAAGGATAAAGATTAAAAATTCCTCTTCAATTAAAAATGAAATGAAATAAATAGTGTGAAGGAGCATAGATGACATTAATATTTTAACATTTTCTAGCACCTAGAGATGTTCTCATTGTGGTATGAATAAAAATGATTTCATTCATGTTGTCAGGATATAAATTTTAAAACAATGATGTCCGATTTCAGGGGGAAAAATTATCCCTTTTGAAGATAATGATAAATATTCAAGTTTTCCTCCATGAAGGTAATATTTTTTGTCTAACTCAACATACTTTACCATTTTTAAACTTTTCTCATCATATCTTTGACAGCAGGTTTTCCAATTTTGACAGCTCTTTAAAAGTAATTTTAACAGCCGAGTGATTTCTCTTCTAAGCAAAGTCAGATTATGTGAAATGTCAATGTAAAAACTATACACAATGACACACAATCATTTTTAGTTAAATTTACTTATTAATTTTGCTTGCTATTACTAATAAAACATAAGTGCTTAGCTAATTGTATTGCTTTTTGAAATGTTTTAAAGGTATTAAAACTGTATCCTTTTTACTACAAAATGTCTCACTTTATCACAATTAGTTATCCTTCCCAAAATGTAGAGGAGGGAGGAGTAGCAGTGCTAGGTAGATAAAAGGCAATTGAGAGACTGAATAAAGTGGCTACTGTGAAGTGAAAATACAAGCCTGCATTGGTTAATCCACTATGGAGGTATATCTGAATCCCCTGGGAACCTCTTGCAAATATATGCATGTCCCTCTCCCCTAACCCACACAGTCCTATCCCCCCAACTCACATTGCTGAGATTCTGATACACTCCCAGGGCAGGAGGGTAGTAATTATCTTTTCACCTGCCATCCTCCCACCTGATTGAAAACCCCTGAAAACAATTTAAATAAAAACTGACAATTTGCTTGACTGAATTAATCCAGTTAATTTCCTTAATCCTTTATTTCATAATCAAATTGTTATAGGAGGTGAAGTAATTATCTGGTAAACATAAACAAATGGGTTGTCAGTTCAAAAATTATCTTCTCTCTATAGTATTTGCTCTTGGCTCCTATTTCCTGATCTCTTTACTTTGACAGTTGAAAGTTTGTTTCCCCATGGAATGAATCTCTCATAATTGTAAAAAACTAAAAGTTTTACAGGAGAGGATTTCATTGTAGTCAGTGATCCACCACTACGTATTAACTACCACCTGACCACTATTCTAAGTGGAATTAAAATGTCATTAGAAGAATAGTTTTATTAGATAAATTCATTGAGGAATATATATTGTCTAGATTGTTAAACTGGATTCCAAACTAGCCTGCATTCCCCATCATTGTAGTAATGTTCCACTTTACATTGAATGAATAGACTGGCCTTTGAAAAATTAGGAGCATTAATTACATTTAATGTATAAACAAGTAAACGAAAAGTAAAGATTACAAAGAAGATTAAAAAATTCAATAGCATTACTCAATAGAAAGTGGAAAACATTGGAGGAATGACTTAAAATTCTGAGGGAAAATTATTTCCGACCAATTCATATTCAATTATATTCTCAAGTGTGAGAATAGAATATAGTCTTTTTAGGTATCATAAAATAATTTACCTTCTAGGTAGCCTTTCTCAGTAAGCTATTAAAGGATATACTCCACCAACTCAAAGAAGTAAATCAATGAAATGAAATCCAGAAATTCAGCAAACAGAGAATCAAACTCAGGAAAGAGAAAAGTGATTTCCAAGATGATAAAAAAATTTTAAGGAAAATAGCTAGGTAGTAGGCCTGAACCGCTGATAGTGCAGTCTCATTAGAAGAATAGACATACCCAAGAAATAAAAGGAAAAGAAAAGAGTATGTTGCCTAATGTGTTTGAATATACAAAAACAAGTTTTATAATTCTGGTATAAAATTGGCTCTGAAATAATAATGGTCACATAAAAAAATAATAAACAAATATAAAGTAATGTAACTATGAACCAAACTGTAGGAAAAAGAAAAAGTTTTATAAGAAAGTTAATGTAATTAAAGGAAAGAAACACCTACGCTATGAACAATATTTACAATGCAATGTTTTTAAAAAGAGCTTTATTGAGATATTCACAAACCATAAAATTCATCCTACCCAAGTATACAATTCAGTGTTTTTATATATTCACAGAATTGTGCAGTTATCACTACTATCTAAATTTAGATGGAAACCAATTAGCAGTCACACCTTATTCCCTTCTCCACCAACCCCTGACAGCCAATAACCTACTTAGTATCGCTATAGATTTACCTATTCTGGATGGTTCTTATAAATGGAATCATACAATATGTGGCTTTTGAGACCGGCTTTTTTAACTTATTGTAATGCTTTCAATATTCATTCATGTTGTAGCATGTATCAGGACTTCATTTATTTTTATTGCCAAATATTATATTTTGTATGAATATCAAACATTTTGTTTACCATCCACCTGTAGATGGAAATTGGAGTTGTTTCTACCTTTTGGCTACTATAGGTAATGCTGCTATGAATATTTGTATACAAAGTTTTGAGTGAACATATGATTTTATTTCTTAGGGGTTTATCTGAGGAGTAGAATTGCTGGGTCATCTGGTAACTCTGTGTTTAACATTGTGAGGAATTGCCAAACTGATTTACAAAGTGGCTGGACCATTTTACAATCCCACCAGCAGTGTATGAGAGCTCCAATTTCTCCACATCCTTGTGAACACTGGTTATTGTCCATATTTTTATTTTAGCCATCCTTGTGGGTGTGAAGTGGTATCTTGTAGTTTTGATTTGCATTTGTCTAATGACTGATACTGTTGGACATCTTTTTGTGTGATTATTGGTCATTTGAATATCTCTTTTAGAGAAACATCTACTCAAATCTTTTGTTCATTTTTAAATTTGATTATTTTTTATTATTCTGTTCTAAGAGTTCTTTATATATTCTAGATACATGTCCTTTATTATATATGTGATTTACAGATATTGCCTCCCAATCTGTGGGTCACAATATTCTTTTAACCTAAAAAATTTAACTACATTTTTAGAATAGAGCTATGAAAAGTGCTTGTGTGTATGTGTGTGTCTGTGTGTGTGTATATGTGTGTGTTTGTATAGTTTTGGAAGTTAATTCACCTGGAAATTATCTTGCACTTGAGCATAGAACAATAGCACATTCAATTAATGCAATTGAGTAATATGCTTTTTTCATGTTATGCAAATAATACAAAGTTGGTTAAAAGAAGTTTTGAGTGCCCCTCAGTTTCTCCGCATTCTCTACTCTGTCTCTTCCACTTTCCTCCCCTTAGTGTGCATATTCAAATAAAAGCTGAGATAGAGAGAAATTGGACATTGATTTAAATGCTATTATAAATGACAAAATAAAAGTGCCTACTAACACTGGAAAGGTAAAAGAAACAAACTTGATAAATCATCCTTTTGCAAATTGGCTTTTGGGAAAAGAGTCTTCCTCAAAATGTCCTAGAGGACTACAACTTTGTCATGAAAGATGTTCTCAGGATTTTAGAAGAAAAGTAGAATCTGAAAAAGAAACAAAGATTTTTATAAACATAGGCGTGCATATATCTTTTTGAATTCGTGTTTTGGATTTGCTGGGAGTGGGACTGCTGAGTTACAAGGTAGTTTTATTTTATTTATTTATTTTTTTGAGGAACTTTCATACTGTTTTCCACGGTGGCTGCACCAATTTTCAATCCCACCAACAGTGAACAATGATTTCCTTTTCTCCACATCCTTGCCAAAACTTGTTGTTTGTTGATTTATTGATGATGGCCATTCTGATAAGTGTGAGGTGGTATCTCATTGTCGTTTTTACTTGCATTTTTCTGATGATTAGTGATGGTGAGCATCTTTTCATATGTCTGTTGGCCATCTGTATGTCCTCTTTGGAGAAATACCCAGGTCCTCTGCCCATTTTTTGAATTTATATTGGGGTGACAATGTAAAATTACATAGGTTTCAAGTGTACAATTCTGTACATCATCATCTATATATCACATTGTGCGTTCAACACCCAGAGTCAGTTCTCCTTCCATCATCATGTATTTAACCCCATTTACCTTTCTACTACCCCTCTCTCCTCTTACCCTCTGTGTGCCCCTTTGTTAATTGGATTGTTTGGGTTTTATTTTTTGTTTTGGGTTTGTTTTTTTTATGTTGAGTTATATGAATTTTTATAAATTTTGGATATTAAGTCCTTACCAGATGTATCATTGGAAAATATCTTCTCCCATTCAATGGGTGTCTTTTCATTTTGTTGATGGTTTCCTTTGCTGTGCAAAAATATTTTAGTTTGATATAGTCCTGTTTGTTTCTTTTTTCTTTTGTTTCTCTTGTCCGAGAAGATATATCACTAAAAATACTATTAAGGGTAATGTCGGAGAGTTTACTTCCTATGTTTTCTTCTAGGAGTTTTATGGTTTCAGGTCTTACATTTAAGTGTGTAATCCATTTTGAGTTTATTCTTGCATGTCTCATAAGAAGGTAATCCAGTTTCATTTTTTGTATGTATCTGTCCAGTTTTCCCAGCACCATTTGTTAAATAGACTCTCTTTATCTCAATGTATATTCTTGCTCCCTATCTCATAGATTAGATGACCTTATAGTTGTGGGTTTATTTCTGGGCTGTTTATTCTGTTCCATTGATCTATGTGTCTGTCTGTTTTTATGCCAATACCATGCCGTTTTGATTACTATGGTCTTGTATAGTTTGATATCAGATGGCGTGATACCTCCAGCTTTGTTCTTTCTCAGGACTGCCATGACTATTTGGGGTATTTTGTGGTTTCGTATAAATTTTAGGATTATTTGTTCTAGTTCTGTGAAAAATGCTCTTGGTATTTTGATAGGGATTGTATTGAATTCATAGATTGCTTTGGGTAGTATGGACATTTTAACTATATTAATTCTTCCTATCCATGAGCATGGTATATATTTCCATTTATTTGTATCTAATTTCTCTCTTCAATGTCTTAAAATTTTCTGAGAACAGGTCTTCACTTCCTTGGTTAAATTTATTCCTATGTTGTTGTTTTTTACAATTGTAAATGGGATTGTTTTCTTAATCTCTCTTTCTGCTAGTTTGTTATTAGTGCATAAAAATGTAACTGATTTCTGAATACTAATTTGGTATCCTGCTACTTTACTAAATTAATTTATCAGTTCTAACAGGTGTTTGGTGGGATCTTTGGGGTTCTCTATATATAGTATTATGTCATCTGCAAATAATGACAGTTTTACCTCTTCCTTTCCAATTTGGATACCTTTTATTTCTTTTTCTTGTCTGATTGCTGTGACTAGGATTTCCAGTACTATGCTGAATAAAAGTGGTGAAAGTGGACATCCTTGCATTGTTCCTGATCTTCAGGCGAATGCTTTTAGCTTTTCCCCATTTAGTATGATGTTAGCTGTGAGTTTGTCATATGTGGCCTTTATTATGTTGAGGTATGTTTCCTCTAATCCCACTTTGCTGAGAGATTTTATCATAAGTGGATTTTGCCAAACACTTTTTCTGCATCTATTGATATGACTGCATGAATTTTACTTTTCATTTTGTGTATGTGGTATATACGTTTACTGATTTGTGGATATTGAACCAACCTCGCATAGCAGGAATTAATCTCACTTGATCATCTGTATGATCTTTTTAATATACTGCTGAATTTGGTTTGCTAATGTTTCATGCTATTTACAGTAGCCAAGACATGAAAACAACTGAAATGCCCATCAACAGACAATTGGATAAAGAAAGTGTGGTACATATATACAATGGAATATTACTCTGCCGTTAAAAAGAATGAAATCTTACCATTTGCACCAACATGGGTGGATATAGAGGGTATTATGCTAAGTGAAATAAGTCAGAGTGAGAAAAACAAATACCATCTGATCTCACCTATATGTCATATCTAAAGAACAGAATAAACAAACAAGCAAAACAAACAGACTCAGAGATACAGAGAAAAAAATGATAGTAACTAGACGGGAGGGTGTTCGGAAGATAGGTGAGAATGGAGAGAGACTAGGAAGTACAAATTGGTAGTTGCAAAACAGTCATGGGGATGTGAAATACAGTATGGAGAATATAGTCAATAATATTGCAAAAACTAGTGTCAGATGGGTACTAGATTTATTGGACGATCACTTTATACATTATATAAATGTCTAACCACTATGCTGTACACCTGAAACTAATATAAAATAATATTGAATGTCAATTATAATTTTTAAAAAAATATGAGGTTTGATGAATAAGTTCTCAAACTCGTTGCAGCGATGTTGCTAACCTTTTTTGATATGAAAGAGATTATTCATTATGAATTTGTACCAACTGGACAAATAGTTAACCAAGTTTACTATTTGGAAGTGCTGATGAGGCTACTTGAAAAAGTTAGGCAACCTGAACTTTTCACCAACAATTCATGGTTCTTTCATCATGACAATGCAACAGCTCACACAGCACTGTCTGTGAGGGAATTTTTAGCCTGTAAACAAATAACTGTATTGCAACACCCTCCCTACTCACCTGATCTGGCCCCCAATGACTTCTTTCTTTACCAAAAGTTAAAGAACATATTGAAAGGAAGACATTTTGATGACATTCAGAACATCAAGGGTAATACGACAACAGTTCTGATGGCCATTCCAGAAAAAGGGTTCCAAAATTGCTTTGAAGGTTGGACTAGATGCTGGCATCAGTGCATAGTTTCCCAAGGGGAGTACTTTGAAGGTGATCATAGTGATATTCAGCAATGAAGTATGTAGCACTTTTTCTAGGATGAGTTCACGAACTCAATAGCCAGACCTTCATATATAGTCATGGATGTAAAGTACAGCACATACTCAATGGTATTGTAATTGCTATATATGGTGTCAGGGTTATTACTATGCTGTTTTGTTACACCTGAAAGTAATAATAAAAAAGTATGCTTAAAGTAATCTAAAATTAGTGAGAAGATTATGCTAGAATAAAAGGGACATAATCAAATATATACATGAATTATTTTGAGAAATATAAGAGAAAAGTTATTTGGGGGACATTAAAGAAAATTTGAATATGAACTGGATATGAACTGGATTAATCATTTATATTCTGTTGTATTAATGATATTGTGACTATGTGGGAGAATGTTCTTATTTATAGGAAATGGATATCGAAATATGTAGGGTTGAGATGCCTTGATGAATGCAATTTACTTTAAAATATTTCTGCAAAAACACATGTACATATATATATATATGTATATATATATACACACACACACACACACATGAAAATATACACATATACACATATGTACGTAGATAGACAAGGCAAATATGGCAAAGTATTTATGATTATCAACTCTAGGTGGAAGATATATAGGTATTTATTGTATTTATCTTTCAACTTTTGCATGTGTTTGAAAATTTTTATAACCAAGAAATGCATTACGTAGCATTGTCTACAAAAACAAAAAATATGTCATAATGCTTCTGTGATTATATTGAGATGGTAGATTTATGGATAATTGTTATTTTCTTCTTCATACGTGGATGTATTTTATATAATGGACACATTTTATTTTTATTATCAATGATTAAAGCTACATTGTATTGAGGGGATAAAAGATTTTTGTTAAGGAAACTACCAATAACATAGGTTATTGTGATATGGTTGTTCTATGTTAACCGAATGCACTTATCAGGTGATAGTTCTCAAACTCCTCTTGAGTCTTACCATTACAAACAGTGAGAAGCAATGATAAATGTGTATGTGCCTATATTTGTTCTTAATTTTACAGTGAAAAATTGCATTTACTTAACACCCATGTATTAAATACCTATTATTCACAGACACTAAATGTAACAATGAACAAAGTAGACACAGCCCCTGTTTTATTCTCTCAAGAGTCTCAATTTAACTGATTAAGTCTCATCTCTGCAGGGTAGAAGTATCTAGCATAATAGACCCTTACCAAATGTTTGTTCATGTCTTGGTCACTGAACTATATGATAGTATACAAAACAAAGTAACACAAAAGTTTTGCCTTCAATAAGTTTAAAGTCTATTATCAGAGACTGAAAAATAAACAGATATTTTCATCAATGTGTGGTGTCATGATAGAGGTAAGTATGGCACTTAACCCACTCTGCAGAGATGGAAATGAATAAAAGAAGGCTTTATCAAGGAACTGACATCTAAGCTCAGACTTCAGGGACAGAGGCTGAGGAGTTGAAAATGGAGTAAACGTATACTGGACCAAGGTAAAAGTAGATACAAGGTCCAGAGGGCAAAGAGATCATCACATACTCCTTCAGATTTTAATTTAAAACATTCCAGAATAGGTAATTTTAAATTACTCTCATTCATCCATAATGAATTTTGTAAATAGGCACTGAATAGCATCTTCTTCAATTGGGAAATCTAGGCTATATAAGAAGATTAAATTATTACAAGCCTGATATCAGAACTTTTTTGATTAGTACATGGCAGAGTTGATAGAACAAATCAGAGAAATCAAAGAAGAAAAATACATTATTGATGACTATATTCTCAATTCATCAAACACCATACAATTTGTAAATTTTTTAAAAAATTAAAATTTTATAAAATACTTTCTTTACACAGTGTTCCCAAATTTTTATTCACTCATTCATCCATCTATTCATTAAACAGATATGTAATTTATCACAAGCCATGTTATAAGCCCTGGAGATTTAACATGGACAAAATCAGATGAAAAACATAAAATTCCTGACATGGAGCTTGCGTTCTAGTGGGAAAGACAAACAATAAACAAGATAAATAATTAAAATGTATAGTACATTAGTTAAATGCTAAGGAGAAAAATAAAGCAGGGAAGAGTCAATAGGAAGCATGGAGGAAGGGTTGAAAGTTTTGATAGTATAGTCTGGGAAGGACTCATCGAATCTGTGTAAAGGAAGTGAGGAGTGGGCCATTTGTTATAAAAAGTGTGATACAAAAAATACAGTGAATGTTTAAATTTTTAAAAATGTATTACAGTAAAATACACATTGCTATTAATCCCCTTCAAAATACTCCCCCTTGCTTCGAACACACTTATTCCATTATTCTTGCCAATTTCTGCAGCAGTTCTGGACGTCCTCTTTCGTGAGTGTCTTTAGTTGCGCTGTCATGGCTGTCTTGATGTCCTGAATCACTTCAAAATGTTTACCTTTCATGATCATTTTGACTTTGGGGAAGAACCAGAAGTCACATGGTGCCAGATCCAGTGAATAATGAGAATAGACCGTCATGTTTTTATTTGACAGAAATTGCCATATACCAGAAGTGATATCTGACATGGAGTGTTGTCATGATGGAGGATGAAGTAAAGACACTCACAAAAGAGGACTTCCAGAACTACTTCATAAGGTGGCAAGAACGATGGGATAAGTGTGTTTGAAGCAACGGGGAGTATTTTGAGGGAGATTAATGACAATGTGTCTTTTAGTTTAATAGTTTTTTTGTTTAAACATTCACTGTATTGTTTGATCACACCTCATATATGTGTGGCTGGGGGAGAAGAAGCAAAGATCCTGTGACAGGAGCAGTTTGGGTGTCTTTGAGAAACACGAGGCTGGAGTGGCCAGAGAGAGTGATGGAGGAAGAGAGTAAATTGATATGTCAGAAGATAAGGAAGAGTACAGGTCATATAGGGCCTTGTATACCTTTTTAAGGATATTGCTTTTTAGCCTTACTAAAATAAGAAAACAGAAACAGTGGAACAGAAAAATAAGATTACCTGAGTTATTAGGTTGGTACAAAAGTAACTGTGGTTTTGCAGTTTTTAACTTTTTAAACCACAATTACTTTTGCACCAACCTAATAGATTTGAGCATTTCCTTGCTACTGATTGCATAAAAACTAAAGAGAGACAAGGGCAGAAGCAAAGGCTAGTGTAATAACCCAGGTGAGATGTGATGAATGGCTTGGAACTGAATTGTGGCAGTGAGGGTGACGAGTAGATGAATTTTGGATACATTTTGAAAATAGCACCAACATAAATTACTAACAAATTGGATGTTGTATGGAAAGAAAGGTAAATGCCAAAAACAGTTCTAAAGAATTTTCGTTTGTGTAATTGGGAGAATAGAGTTGCCTTTCCCTGAAAATAAAAAGACTGGATGAAGAGCAAGTTGTGGGAGAATACCAGAAGGTTACTTTTGGACATGTTGAACTTAAGATGTCTATTTGCTATCTAAGTGGAGATATCCTGTGGGTAGCTATAAATAATGGAAAGAAATCTAAACTGACCATTTATATCTATCTATATATGTTTATAGGCTTATATAGTAATGTGTTTTACATGTAAATATATTTTATATTAAATATATACTTACATACATATTATGTCAATATATCAATGGCAATTAGAGCCTTGAGAGTAGATGAGTTCAACAAAGTAATTATTAAGGATAGAAAATAGAATTGATGTGGGTACTGAGCCTAGAGGCACTGCAATATTTAGAAGTCAGGGAAATTGGGAAGAAATAACAAAAATTTTGAGATGAAACATCCAGGGAGAGGAAAATAAAGCAAACATAAAACACAACAATAAAGTGTTTTTAGGAGATAGTGAATAATTTTGTCAAATGTTAATGAGATGAAGGCTGAGAATTGATCACTAGATTTAGCAGCAAGGAGTTCATGGATGACCTTGACAAAGACAGTTCAGTGGAATTCTAGTGCTAAAAATCTGCTTGGAATGGATTAAAGAATAGGAAGAAGAAATTGGAAACTGCATGTAGAAACACCTTTTTCAAGGAGTTTTGTTTCAAGAGGAAAGGTTTTAAAGGGAATGAGCCAGAAGGGGAAGCGGAGTCAAAAGTGAGTTTTTTAGAAATGCAAGAAATAGCGTGTGTGTGTGTGTGTGTGTGTGTGTGTGTGTGTGTGTGTGTGCTGATGTGAAGCATCCAGTATTGAGGAAACACACAAATGTGTGATGCAGGAAAGAGAAGAGACAATCTCTAGACCCACATCATAGAGTAGGTGAGAGAAAGATAGAATCTACTGCACCAACAGAGGGCTAGCCTTCTCTAAGAGTAAGGTAATCAAAGTTCAAGTCAATTTTGCACAAATATAGTTAGGTCAGTGGATGTAGAGATAGGAGCTCATGGAAAGTCTCTTCTTTTTCTGTCCATTTTCTCAGTGGAGGAGAAATCATGGTTAACAGCTTAAGGTGAGGATGAAAAAAGTAGTGTTGGAGATTTGATGAGAGAAGATGTAAAATAATCATTGAAGGCTTCTGAATAAACTAGGAAAATGTAGTAGGATTGCTAGACAGTATTAAGGATCCGCTTGAGAAAAGTGATCCCAAATTTAAAGTGAGATCAGTCAGCATTGTTTTGTTGTTTTTTTCTACAGCCACATTCCATTGCAAGTGAGCAAATGTTGAGTAGATTAAGGGTTTGATTTAACAAAGGTGGTGCTTTATCCAACTAAGCATAATAAAAGAAGACTGGGGCAAAGGAGTGGATGATGTTTGCAGGTGAGTGATTATCACTGATACAAGGTCTTTAGAAAGTTATACTAGATTAAAGCCAAGACATATTTTAAGCATTTTTGGATTTCATCTATTGCTAAGTATCATGGTATTCCTTGACAGCACAAAAAGAACATTAAGTTTTATGTGAATATTTTCATTTTCGTGGTTCTAAAAAAGTTGCTTTTGTTCTCTGCTAGTCTTTAAACTGTATCATTTGAAAAGCAGAGTCCTCCATTATCAGTATAAATTTTAGGATGTGGGCTGCTCTGGAACTTCAAAAAGTCGGGGGGGGGGACACAAAAAACCCTTAAAATAAAATAAAAAAACAGTAATGTTAAATTATCCCTGAGTGCACATTATTTAGTTCCTTGTTAACTTAATTGTTTTCCAGTAAAAAGTGAAATGTGCAATATGCAAATTAAATAATATTACGTGTCAGAGTTTGAAAGAAATATTCATTTAACATTGGAAGAGGTTTTTTTTCCCCCAGGAAATCTTGTTCATTTATTTTATGAGAATTTTTGTTTGTCGCTATTTGTTCAAAACATAATACAATTGTGAGACCCAGTGCCTGCTGGCAAAGTTGGAATAGCTGTCAGCAGGATATGGCAAACTAATAATAAGTGCTGGTAAAATATTTATATTATAGTTTACTGGGAGGCTGAATGTAGTTTTGTATTTCATTATTGCTTGAGGCAGTACATAGTAACATAGTTGTGCTCCTAAATAAGTGGATAGAATTCTAAATACTATAGTAACTTATCTTTCAACTATCTGCTGGAAAAACAGAATTAATAATAATAAAGCCTTTTACAAATTGAAATTTAAGAAATTTTAAACGAGGTCCATAGGGCAGTAATTAGTAGCATCTCACGTTCAGTGTTATTGGACACTCAGCTATTGGATCAACCACTTCTGTATGAGGCCTAGTAATTTAGCTCTGCTTCATAATTTTCAATAACAGAGCTATTCAAGAGGGAGGGGTGGTCCTAAACCACCAGAGGACTCAGAAGTATGGTGATGTTCAAGTACAACACTGTGTTTATGTACTCCCCAAAGTGTATCAAAGCTCAGATCCAGAGAAATAAAAGAAAAGTCAAACAAAACAAGCATTAGACTGCGTAAAATAAGGTATGGACAAGGCAAACAGGTGAGGCATTGTTTAGGTGGCTAAGGTAGATCAATATCTATTCTTGCAAGCCAGGAATCCTGCCTGCTTTCCTCTGGTGCTCTGCAGATCATCTTACGGCTTGCAGACAGACTGTCGCCTGAACCCAACTGACAGACAACCTATTTCACCCCTGTAAAAATCATACCCATCTTCTTTCTTTGTGGTTCACTGAGAGGAGAAAAAAATATAACTGCAAAAATAAAATAAGACCGGATTTGGTTTTATCACAGTTTAACATCCCTTTTCATGAACTTAATTGTAAAAGTCTAGTTCCTAATTTCTCTTTCATATATAATTTTAATCTATTCAATAAATGTTAAGTATATTGTGAGCATAATAATGTGGGTGTGTGTGTGTATGTGTGTATGGAGAGGTGACCAAATTTATCCAAATAGGAAACATATGTAAAGTATCTTGTACATAATAATCACTCAATAAATACTAGCTAATATCAATCTTCCTGCCGTAACAATTATTAAAAACTAACAGAAGGATGTACAAAGAATCAATTAGAAACTGAGGAAATAGATGTTTATATTTACCTGTAATTCACAGAATAAAGAGGCAATATTTCAGTTTTTTAAAAAATATTTAACAAGCTCACTATAAACAAACTTTGAGTAAATAACAGAAAATCAGATTGTTTATGTTTTATGACATACTACTATTAATTTGCTTTGTTCTGATAAAGTTCATGCATAACAATTAGTAATCTTTTAGTTTTTTCATGTTGTCATTTTGATGGGAAAATCAAAACCAGAAATGTTTTCTCAAAAATAAGTATTATACTTTAGTTATATCAAAAATAACCAAAATATAAAACCTGTCTTCTAGTTCCATAGAACTTTAGAAAATTATACAGACTTCCTTGCAAATTGAGAATTACATAAATTTTGTACTTTATGTATATAATTTTATTGAGTTTTTTTTTTTACTTCATAAGTTTAACTAAAAAGTTAGGAGAATACATTTTACTATAGTAAATTCAGTGGTAATTGCTGTACAAGACAAGCTCTGTATATAGGAAAAACTACAAAGGCTACTTAAAATATGAACAATAAAAATGTCCACAATCCTAATTCTGCTTTGGCAAATGGGAGACATTTTCAATGTTTTGAGATAGTATTTACCGAGACATAATTTTTCATGTGTACAATGACCTATAGATTTTGTTTTATCCAGATTTTCATATCTAAATCCATCATGGTATTTTTTACCCTCTGAGTTGACTAATAAAAGGAATGATAATTTTAATTAATATAATATTTAAAATATTAAAAGTCAAGACAAATCCTTACTTTAGTGGTTGTAGAGACTGTCTTAATCTTGAAAGTGAAAAGGTCATATTTTGTCAACTGATGCATATCATACCTCTGAATAATAAGAATATGTCTTTTCATCACTGCTACAGTTTTCTGCTTACCTCTTTATGGTAGAAGAAACGTAATTTACTTGTCACATTGAAATGTTTGATATATATCCTTATCCTATCTTTTGAACTAGCATTTCTGAAACACTAGATTGTAAACAAATGGCATGTTTAATTAAACAACTACTTTACTACTAACTGAACAAGAGAGTATGATTATATTAATTTAATAGTAAGCCATGTGACTAGAATTTCAAGAAGACATTTTTGATTCAGCAAGAAAGTATGATTATACTAATTTAAAATCAAGACATGATTGGAATGTAAACAAAATATTTTAAATTCCTGCTTTCAGTATATAGTTTAAGTTCCCATCTTTAGGATATCAAAATAGTTTTCTTAAGAGTTAAAAGTAATGTAATTTATAAAATATTAATTTACATTAAAATTTCTTCTTTAATTTACTAATCATCATACAAAGCTAAATTTATAAGTCAATTAACAGTTTACTATGATGCTGAAAATTTATTTTAAATATTAACAATTACGATTTTCCAAGGGATTCATTTTACTTTGGTGTGTGACTGCTTTTTCTCAGCTACAAGTTAGCAATTCTGAAATACATTAGCTCTATTCTAATAAGAATGAAAATATAGTGAGGTAAATTTAGCTGCATAATTAGGCATACAGTAATGTACATGATTATATATGTGTGCGTGTGTGTGTTTATGTATATATGTATTTAAATGTATATTTAAGAGTATTATATATATGATCAAAAGCCAAGGATTAAGTTTACCTTCAAATTTCAAAATATGAAATAATAGATTTGCTGTAATCACTCAAAAGCATTTGATGTTGAAGGTCAATCCATTTTTACTCCTTTGTGGGAACAAAGAAAAACAAAAAAAACATTAGGTTCTGACCTAACCAAAGTCATAAGTTGTTTCTTAAAACATGCATTGTTAGGATCTTAATTATCTTATTTATGTTTGTTTAGATAGATACACAGATAAAACATTTCTGATCCAGATGTGACGATCTCAGCACTGTCATTTACCTTTCAAGGATCATAGAATTTTTGCTTTTAACACATTCCCTCGAGTACCTACATGTTTTCATTATAAACCAGTAGTTGAAAAAACATGTCAGATGCTAAATTCAAATCCACCATGCAGGTAACATGGGAAAATATAACAACTGTTTTGGAAGAAAATGTCTTGAAGTCAGTCAACTTATATAAAATCTTAAATGATTTGCCAATGAATGATAATTAGCATTTATGTTACAAGTACAAATGTTAAACAATTTCTGTTTAACTACTATAGGACTGAAATTATTTTTGTCAAATATGCATAAAAATCTTAAGCTAAAATGTCTGTTTTATAACTAAACTAAAAGTGTAGTGATATAAACGTAGAATTTGTAATTTCTACAGTTTAAATTATGAAACAAAAAGAACAAAATAGTTTAAACTCTAGAGCACTTAAACCCTTTTAATACTTAATACATTATATGAAATCTCAAAGAATTTTCAGCACTCAAGGTAATAATTTCTTATATGAATATTCCATAACTTATATGTCCAAGTAGACTGACAACAGAAATATTTCTAGAGGTTCACATTCACTAGAGTAAATGAAAATGTAAGTATGCTTGTGTAAAAGTTAAAATAACTCACATTATTTTCCTAGTAAATGCTTCCTAGTCTTCATCAATCATTATTCTAAAATATAAAGAATTATTTATATAATGCAAACAATATAATCAATGAAAGAATATATGCAGATAATGCAAGATAACTGAGCTTATAATACATAACACCTAAAATACTTAATCGTTTTTATGACTACATACTTAATAATTTATTTCTACTTCATAAAATAGTAAAAATGCCATTTTCTACTTTTTAAAATGCACAGTTACAAACATTTTTCTCTCACATAATTGTTCATTAAATAATATGCATTTGCAATTAAAAAACTAATGTATTTATACATATTCATTTTTCTACATTTATTTATTGAATACAGTTTAGAGTTGGTTAGGCCAGCATGGAAACAAAGTTCATGATGTTATTTTGAACTCTATAAACTCTTTTAATTTGCAAACAGGTAATTAGATGAAAAAACTGGAATGCACTAAAAAAGTATCTGGAAAACAATAAATACTTTATGCAAGAAATATTAGTGTTATAACCACTAAAAGCAGAAGTATGCACATATATAATCATCTAAAGAATGTCGGTCTCTAACTTCAGTTAATTACTAAATGGTCATTTTAAAATGTTTCTTAATGAGATTACAAATATATCTTTTGGTTAAACATGAATAATAAGGAATAGTTTGATTTTTAATAAAAATATCAAAATATAAGACTAACTTCATATATGCATATTAATTATGAGAAAATAATTAAAACATGCATACCTTCCAAAACAGTATCAATATAATTAAAAATACTCTTAGTGGAAATGAAACCATTAATATACATAGCCAGTCTGCAACAGATTATTGGTATTATGAAAATGTGAGTGTTGAGTGCTAGTAGCTGTTATTTGCCATTTGTTGGGTAAAGTGTAAAATAAGCAGGACGTTTGAATCTATTTCCTTAACCATGGTGAATAAACACCATCATGAAAACATTAAAAGTTTGCCTTTTGGAGAGTGCCTTGGAATTCATGTACTAAATGGGTTTTAATATAAAGAACCATCTCATCAGTAAAATGGAACTTCAGAAAGTCATATTTTGGAGTATCATAGCAAAGTGTGCACTGTATGTAAAGTTTACCATCACAGCAATTCTTCATAGAAAAGAAATTCTTAAATCTGAGGTTATCAATCTGATGTGTTTGAGTATTGTACTCATTTAGAAATAGCAGTTAACAATGAAAGAAAACTCTTAAAAAGCATTGACTTTTATACTTCATTCCAACAAAACAATTCGCTATTTACGTATTTCACAGTTAATCTCCATGCTAAATCTGAAAGTATGTTCTCAATAACAACTATAATAAAAAAGTGTTGGGATAATGACACAAGATGATAAAAGCACGGGAAATGCTTATTTGAGGATATAATCTCTTTCACATATATGAGCTTTAAGTAGTAATGAAGTAGGATAAATGTTCCACGAAAAGTTACCAAGAGGATTTCTGTAGAATATAAACATATCAAAACGTGATAGAAAATCTTCCTAGCCTCCAATCCCTGTTGACAATGTCTTTGTGATGTGAGATATATAGATCTATAAAATTATGTGCAAATAAATTTTATAAGCAAGAGTTCCTCACCATCTTTAGCTAATTAATTTACTTAGTTTTGTTGGTGGAAGTTTGTTGGTAAGGCAGAGATAATGCTCTGTGTTCAGCAATACGTTATTTTTCCGAAACACACAGCTAAATTACATTCCCAAACCTCTTCTGCAGTTAGGTTGGTCCATATGACTTCTGGCCAATGGAATAAGGTATTTTTCAGAATCCTCAGCAAGTTTTTTTTCCTCCCTACCCAATGCAGAGTATCCAGTGGAGGACTCTAGGGTGCTAAAAGATGGCAGAGCCACTCCTGGGTCCTGAAGAACTGAACAGAACTAAATGGAACAAAGACTCACTCCCATTTTCTACCTGATATGACATAAATAGTAGTAAATCTTGATAATATTAAGCCACTGAGACTTGGAAAAGACTAGAAGATTATTTATTCATTAATTTATTCCTCAAATATTATGAATAATAAAGAATTATAGTGGACAAAAATAAAATTTTGCACTTCAGAGGAAGGCAAAGTGGTAATTGTACTGGTTCTAATTATTAGAGTAGGAATAGTTTTTAGAAACTATATGATCTCAAGTATTCTGCAGTTGGTCCCTGTTAAAGTCTTACTTCCCTAATCCTACACTGAATTTATGTCATCTTTATTAATATTATATTATTATTACTCTTAGTGATAAATGCTTAAAGCATTAGTTACCATTCATTTCTTGCCATACCTTGGATAGAGCTAAGCACTTCACGTGATTTATTTAATTTCAAAGAGACCATATGAATTGTTTTTGGCAATATACTCATTTTACAGGGGAAACTGATGTCTATAAGAGTTAAGATGATCTCATACCATGTTTCCCTGAAAATAAGACCTAGCCAGACAATCAGCTCTAATGTGTGTTTTGGAGCAAAAATTAATATAAGACCCGGTCTTATTTTACTATAATATTAAGACCCAGTATAATATCATATCATACCATATAATACCGGGTCTTATATTAATTTTTGCTCCAAACGACGCATTAAAGCTGATTATCCAGCTAGGTCTTACTTTTGGGGAAACACGGTAGTAAATGGTGAATCCAGAACTTAAGAGGTCTTGTTTGAGCAATGGTAATTTAACTAATCTCCTACCCACAAACAGAAACATACAGGTGTATGTTCATTTTGTAGATCACAGAAAAGGCTGACAGGAAGGGTTTACCTTTGCAAATATCGGGCATGCCAAAAATATGTATACCAGTGGGTACTTTGGTCATGGTAGCTCAAGCAGTAGTTTGCCGTAATCAGAAGTATCTGGACACTTTGAGCACCTCTTGTAATTGCAGAAGTCAAATGTGACCTTATATTCATATTTTGTTATTGGTATATATTATTACAATTTTAATACAGTTTTACTTTCTTAAATGTGTATACATTTTCTTGCACCCTCTGTATATTATAATCCTTGATCTGCCTCTCATAGTGGAAAGCTTAAACCCTTATTTTATCAACATGCCAAAAATTGATCCGTCTATTAAAGGTAGATGCACAGTAATCACTAATCTTTTGACCCAGAAATCAAATTAATTACTTATAATGAATAATTTAAATGAAAAAACTTCACTGTAGGCCTAGAATATACTACTTATTCAACTAAAGGTAACTACCATTATAGACAATATATTTGATATTCATAATAGATAAGTATATATTCTAGAAGCAGAGATATTAGGTTGGTGCAAAAGTAACTGCAGTTATTTTTTTGCAGTTCTTGTAGTTATTTTCAACCCTTTGCTTAATAGCATCAGGTTGAAATAGCCTGATATTCATTTACAGTAGGAATGGCCTTGTCACTGGGATAAAGTCCACTCCCTCATCTCTGAACCATTTGGATAGGCTCTGCAGTACTTTTAACTTTCTTTTATCTGCTCTCATGGCTAAAATACTTTCTGTGGTTATGTCAATACCTTCAACCCTGCTGCTCAGGAATTTATCTGTTCTTTTAACATAACTTTGCACATCCTTGTGCCGATCTTATCTGTGTCGATCGATCGTAAAGTTTAACAATCAAAAGACAAGTTCATCTTGCATCCTTTATTTCAAATTTCTTGCCAACACCTGTCTCATTATAATCTATAAAAACAAACCAAAAACATGACAAAAATGGAAAAAATTAATTCCAGAATAAGATAATGCTTACTGAAAATCCTCGATATTGCTGAGAAATGAGTGAGGTAAATAATAACAGCTGTCCTCTTTTTCTTTCACTTGGGCTAGAAGCAGTGTATGGACAAGATTCAGTGAATCAACTTAATACACATCTTGATTGTTAGGGTAAAGCTCTCCAAACTCCTCCTACAAGAGGCACCATCTTTCTCTTTATAATGGTACTGAATCCCATACTCAGCTAGAACTGTTGCTCTGGAAGGAGGTATGGCCCAGAATAAATCAAAGCTGACATACAATGTCAGGGAATGATGGTGCTATGCCAGTTGCACCCCATCAATGAAAAAAACTAAGCTTGTTCAAGCTTTATGCTGCCATAGCACCGTGCGCTTCAAGAGCAAAGTGTAATGCTGCAGTCCTAGTGTTCCTTTTTCCAACTAGGCAAAAGCCAAGAGGAACATTTTCCCACAAACAAGTGTGTGGGAGATAGTAAATGCAATAATAAGGCTAATTAACCCATCAGGGTGCTTCAAGACTGGAATGATTCAGTCAGACAGAAACAAACGATTTTTATTCCTTTATTATTATTTCTTCTTTATCTGTGGAGCCAGAGGGTGAGAAGAGGACCAAGAATTCAGACATGGGAAAGATGAATGAACTTAGGAACCTATTTAGTAGTTTCCAGTCTGCAGGATACTATAGAGAAAAGTATCCCCTCTCCCCCAAAAAACAATGCTGAAGCAACTTTCTCTGGAGACATATCATTCATACTTAGGGAGTTCCCAGACACCTTTCTGCCTGGATCCAGATACTTTTCATTGAGTTGGAGAACATATATTTGGAAACCTCTGATTGTTAACAGCACACCGATGAACAGTTATCCTTTGGTGCGAGGTGGACCATCATGCCATCAACCTTCATTGTACTGCCAATGAAAAACCTCTGAAAATAATATGAAAAGGACAAGAAAATAGATGATCAGTACAGAAAAGGCAAAACATCTTAGTAACAGAGAAACAAAGATAAAAATTAAGTTATAAAAACAAAAAACTGTTTTAAACTTTATTGATGTATTTGTAATGTTTTAAATTGTTGCGGTGTTATAGTATGTGGTTAAGCTTACCAAATTTTATTTTTATTAGTAGAATTAATTTAGTTGATAATAAAAGGATGGAAATTTCATTATCTATGGTGTAGAAATTTGGTAAGATCTAAATACTCGAGCTATTTCAGTAAAGCAAAAAAGAACACGTGAAAACTTGTGTGTAATTGAGTATAGGCAAAGTCATTCTCCCAAAAAATGAGTAAAGAAAGTGAGAGAATTTAAAAGAAAAAATGCCGAGAGTTAATTTTGAAAAAAAATTTGTTGCAGATCCTAAAACCCTAATTAACTTATTCTATTCAATTCTTAGCAACAGTAAAAGATAAGACATAGAACACCAGACTCAACCAACTATCACATGGTTTCACTTGATTCCGCTTAATAACAGTGTCCTATAGTCAACAACAAGCTGAACCATATAAATGGAGAGAAATCAGGAGAAACATAAAATTCTAAAATAAAATATTCCAAAGAAAAAAACTAAAGAAATATCTAAATAAAACCCCTGAAATGAGATAATTACTCTCTGGCAGAACTAACGAATGGGGGGAAAAATCAAAGTTGAATGAAAGCTTTATTACATTTCCACTACTACTGAAGAATAGCTTGAGGTATTTTGTCCGAAAGTGGTTTTTTGAACAATTACTTTTTGGTTTGTGGGATTTTTCCCCCCCAAACATTAAAGCTTAATAATATGTGCATAACAGAAAAATAATGAGCTATTAAACTTTACCTAAGACTCGTAAAGATTACTTTCAAGAAAGAATCTCATACTCAATTATAATGTTGGAGGAAACTTCCATTTTTCAGAATAACATGTTAGTCCTAGGAAGTTATGTTCTGGGAGGCAGGATTTGACTTTCAAGTTCTAAAAAGTCATTATCATAAGGCTCTGCTTTAGTCGTGTAACTACAAATTGGATCTGGGTTTCCCTTTCTAAAAATGGGAAATCAAAAGGAATAAAGTACTAACCATATTTATAATCTTTAAATTTATGGGAAACATGATGACTATCACTCATTATTGAGTGGGGCTTTAGTTTGTCTTGTCTACAACAATTAAATGGGGTAATATACAAAGAGGAAGGCACATTCAACCACATACATTTTTTAATCAGAAAAAGAAAATGCTCAGATCCTGTGAATTACCTGTCCTGTTTCATAGGTAGCACCTGTAGTGCTACCACACATCTGTAGAAGCACAGTATCAGCCAACTGTTAATCAAGGATCACTTCCCTTCAAAGTGACTGATGATCCACAGTTAAAACAGCTTATAAAAATAACTTCTGCATGGAAAAGGTGCTTCAGGGTTTCCAGACACATCTCACCATTCCTGCTAGCTTAATACAAGTTTGAAAGTTGATTTCTCATTAATATTTAAAGAAGAAATGACTTCAGAACAAATTTTAAATGATCCATTACATTTTAGAAATAAAATGTTATTGGCATTATTTTCATCTCAATTACAAGGAATAATAATGTCCAAGATTGGCTTTTAAAACTGTTAATGAGCCCTGGCAATGTGAAAAAGATATGGATTAGGTAGATGTAATGAGATATGATTAAAGGGTGCAAGCACTGAAGGGTGTTGGAGAAATTCTTTTCAGAAAGAGTATAATTAGTGTCTGATAAAAGTACTTAGTAGATAAGATTTTTGAAGAAGAAAGGTTAAGATAAACACATACTTTATGACAAACCTGCTTAATTTTTCCCCTTTGGTTCTCTTACATACTCAATATTATGTTGAAGTTTCATACATAAATAATGTTTGTCGAATACTTGATGCAATTCTACCAGACAATTAGAGTGGTTTAATTGCCAGGCACAGAGAGCAGAAAATGTGTTGAAACATCTTATTCCATTTTCAGTGTACATTTCTTTGTTGATTTATGTAATGTAGCTAATAATATGCAACCTACCCTAGTTTTAAACAAACAAATGAACTTCTAAAAAGCAAGCTTCCCATAAGTTGCTAAGCAACTCCAAAGGCACATTTTATTAATTGAATAAATAACGTTTAGATGACAAATCCTTAAGGAAGATTTCTTTTCTAACTCCATTTTATGAAAAGTAGAAAATCCAAGCAGGTATCCTTCTGCTTTTCCTGTTTCTAAGGCCTCAGGGCTAGGAAGAGACACTGCCATTTTCAAAGCTACATTTGACTCACTAAACAAATAAAACATTTCTTCAACTGACACTGTTACTATAACAGAAGTTAGGTTCTGGGACTCATTTGTGTAGCTCTCCAGAGTTAGAACTCATGCTTCATTCCCGTAATTGAAGGTTTCTCAACCTGGGCATTACTGATATTTTGGACCTGAAAATTCCTTGTTGTGAGGAGTTCTCCTGTACATTGTAAGATGTTTAGCAATATCTAGCCCTGGCCTCTAATGACTAGATGCCAGGAGGGGCTCCATAGTTGTTAACAGCTAAAAATGTCTCCAGACATTGCCAAATGTGCCCCTTGTGGGGGAAGGGATGTTCAAAATCACACCCAGTTCAGAACTACTGCAACTGAATAATGAGTAAATATGAATGACGGGTAAATGACTAACTTCAAGTCACCATCAGTCACCTAATATTCCCTAGCACCACCAGCAATGAAAAACAAAGGGGTAGTACTGATTGCAGTGGCAGTGTGGCTCTTGTCCTATCCAAGGCTCATCACTAACTTTATCATTTCAATGTAATTTCCATTATATAAAAATTGGGGAGAATTCAGGCATACAATTCTGAAATCTATGTAACTTTACTAACAATTGTCACCCCGATAAACTTTAAAAAAAAATGGGGAGAAAGGTCCTAATGATGGCTCAGTCTATAGCTACTCTGTAATAATATCTCATTCTAGAACTGTACCCAAATCTTTTCTCTTACTGTTTCTTCCTCAGTTTTCGCTACACTCAGTGGCTGGATAGAATTATTTTAAATATAAATCTCAATTTTAATCATGCCATCCTCTGCTCATAGGGCATCGGTCTCTATCACATCTAGCAAATACACACTCCTCTGGTCTTTAAAGTTTCCTACAAATTACCACCAAATTCCACCTCATCAAACATCTGTCTCATTCTCCATGAATGCCACCTTTACCCACCCCCAACAGAGCTTCCATATTCCAGTCTTCTTATGTGACACATAAACGACAAATTCATTTCCACCATGAAAGTTTTCCTAATTAATCCTTTATTTCTTATCAGTATCATATTTCTGTTAAAAGAATGACATGACTGCCAATTAATCTGAGGCAATTATTTACTGAATGTTTGCAATATGCCAGATACTGAGTATTCCTTAGTAGCTGTTTACATCAATTCACATTTATATTATTTATGCACAACTAGATTGTAAGTTCCCAGAGGACAAGAATGAATCTTATTTGTATCCCTCTGCTGCTTCTTAATAATGATGCTAATAAATACACTTTAAATTTGATTAGCAATTATAACTTTCAAATTACTTTCATGGTTGTTACCTTATTGCTTATATATTTTCACTGTTTTACAGTCAATGAACGTGGAACATTAATGCTCTAGGGACTGGTCTACAGGTTACACAACTAATGCTCTGTAGAATATGCATTTAATATATGTTGACTGACTGAATCCAGTCTCACCAATTCACAACGATAAAATTTCTCTCCTGGTTCCAAAAAGTTCTTACGGCATTTAAAAACAAATATTATTGTAAAGAACAAGAACAGCTGAATGATACAGAAGACACAACATAGACGTGAATTAGGGTTGGCAAGGGTTAAACTATAACGTAGCTTGAAAGCAAAAGAGAAATCTCTTAGTTTTTGCCTCAAATTGGCTACAAGAGATTAACTTCATCAGGTCTTGACCTCTTACCACAGAAAGTAAAACTTTGAAAACAAAACAAAATGGAAAAGCCATAGAAGAGGTAATAAACCCCCAAATTCTAAAAATCACAGCATTTTACCCCATATATAAGAAGTTCAAGAAAACATTTTCAACAACTCTAAGAGATTTCCTCCCAGTTTTTGAATGTCCCTAAAAAAACATCAAAATACCTATAAAAATCATTTATTAACCTTTCAACTGACTTCAACCAAACACCAGAAGTCAGAGGTCAGCCCATGTCTAAGGATACCCACTAACCCTAAGGACCACGGCCCCTAAGAAGCAACATCATTTATTCAGTACTTCTTTCAACATTTATTGCATGCCTACTAAGTGCAGGTACTGGCTTAGCCCTAGGAGTTAAAAAGGCCTACATCTCAGTTGTTCATGTGAATTTATGCAGAGAATTCAGAAAGAGCAGGTGATCTGAAAAGACCAAAAAAAAAATGCACCTTAACTCTCAACCTCTGGCCCCCCTCCACTCCACTCTACCCCCTAACCCTACCCTGCCAAGTTTGATGAAGTGAAGAAATCAGAGGAAATTCAAAATAAAATGAAGGGAACTGGTAAAGGTCCCATCAGCCACCTGAAAGATGCACAAAATAGTTCTCAACCATATCTTTCAGCCACGTGAGTGGGCGGAAGTGCAGGAGCCCACGAGGCGGAAGTGCTAGGGGTAGGGCAGGTACAGGGCCCCCCAGGGACCGGAAGTGCGGACCTGGAGTGCGCGGGACAAATAGCCCTCGGCAGGGCTTCACTCCAGAGCAGAGGCCTTTCAGGGTTTTTTGTGACCACAAGGCCCTGTCATATCACAGCAGGCTTTCGGCAAAATAGGGATTTTTGAGCTTTTCCGAAGAGGTTCCTAAATGTGGCGGTAAGCTTGACGTGAGTGCTTCAGGGAAAGGTCTGTGCTCCTCACCCCGAGTTTTCCTAGGCGATTCTGCGCGCCCCACACGGTGCGGGGCGGGGCACCCACACCTAGCTGGCCTCGAGGGGTGCTGACGTGCCCGGCGTGTGCCGAGCGGCGCCGTCTTCCTGAGGGGGGAAGACTGAAGTGCGAAGCGGGAGGGTCCCGGGCGGCCAGGGTGTTAGAAGGCGGGCACTCTCGGGCGCCGGCGCTCCGATGACAGCACAGAAAGTGTGTCTGTGGAGGGAGCTCGTAGAGGGGTCGGGGGTCTTTGTTCTCGCCGCTCACCTTCCGCGAAGCCCGCCGGGCTCCGGGTAGTGAATGTGGTAGAGCTCGGGCTCCAGCCGCTGCGGAAGCCCGGGGCTCAGGCGGCGGCGCTTTGGGAGCCTCGGAGGGGACTGGGGGGGTTGGGGCGTCACCGGGCTCTTCTGTTATTAAATAGCTAAGAATCAGGTTGCCTCCAGGATTTTTATCCAGGGTATATAAAGGAAGATAGAAAGTCGGAGTTGGTTTCAGTTTGTCTCCCCCCCCCCCCCCCCCCCGCCCCCGAATTAATTCTGAAGCGCTGAGCCTGGCGTGCAAATGCGGGAGCCTTTGGAGAAGGAGCGCCTCTTTTCCTCTCTCTCAATCTCTCTCTCTTTCTCCCTCCCTCTCCCCATGGATAGAGTCGCCCCCACCCGCACCTTCATCCCACTCACATCATTGGACCATTTTAGGAGTCCCTTCCTTACATATTCAACAAAACGCAAAACGACCATAGCACTCCACTTCACTCGCTCTCAGCATCAGGCAACCAACTTACAGCCGACTAGGAGAGCTAGAGAGTTTCTTGCTGGTCTTAATTTAAATGCACCAGCCCTGTTTGTTCCCAAGGATGTAGAGGGGAAGTGTTTGGACCCGGCGCTAAAGGTCAATAGATCTTCACAGCATGTTTATAAGATCACTTTTAAGCGTTCCTCAACCTAATGGTCACTGGGAATTAGGTTGTGAGAGGAAATAGCTTTCAAACGTATGACACCTCACTCTCTACTCTCTTTGAATGTCCAAAGATGGAATGGAAACTCTTATGTTAATTTCCAGAGGATCCCTAACTCCCCCTTCCCTGCACTGCTTGCCCCCTACCATCCTGGGAATGGGGAGAAACCCTGGGAATGGGGATCAGTGGCCTCAGAACTGAGCACCCTAACAACTTCTGATTATAGAGAGGAGGAGGAAGTATGGAGAAAAGAAATGGGAAGGGGAAAAAAAACATTTGTGTTCATTTACACATTTCCTGTGCAGAACAAAAAAGTCCCACCATCAGCAAAAGAAGTCTCTTCCTCCAAAATAGCAGCCAAAGAGGGAAAATTAGAATATGCATAAATTCCTTCATTTTCTTTCGCAGAGAACACGATTTCCGGCAGATTTGTATTTAAACTGCTCGATTAATCACAATCTCTAAACAGCATTTTACTTAGCATCTTCCTAAAACTCACCTAAGGAGTATTGCTCTCCTCCCACTATTCTGTTTTGAAGCCTCCCTCTTCCCTATTCTCCAACTGCGAATGAGAATTTCTTTGATAAGACTGTATTTTTCCTGTTCATTGTTTTCTTTTCAATACTAGACTGATGCATTGGACTATAATACAAGCTGGCTGCTGTCTGTGAAGCCATAACTGCAAGTGAGAGCCTAGTAGAAAGGATACGTTTTTGAAATGTGTTGTTAAAAGAACAAACATGATAGGACCAGTAGGCTTTTGCAGTTCCTCTCATGGCATGGCATCCTTTCCAATTCTACACAAACCATATCCTTTCACCATTAGCAATAGATAGGATGCTTGGACATGTCCACCCTCCAGATCATCCTCCTTCCCATTTTTAAGGAGCATGATAGACAATTACACAACCCTATTCAAAGGAGTATTATTCTTCATAAATATTCGGAGTGCCAGTCCCTTAAATCCCCCCACAGTCCATCTCTAAAATATTTGCTTTGCCACTTAATGCAACAGATCTGGCTATATCTGCATTGAAAAATCTTTGTTGGAAATGTTATTGAGCATCGCTTGAAGCCATTCCCTTTCTGAAATAGCATTGCTTGACTTGGGCTTACCTCTCCTGTCTTTGAAACTGTATATATTTCTTTTATTTAATAGTAGGATGTTAATGTTTAAAAAATGAAATTACATCTTGGTTTACTGAAAATGTATATAAATCTTAATTCCACTCACCCCTAAATTCCTTACTCTTTTTGCACACCCCAAGATAGAAAGAAATCTATATGTGCTTCATAATAAAAATCTAAACAAAATGTAATGGTTCTGGCTTTCTTTCAGTGTTTACAGATCACAAATAAACCCCAATTATTGGTGGTAAAAAGTCAGAAATGCTAATATTTGTTTAGTTCTTAGTTTCTACAAAATAAACATACATATTTGAACTATGCAGCATGGTGTATATGATACATATGTATAAGCATTTAAATATCTGGGTTATGTTGGCTAAAGGTTTTTTAAGATATTGGAATATAGAAGCCTATTAATTTTGTTAAATGGGTGCATAAATTGAGTGCACATGAATTCTGCATAATTTTTACTACTTTGTGAAATAACAGTTTCTTTACTTTCTATCAAATATTCCCACTACAAAAGTATAAAAACTTTTTTTTTTTTTAGTTAGGCATGTCTCCAATGACTGAGAGGTTCTCAGTTATATACAATTAAAATCAAAGGGTTTGAAAATAAATTCTTAACAGCCATATTTAGGGGGTTGTATATAACAGGATTGAGGGGCACTTTTACTGGCGTTGACTTTTTAAAATTATCTTATTGAAACAAATTATAGTTTTCTCTTAACCAGAGAAACAATTCAAACATAAAAAAAAAACACAATAACTGAGAATATTGTCCCTAAAGTATTATTTAATTAGAATTGGATTTTATATGTAAAACTCCAGTTTGAGTTCAGGTTGCAGAGCTATACTTCTGGAAGAGTTGAAATGAACTTAGTTATTAATTATTATTAGTGCAGGGGAAAAGCCTGGGCTACCATTGAAGAGCAGAGCAATATACAGTTGCAGCCAAAGCCGCCTTTCTCCCGTTGCAGACTAAGCATCACCTCAGTGAATTTATCCCTAGAAATGAAAGCTCCTTGTTCTTTGCTAATCTTTAGTGAAATCATATTCTCATGAACTGGAATATTTTCATACTTTTTTTAAGTGAACAGAATAGACGGAAATGAAAAAGAATTGTTCAGCCTCCCTGCTGTGAAAGGTGAAGAGGTGGATGCATGTACAACCAGCAGGGAAGTTGCGTCCTTTTTTTCCCTCCCTTTCATCCTTTAACTACTGTTTGGTTTTGGTTATGGATTGTGTGTGTGTGTGTGTGTGTGTGTGTGAGAGAGAGAGAGAGAGAGAGAGAGAGAGAGAGAGAGAGAGAGAGAGAGAGTTTGAAGACAGTATCTAAAGGAAAAAAGTTTTCTAGAGGACAAAACTGGGCATTGATATAGTTATGCCTTTCTTTTTGTAATTTATTTCTTAACAAGCACGCAGATGTTGTTTTCTCATAAATTTTCAGGGCTACATTAATTTACAGAAAAACAGAACAAAGCAAAAATATTTAACAGTTACCCTTCCTTGCTCCCAAACTGCCCTTCTATATAGCTAATGTCCTTTTCCATTTGGCCCTAGCTGCTGGGCTGCCAGGGAATTTCTATCTCAGTCTTCACTCTCTTCTCCTATAAACCGCCCTTCCTCTCCTAATCAGCTTTTTTTCCCCTCTACAAATGAAGGCAGTTATCAAACAACCTGCTTTAACCCCAGCATCTTCCTGACAAACATTGAGTCTAATTCCCTCCCCACCCACTTTTTATTTTCTTTCGTTTCTTTTTTTCTTTGGTGGGGATACAAGGGGCTCGAGAGATGGGGAAAACATTGGACTGAGAAGAGAGTTAGATTTCTGCAGATACATACTCACTGGCAGATTCTTTCCAGCCTAGCCTCAGAAACTGGTGGCTGTTCTCGCACCTAGAATAATAAACCTTGGCAGGTTTACAATTGACAAAAGCACCTCTCTCTCCTCGTAAGGAGACGAGCTTAGCTTTTCTAGCTACACCACCACCAGTTAAATCTTCAACCTCATCTCCTCTCTCCACTTCTACTCCCTTCACTGTATTGTCCCGTTTCTATTCCTCCAGCCCTAAATGACAAAATAATTCATCCAAGGGGACCTAATTCCTAATTTTTATGTCTTGCACCATGATCTGATTTTCTCAAGGCCACTGTTCTCTTTGGACTCACAGGAACCTCATAACTGAGGAACTTTGCCCATCTCAAACTCTTCAGTTCCGGAAACATGATTCCCACATATGACAAGTTACCCATTCACCAGCAGAGCTCCAGCCAGAGCCACCAGGTCCGTCTACTCAAGAATCCCTTCACATTTATGCCTCTGCTCCAGTCTCCTTCCCAGGTTGATTTACTTCTGAATGGTGTCCAAGGGGGACATGCCCATAGCAGTGAAGAAGAATGGCTACAAAAGTACTCAGTGCCATTAAAATGACCTACCATATTAAACCAAGGAAGTTTATTAGACTTCCTTGAGTTGGGCTGGAAGGATCAGCCATCTAACCAGCGAAACAAGAAATCAGAGGAACGCCCCACTACAGTTCTGAAACACAAATTTCGTCTTCATCCTGTCAGCCAGAGAAATTATTTTAAAATTGTTTCCACTATTATTGTTTGCATTATTATTATTAACATTTTATTTTTGTCATTATTGCTGCAGATTTTATTTTATTTGTGTTGTTGCATCTATTATACTATTCAACAGAAGTTTAGGAACATTAGTCAGATTAATTAGTTTATCAGTAATTTAATGCTGAAAACTACTAATTAAGCCAAAAACTAAAAATGATCAGGGATGATTCATACCAATGTAGGATTTGGGAGGAAGGGAATCTAAATTTTGGATATAAAATTTGGCAGCTATGAAAAAAACAGGACTTGGGGATCATAAATATGATAATTGAAATATTCTTAGTCTCTCAACCTCTCCCCCTCCTCCAGATTCAGCCAAGATCATTCTGTGATTTGCTTGGTAGAGGAAAAAATATATATTTGTTTTTTGTTGACGGAGAACAAAGACCCCATGCGTGTTCTCCATGTCATTTGCATCTGCACGTGGATTCACTCTGCTTAGGATCACTCAGATAGATAAGATCACTCCCCTCCAAGTTTGCCTCCTTCATCTCTTTGCTCTTGTTATGCACCTCACTGAAGAGGTGCATCATATAAGACAGTACACAATTTCAGCCCTCTCCACAGACAGGTTCCATGGAATATAACTTCAGTAATGCAGTTGTCTCCACAGCAAGCTCTCTGCTCTCTTTCAAACATAATTAATATTTCATAGTATAGTTCATATATATGTATATGTGTATATATATACATATATAAGTATATGTACATATATATATACATATATATGTCATAAACACACACAGACTCACCCTCTAGCTTTGCTGTTTGTGCACCTAAAACAGAAATGGATGTGGCTCTTTCACTGATTCCTAACTCAGCCCACAGAAAAGAAAACTGTTTAGGGAACAACTTCATAGTCTGTTGTGTGCCCCAAAATATGAAAACAATAAAAAAATGCAAGCCCCTACTTTTTGATAGTCATTTCTGTCAAATTTCCTAGAAAATAAAGGCTATTCTGAATTGATATTCTGATACATTCACTAGATAACAGTTAAAATCAACAAAATCACTGCCCTAAACTACTTGTTGTCTCTTCCAAGTTTTGATGATGGAAACTGAATTTGAATACTTTCCATTTTAAGTCAGTTTGGGTTAAACTGACACATATATAAAAATTAGCACCCATAATAACAAAACTGTGACTTCCACAAGAAATTGCTTATTCTGTCAAATACCTCAGTTTTATGTTTTAGGTGGATTAATTCATTTAGTTGCAATCAGTTGTATATTGACATACATGTGTAAAATAGATGGTCAAAAAGACCATAGATGACAGTATGGCCAGTAGGAACTGAGGGATCAAATGCTGCTGAGCTTCCATATCCCTAATACTTCATTTGTACAAGCTGATTACAATTACTAGAGGACAGATAACCTTTCAGACTGTAGGACATAACACGTTTTCCATGTTTAATAAAGAAGATACATAGTCTATAGTACTTAATCTAATGAAAATATAAACCTTACTCTTCCTATTTTGTTTTTGAGTTAAAGAAGCTAGTTATTTGGAATACACTGATTTCCAAGCATCTTGGCCATTTTGTTTGTGAATGTATATAAGGTGTTGGCAGGGGAAACATTTTACACATCTCCACAAAATTTGTAGAACGGATATGTAAAAGGGGTTTTTTAAAAATCTTTTGAGGTTTTATTTTCTTCATGTGGTTTGTGATGTTTGTAACTATGAAAGATTTTAAAATGAACAAGGAAAGGAGCACATGCAGCTGATTTCAAGTAGATCTTTTAACTGGATGGGAAAGACGCAGAATATTTCCCTAGTGTGGTTGTGCAAAAAAAAAAAGGGGGGGAGCGGGGAGACTGGTTTGTGAAGAACTCACTTGTGCTTTTTGTTATTGTTTTAGATGGTAGCCTATCAGGGTTCCTTTCCCATTACTTTCTTCCGAACTGTCTTCCTTGAAAGCATAAATGTGGGAACTACTTAGCCATTCATTTCCTCACAGGTTAACATATAAACAGCAAGTATTTTAGTTAAATTTTCAATAGAAAAAAATCTTTACAAGTTCAGAGGTTATCTTAGTACAGGACCAAGTTACCATTCCCAGTTGATTAGATACAGTTAACTTGGTATTTGCCTCTACTGAGCTATATAAAACAAATAAAGGTAAGATTTTTACAGTATTGACGAGCAATGATGTGTAAGCTATCAAAAAGAAATTCTTGGACTTTTTATATTTTTCTTCCTTGTTTTCCTTTTCTTTTGATTTGTTTTTGAGGCAGTGATACGACTATTTCTCTGGTTCTCCAATGAAGTTTTGTTTGGCTCAGATTAACATTAAAGAAGATCACATATACGGTTGGAAAATATTGTTATTTTTCTTTAATGGGGAAAATTGGACGCCCACGTGTCAGATCTGTGGTTTTCCGAGGGGTAGTGGAAATGGTACTGACATCACTTTGCACTTTGACAATCGGATTTGGTTAGGGTACAAGTTGTTTGTTTAACCCGACAGCTCGGTGCACCCCGTCGCACGCTTTGCACACTCATTAAAACGATTATTCACGACCTGTCGAGTGTTTTCGGGTTCATTCATAGGAAAGGCTTGGAGCGAGCAAGAGCAATTCAAGTCAACACTGTCCACTACGGTGATACACGTGAGGACGAGCTGGTGCGTGCGTAAAAAGACGGAGGGAGGGGTGGGTGAGCACACCCTAGCTCTAAATCCTGTTCATCCGATGCTCTGGAATCTCAATCTCGAAAGAATGCCAAGAGTGCTTGGTCCTAAAGGGCCATGTTCCTGTGTTAGCTTCAAGGGCTTGGCACAGGACAGAAAAATAAAATAAACAAACTCAAAGCTCTCCCTCGGCTCCTCCTTTCAACCTTCTGCAAAGCTTGAGGTCCCTGGGCTCGCCCACCTTCTGTCTGCAGCCGCGGGACTGCGAGGCTCCACCTCTCACAGCGCAGATGCTGAGGTTAAGTAGTTTCAGGAAACCTCGCCAGGGTGAGGAGATTAATTCCTTTTCCATCTCCCAAGGCCCTTTCGTCCTCAAGAAAGAATTCGGTTAATTTTCCTCCCTATATTCCTCACAAATACTGGAGGGAGACGGGGAGCTCAAGAGAGAAAGAATAGGAGTGTAAACTGTATTTGGTAGATGTATTCCAAATAATTAGCAAGGAAAGATTTATCCTTCAAACAGCAAGAAAAGCCCTATAAAACGAGGAATAAATAGCCCTCGATAAATTAACGCTACTTTTATTTTTTAATTTCCAAGTCATCTTTCAGGATTTTGTAGTGACAATAAGAGAAGCACAAACTCGAAAGCATCCTAGTCTCCCACTATAGCTTTGTATGTATAAGATACACCCCGTGGTCTTTCGTTATCTTATTTGTTCCAATGAGCCCTGGTGCATAACACTCACTAGTGAGCTATTAGTTAAAGAGAAATGCGTATCTTTATAAGGTATAATGGTACACATACACTAAATAATAGCATAGATGAGTGTAGGTATTTGGTATGTACTGAAGAACTCGGTAGTATCCTGTTCAGCATAAGTATCCCTGGCATAATTTAGAGTCAATAAATGATTTAAAACAAGGCCATTTCTATATTCAAATCTTTCTGCTCCTTGATTTTTCATCTACAGCATTAGTAAACCCAGCAGCCACCTTATTATCAGGGTAACCTAGTCATGCCAACAGAAAACAGACGACAAGCCTTATTCATCAGTTTTATTCTATCATATCTGATATCATAAAATTGTCTGTTTTTCTGTTTTATTGAAACACCTCAATGCAAGAGAAGAATGGAAGTTTCCAAATAGCATGAGGTTTTAATCAGAAACAGGTTCCTAATGGCTGAAAAGCAAGTACGAATAATTTCATAAACTCTTTGGGTTGCCATAATTCACTATCAGGTTTACTTAAAATTGATCTGTCAAGTGTGTTTCCTATAAAAGTGCTTTCATTAAAACCAACCTGTGATAATAATCAAGAGGCAGATGCTGAAATATGTAAGTAAATAACCGAAAGCCTCTGCATAAATATACACAAATCAATGCAGTAATAGACAACACTATCGATGTAGGAATGATCGATTTTAGTTTTCCAACCTGCAATCAGAGCTCAAAATGTATAATTAAAAGTATATTTTCCAACTCTGCTAATACTATCTCCACTACCAAAATAAATAAATAAATAATAACAAGCCCTGCTGCCAGTTCTACCTGATTTTACTTCATTCTGTTTGAAGTACTTTGGATGAAATGGGAGGAGTACTCTACGTTTTCTAAAAAAGCTTTGCCAACTTTAAAACTACATCACTAATTATAAAAATTATAAAAGTATTAAATAATAAAATTATCACCTTATCCTTGTTCTGAATTTTTCAACCTTCATCATAGCCTCTAATTATTCATTCAGCACATTTTAATAGGAAAAACACACAATAGTGCTTATTATTTTTAAAGATTTTTTTTCAACTACCTAATACCTTTGGGTTTAAAGATTCTTTGGGCCTTTTGTTAAAACAAATAAGAAAAATGTCATTTCCTTAATATATCCTGGAAGCTCTCATGCCTAAGCCTGCATATGCAAGCAATCTGAAACAAGGGGCGGGGAGGAGCATCTGCGCTATTCCAAAATTGTTTCATATAATGATTGCAAAACAAACAAGTGTCTGACTCAAAGAAATAAATATACTTTGGATTTCTAGAAATTCATATCTAAAACAACATTTCAGATTTTGCTTAAAGTTAAGTTTCCTTTTTGAGAATATTTATCCCTGGAGGACAGAATTAATTTAGATTAGCAAGCACCGGTGTATGATAAGTCTGAGTATTTAGGTTTTGTAGAGTAATGAAAATATGGTGTTCATATTTTTTTCTTAATCAACAAAGATGTTTATTTACATTCATCCTTGAATTAGTGTGGTCCTTCTGAAACACGGGCCTCTAAAAGTATTTATGAAATTCAGCTTCTTTGAAAGTGATTTCTCTTACATAATATCACCAGCACATAAATATTGATTTTTATTATCTTCACATTTTCATATGATCAAGCATTTTCTTTGACTCCTCTCCTTCCCATCTAGGGAAAAGAATTCAAGGGCAACCAGACCCAACTAGAAAATATCATAAGTTATTATTTAGGGCTAATTTAACAGGTAATTTAACTTCAAACAACAATGATCAGGTCACTATTTCAGAGCAGTGAGAAAAATGAAAGAACTGAGAGAAGATTCTCCCCAACCCCACTACAGTTTCTAGTCTTCCTGCTCAATCAATGGAATCAACAATGCCTGGCCATCCAGACCTGGAGGAAGATGTTTGCATCTTCAATGCATTCTAATCAAAGAATGAGACAACAAGAGGGGAAGAAAGAGGAGAATGAAACTGAAGACGACGACACTAATTCAGGGAGTGCTACCTGGGTAGGAAAATTAAACCTAAGGCAAAAATGAATATCCAAACATGTCTGGCAACTCAACACTTTTCATTCGGACACGAATCTCCAAATCTGGTAATGTGCAATGTGCTTTCCTCCAGTGCAGCTCTTCCGAAAGGCCTAAGACCAGGGGAGAGGATTATACCTTAGGCAACAGACCATGAAAAGGATGTAGGACATTTTATGTCCCCTCCCACCCCCACAAACATGATCTTGAGAGTTATTTGTTATTATGTTAAAGGTCTTTTAAATGCCTTTCCTGATTACAACAATTTCAGAATTCCTGCCTACCTCAAGTTTTGATAGAGGGCCACGTGAGGATGATTGAAGCATCGAAATTGGGTCTTATGTGGGGTGGGAGAACAGTCGGAAGTGGATGAGCTCTATTCTGCAACGTCCTTTCCTTCCCGTTGTCTGTCCAAGGCTGAAGATCACCGCTTGAGAATCTCCCACACACGCCGCGGGATGCTGTGCCCACCAAACCCCTGCCTCCCTCTCCCCAACCTAGGGCCACCCTTAGTGTTGAGTTTCTATCCCAAGGCTACCTATTTTTCTGTAAGAACCCTTCACCTTGGACCACAGGGTTGGGCAGAAAAGGAAAATAGGGTAGAAAGCGAAATGGAAGAGGAGGCACCAGTGGAAAGTAGAAAAGATGTCTATTACAGAGAAAACAGTTTTATCAACTAGCAGATAAGTGCTGAGATCTGAAACTGTACCAAGTAAACAAAAGAAACAACTTTTATGGGGGAAAGGGTAGAGGAGAGAACACAGATGAACAAGGAGAAAGGAAAACGGTGGGGAAGCGCGCCAGCCAAGGTTCTGGAGTCAGTTTTCCTGGCATCAGCCAGTGTGAGCTACCGACTCACAGCTCGGCGTGTCCTGGGCAAGAGCGCCCTCACGTTGCGGCTCCCTGTGCAGCGCCCGGCTTCCAACCTCGGCCGGAAAGTCTGCAGCCAAGTCCCACAGCACTTCTCCCCGGCTGCGGCGCCTCCAACGCTGCAGGGACACTGCAGCCGAAGTCACTTTTCTACACGATTCCAACCCCACCCCCCCACCCCAAAACAAAATAAAACAAAACAAAACAAAAACACGCTGGCGGGTCCCTGCCCCAAGGATTTCAAGTCCCGCTTCCGTGCGTCTCACCCAGGAGTCCCTGATGCGCCGGGAAGGCTAATAAGAAACCGCGGCGAGAGCCCCAAATTCGCTTTGGGCCGAGCCAGCCCGTGTCTGGCGTGTTCGCAGACACTCTCGGGACAGCCAGGCTCTCGAGCTTACACCGACGTCCCCTAAGTGTGCATTAAGAATCAATTATTTGCATGAGATTCCCAAAGCCGGGAACTGGGCTATTCCCAGCAGGGACGAAGTCAAGCCCAGAACAGTGCTCATTTTCCTAGTCCTTCGAACAAGCAGAAGAGAAGCCTTCTTGCCCCGACCCGCGCCGCACTACCTGGAGCAGTTCCGCTAAATCCTTCGGGCCCCTCTTCCTGACCCAGGCCACCGAGCTTCAGGCGGAGGGCCAGCTCTGGGGGTGGTTGGCAATGTTAGTGTGAAACTGGGGAGGAGGGGCGTTCTACCGACCCCCAATAAAAAAGATAGAAAAGAAAAAAGAACTTTAGAATGAGGCAAGTCCTCGGCTCGGGAGCAAAGAGCGTTTGCCCAAATAGGAAGAGCAAATAAATACCTATGGGTTCGAACGTTAGGAAAGCCCATTTAGGACATTCTCGCAGCTGCAGTAAGTAAGACGCAGAAACCGTATTTCCACGAAATAAATTACTTTGCACTTTGGGACCTACTTCAGTCTCCTACTACCCCTTCTCCATATAAATTCGTCTCATTTCCCCTCATCAATCTTTCCAGGTCCCTCTTTGTCCTGCCTACATCCTCTTTTCTTAGGGATCCACTGTGACTTTCTGCTGACGTGGGAAAAGCATGCACTCGTTCAGCTACTGCGGCTGATAGGACGCCCGGCTAAGGAAATTTTTCAAAAATAAAAAATAAAAACTGGGGAGCACTTTAGCCCTGGACCTCAAAGTCGCGGTTTAAGCCTCAATCAAAAGCAGTCAGGAGTAGCCCCCCTCCCTTCCGAAAACCACTTTCACTTACCGATCTTGGGGTAAGAGCGCTCCCAGTCCTTAAGTCTTTTTCCTCCGCATCTTTCGGACAACCTCGCGCAGAGTCTCGGGTGGAGGGAAAAAACAGAAATCGGAAGGGAGAAAACAGACTCAGAACATAACACTACATCACACATTCCCCGGAGCCACCTTGGCCTACATCCTCAGGACAAGGTCCCGGTAAACTCACCGCTACAGTGGGGAAAAGGTTGGTTTGGGGGCCGAAAACCAAGAGGTGGATTATTTCAGCTGCTGGTTGGTGGGGGGTGGGAGGGGAGGGAGGCCCTGGAGAGGGGGTAGGGAAGGGGGAATGATTGGGATGAGAAAAGAAAGACTTAAAAAAAAACGCAAAAGAAAATCGAGAATGAAGTACTGTGAAAGATAGCGCCTTTGAACTCTTACAGGTAGGTAGCTCTAAGAACGCAGAGACGTGTGTATGCGCGAAAGAAGGATCTAGATGACCCCTATTCTTTCCGTATCTCCAGGATCTGGCTTCAAGAAGGAAAAAAAACGGGGGGTGGGGGAGAATTTTAATTCAAGTTTCACCTACCCTGCTTGTTGGAATGGCTGCGCAGATTTTCATATTGGAGAGTTCCATCTGTCTGGCAGAAGCTGGAGTGGTGTTGGGGGCAGGTTATCTGGTGAAGTAGGAATGTACAGGAACCCCGCCCTCTAGGCACAGTTACACAACCCCAGCAACCCGTCTCAGCCAGCTCTAAAACCTCTAATGATCTTCACCTTCACCCTTTGTTAGCCTATTTCTCCAACAGGCATTTAGTCCCAAACACAACCAGCCACTTTATCTATTCATAAAATTAATTTCTCAAAACCAAAATTACTTCAATGCATTCGAATTCTTCAACAATGTTGTAAATAACACTTTAAAAAACACATTTGTATTAGTTCTAAATATATTCAATTTATCCACCTATTTGGGTGAAATATCCACCAATTTAAATATATATAATCAATCAATACACTACAAGACTCATTTTTTTGCCTCTCTACCTTTAATTTTATGCAAGTCATAGAAACCACATGAAATCTTAAAAGATCATAAAGATATCTGTATTAAATCTTATTTCCAGACTCTTATGTTCACTTGATTCCCAATTTTGTAACAAGTTGAAGAAACATATTTGAAGAATCCGTTCACTGTTCTAGTTTAACTGAATCATTTTCTCAATGTTTTATTTATAATTTGTATTAACTTTATACCAGACAAATTCAAGTAAAATACTTTAAACCTGGAAATAAACCGTAATTTGGGGTTTCAAATTTTAAGTTGTGATCACTTTCAGTTCCAAACTTTCAAAAAGAGCAAACTTAATCTCATTAAAAACAGTTATAAGTATGAAAGAAAAAAGCTTCAAAGTTTTGAAATGTTTTTCTGGCATGAGCAAACTTTAACTGGCAAAGGTTGATGACAACAAATATCAACACAACATTACAACCAATTTGTTGCAAAAAAAAAATCTTATTAAATGCCATGCTAGACTGTTGTGTGTTTTTGAAGAAGATAATTTAAGGGATGATAGGACAGATTGAGATAAATGAAATATTCATATTGGGCTGCTGGAGGCCTTCACAAAGTTCTCTCTCTCTCTCTCTCCCCCTCCACCCTCTTGTATCCAGTATGCCTATTAAACAAGCTATTCTTACTTCTAATCACATCCATTATATATGTAATTTGGACATGTATCCAAGTAGTATTTCCAATCCAGTCCTTAGTTCCTATGAATCCAAAGAAGTAAATTTTACTCTTGTCCTCAAAGTTTGATGTTTGCCATTGAAATTCTATTTCTCAACCAGGCAAATAAACACTTATCACAAATAAACATAGCTATTTAATACATCCAGAAAAAAATTCTCAAGGGGGAAATTTTTCTTCTATATCTATCTCCCTTTACCTCAATATAGGAGTTCAACTTTCAACTTTTGATAGGCAAAAGACTGTATTTCTTCTGTGCCAGTACATTCTCATTCCACAAATAAAATCCGTGGTAAAAGCAAACAATACATCATCACCTTTTTCAGTCTAAACACATGCTTTTCTTTGAGCTATTTTGGTTCACAAATGTGTAATGGGGATCTCCTTTGCCTAAGCTCATTCATTTGGACTCTATCACTATTTTCAATATATCAACCATAAATTTGGCTTCCAAACCAATTTAATTTATTTGTGGAATTTTCTTTCATGCTTCATTCTGAAAAACTGCTAAATTTCCAGGAACTTGGACCTTTTGTGAAATTGCTCGCATAGGAAGAAAATAAAATCAAGTCCAGTCTGTTTAAAGGACATAATTAAGCTAGTTGTCTTAAGTCTATTTTGGTCTATTCCATATTTGTGTATATTTGGTTCCAGGTCTTTTAATTTTCCTGACCCTTATATCTTTCTGTCTTTCTTAGATATCTCTCTCTCTCTCTCTCTCTCTCTCTCTCTCTCTCTCTCTCTCTCTCTCTCTCTCTCTCTCTCTTTCTGCTCTTTTTGGTATTGGGGGATTTTTTTTTTTTTTTTTTTTTACTTTAAAGATCCGATTTCTCTCTCCTCTCCCTCTCCCTCACTCTCTTCCTTTATCTTCCCTTCACAACCCACCCACCCTCATGTCCCAATATTAACTATTCTGTATTTCTATTTCAAATCTATTTGAGTCACCTTGCTTCTCTCCTAGGCTTTTTTTTTCCCCTGAGCAACTCTCTAAGTGTTTGCGATAACATCTTGGGGACAGATTATTTTTCATTGGGCCCTTTGTAAGAAGTAGCCAGCTTATTGCATTACTGCAGAACACATTTCAGACTATACAATTGTAACAAATGAACAACTTGTCCTCCACGGACTCACCACAGGATCCAATTAGTTACTAAACCTTTTACTTAGGTTTTCTAATTATTTTCTGGAGTCATAGCAATTGGGCTGCTGAAACAATTCAAAATTGTTTTCATTTTGTTTCAGATTTATATATATATATATATATATATATATATATATATATATATATATATATGCATATATATGAATGCATATGTAAACTGCAAGTTAAAATTATGACTGTAAGCAAAAGGAACAAATCTCTAGGTTATACAGACATTTAGGAGGGAATCAAATACCTCTATATTGTAAAAATGAAAGAAAATGAGAGAGAGGCATTTTACTTCTGAACATCTAGAATTTTAAATTGTTATAATTAAAAAATAAAATATAAACATTGATCTGCAATTCATTACAACAGGTGATCACTTCAGCAAAATCTATATTGCAACTTCAGTACATCTTTATTAGAACTCTTTCATTGTGGATAAACAGCCACAAAAATAAATGCTGACTTAGAAAGTATAAATACAAATATTTAAACAAAAATATTTGCAGCATTCATAGCGCAAATTGTACCTGAACTGAAGGGCTCTGTGTGTCTATATATATTACATATGTGTGTATTATATTCACGTCTATCTAACCATATACATATATTTATTTATAATTTTCCAAGTGCTATAAACAAGATACCTGAAACAAAATATATAAAAAGTAAGCATTCTATTAACTGATTTGAAAATAAACACAAGGTAAATAGCTATGCACATAAAATTATCTCTTTATGCTGTATATCTACAGAAACTTAAAGATATCAGTTGAAAAGCCTATACTTTGTTTAAAGCTAGTGTTTATTAAATAGCCCGCTCCTTATAAAATTTGCTTCCACAATGGAAAAAATACTATTTTCATTTTTAAAGTGCCAATTCAAATGAAAGGAGCAGTCTTAAATTTTAGTGGGCTGAAAAAGCCTTTGAATTCCCTAGAACTTTAATGATCTTTTAAAAATTAGCTCTACTTAATAAAAAGAGACGAAAGTATCAAGATATATATGAATTTAGCCTATTTTTTTATTTCTGTGTGTTCATAGTAAACATTTTTGTAAGTGACAAACACGGGCATATGACCACAGTATCACAATCAAGAAATTTTAAGACAACATTAACAATCACTCAAATTTATGCGGCATTTGCGCAACACAGGTTACATATTTGCAAGGTTTACCTATAAGTACAATAGGTATTAACATTTCACTACATTTAGAAAAAATAAAAGTGACCTGTTAGTGACCACATACATCAAAATATACACAACACAAACTGAAGGCAATCATTAATTTTGTCCCCTTCCAATTCATTTGAACGGGCAGTGCTGCCAACTGAAACAACTTTCCTTTTTCTGTTTGTTTTTTAATACTTAGTATACCGAGTGCATTTTCTAAAACCCAATCTTTGGTCTAAAAGTAAACAAAAGAAAAAAAAAGTTTTTGAAAGAAAAGGACAAAACAATAAATGGCCAAAATAATTTCTTGGGCACCTTTACTAGGAATGCTTCTTAAATACAAATTACAGTTTAACATTTAAAAACTCTCCCCATAATTTAGGTTGTTCTCAAGGTCTGCGTCCACCATATTGATCCATGATAACTTATAATACTGCACACATGGAAATCTGGCGGCTTTTAGAGATAGACTTGTCAGGTTTGAATGAAATGGCAAAGCAGTCACTATTTAGATACACATTCTACTATAATTTTGACTTCCAAACCTTATATTCTACAATGTATTCTCCCCACATTGCACCTCGCTGACACTCCACACCTTGTTAGAATAATAAACAACCCTAAAGACTGAACAAACGTACAGAAATGGGGGGGGGCTTAATAAAAAATACCTGGACTTATTTTTTAATTATCATTTACAATGCAAATGTGTGTAAAACGTTCACTTACAGTCTGGTCCCAGGGATGTTAATGTATTAAAGGGTTGGAAGAAGACCCCTGATTTTGATGTGTGAAATAATCAGACAGTCCCCCGGACAGTCCCGTCGTGAAACTTGGCAAAGAGGGTCTTAAAGACTCACAGGGCAGGGTCGAGGGGGCCTGCGGAGACGTGGAGGAGGACGCTGCCCGGGCGCTCATGGACGTGCTGCTCTGCGAAGTCATTGACGGGTGCGGGACGTGGGGGAAAAAGTAACTGGTCTGTCCCGCAAGCAGGTTGACCGAGCAGGGGTTGAGGGAGTAGGTCCCGGAGCAGGGCACCGACAGGCCGCAGGGCACGGAGGCGGCGAGCGCGGCGGCCGTAAGGTGGTGCGTGGCGTATGGGATCTCCCCGTTGACCAGCCGGTCCACGCTCAGGCCGTTGGCCGTGGAGAAGGAGTGGTTGTTGCCCAACGAGTTCTGAGTCAACACGGAGCTGTAGGGCATGGGGTGGCTGGGGTAGGCCGACGTGGTGCCGTTGTAACTCAAAGTGCTGCTGGCGCGGGGGTGGTGCAGGGACAGGAAGGGCGACATGGGCCAGTAGAGGGAGCCGGCGCGGTCCATGAAGGTGAGGCCGGTGGAGGTGAGGCGCGCCCCGCGCTTGAAGGCCAGCTTGGCCCGCGATGTGGTGGAGCGGCGCCGCAGCTTGCCCGTCGTGCCGCCGATGAACACGTCGTCGCTCGACGGGTCCAGCATCCAGTAGTTGCCCTTGCCCGGGTCGTCGTAGTGGCGTGGCACCTTCACGAAGCACTTGTTGAGGGACAGGTTGTGGCGGATGGAGTTCTGCCAGCCCTGCTTGTTCTCGCGGTAGTAGGGGAAGTTCTTCATGATGAACTCGTAAATGCCGTTGAGCGTGAGCCGCTTCTCGGGGCTCTGCCGGATGGCCATCATGATGAGCGCGTTGTAGCTGAACGGCGGCTTCTCGTACTTGCCGTTCTTCTTCTCGCCCTCCTTGCCCCCCTCCCCGTCCTTGCCGCCCTCGCCCGCCCCCTTCTTCTCCTCCCCCCCGGCGCCCTTCTCCTTCTCGTCCGGCCCGACGGGCGCCAGCTCTCCCGCCCCGTTGCCCGGCTCGCCCTTGCCGCCCAGCCCGTCCGCTTTGGCCCCGTCCAGGGCGGCGGCCGGTGGCGGCGGAGGCGGCGGCGGCGGGAGCAGCAGCTGCTGAGGGCCCTTGTCGTCGTCGGCGGCCGGGGCGCCCCGAGCCTGGGGGGGCTGCGGAGCCTGGGGCGGCGGCGGCTGCTGCTGCGGCGGCGGCGGCGGTTGCGGGGCGGGCGGCGGTGGGTGGTGGTGGTGGTGGTGGTGATGGTGGTGGTGCTGGGGGTGATGGCTGTTGTGGTGGCCGTGACTCGCGTGGTGGTTGTCGTTCTGGACCGCCTCTGGCACCAGGCTGTTAATGCTGAACGAGGACTTGGGGATCATTTTCACCTCTTTCCTATCTCCCATGTCCAGCATCACCCAGTCGTCGAGGGGAAGCGGCGGCGGCGCGGGAGCTGGGCAGCAGCGCGGCGGGCGGCGGCGACCGGTGGGTGCCGAGCGGGGCGCGGGCGGCGGCAGCGGCACTGAGCGCTCCGGCAGAAGCGCAGTTGGACCGCAGGCTCCGGCGCTGGCAAGTCATGTAGCAAAAGCAGCAACCACCCCTCAGGAATTAGAAAGGAAAAAAAAAAAAAAGGAAAAGAAAAAAAGAAAGAAAGAGAAAAAAGAAACAACCACCGCCCCGGGGGTGAAGCTCCCTCGCTCCCAACTCTACTTCTTGGTCTCCCCCCCACCCCCCGCTCCCCCCCCCTGCTGCTTCCTCCTCCTCCTCCTCCTCTCGCAGCAGCAGTCACAGCAGCAGCAGCAGCAGCCCAAAGGGGGGGAGAGCCGGGCGGCGGGCGGGCGCGTCCCGGAGCGGCCGCGGCGAGGCTGGGGAGACAGCGATCGAGGCGGCTATAGCCACAATTAATTTTCCGAGCTACAGGCGCACACTAGGGCTGTAAAAAAATTTTTGGTTTAACCTTTCCTACCGCTGGGCCAATCAGAGCCGGCGGCGTGCGGGAGCGTCTCTCGTGCCGTCGACCAATCGGCGGGTCCGGGCCCACCCACCCCCACCCCGCCCGCCGGCTCCCGCCCCCTCGGGTGCTCGCCTCCCCCTCTCTGCGGGTCTCGGCCTCGCGGCCGCGCGGAGCCGCGTAGGGATACGCCGGCGGGAGCACACTGCTCAGCGGCCCTTCGCTGCACCCCCTCCACCCCCCGGGGCTTCTCAACCGAAATCCCCTTCTTAGGGCAAATATTTCGCATTTCAGCCTCCCCTCTGCCTGTATTGGGTCATTTTCGTTTGAGCGTCAGTACTTGTCCTTATTGATTAAAGTTTGTATCCAATTTTATTTTTAAAAGCGGGGGCGGCGGCGGTGGTGGAGGAGAGGACAGTGGGAGTGCAAGGAGAGGGCAGGAAATGGAGGAGGAGGCGAGGCACTACTTTGCCGAGTCGGCCCTGCAGGCCGGGTCCGGCTTTTCGGGGCCCGAAGGAAAATCGTGCCCTTCGTAGGTACTTGCCGCGACGCTCTGGCCGAATAAGGCGGGAAGGCCCACCCCTGGCGTGGGGAGGGGGTGCCCTGTACCTTGGGGGAGGAGGGTCTGGGAGAGGTGTGGAAAGGACGGGGTGAGGAGGAGGAAGTGGTGGCGAGCGCGGGGCCAAACAGGGGTTACTTACTCGGTTCCTGCGGCCTGGGCGGCGGCGAGCTCGGGGCTCGGGCGCCGCCGGGAAGCCGGGCCGGGGGCTCGCGGCGCTGCGGCGGCGGGCGGGGGCGGCTTAGTGGTGGGCGCCTATGGTGGCGTTCCGAAATGAGGGGTGCACAGAGAGAAAACAGTACCAAACAATCTCGAAATAAACCAGGTAACACATGCTATATATGTGTGTCTCTTCCTTCCCCTTCTCTCCTGCTTCAGACCGTCGCTCACGCGTTGTCGTTTTTCTCCTCGCCGCTCCAGCGTCTCGGTTTCTAATCCGAATTGGAAGCGAGTAGCCGCGAGCGGTCACCCTGGAAATGTTTTCATTTTGCTTGTTGACATTGGAGGGAAAATAAGGGTGGGCGTCTATTTCTTTCCGGTTTTTAAAAGCCTTTCTATTCTCTTTCCGTTTCTGAAATGTTTTTTAATTTGTGCGGGCCTTAATGCTGAAATAACCGCATCCTGAAGCCGGCCCTTTCCCACCCTGAATGCAGGAACGTGAGACCTTGGAGCGTTGGGAACGTGGGTCCCACTATCTCAGCTTCCTGGGCTTTAGGACTGGGAAGGTTCGGATGAGAGCTGAAGTGAGTGGGGAGATTGTGATTCGGGGGCTTTAAAAGGATCCCGTGGCCAGGGGCAGGGCTAAGGCCCAGCATTTCCCAGGGATTGGAATTTGGTGCGGAGCACACTGATCAAAGGCTGTTTCATCCCACATGGGCACGAAACATACCACATTTTACGGAGGATGTACCCCGAGAGAAGAGGGAGGTGGAGGAGAAGCATAAATGAAAAGCACCCTTTTCCTCCTCTGTAAGGTAAATAATCATAAAGTGTAAAAATTTCTTCACTTTGATAAATTCTCACTTAAATTATCTGGCAGACTTGGTATTTAAGGAAACGAAGGAAGAAAAACTCGTGCCTTTATGTGATGTTAAATTTCAATTCTAATATAAAGAATGCAATTGAGGAATCCTCGGGTTAATACGGAGTCCCTACCCCTACCTTGAAATTCTGAGGGAGAATAAACTCTGAAGAGAAAAACAGACTACAAGTAGCTAGTGATTTTAAATTAGTCTATTAGGAATGCCATAAAGGAGCTTTGAACATTGGCCTAACCTCAACTATCCTTCTACTGTATATATTTTCCCCCTATTTCTACACATTTTCTTACTTTAAAACAAACTATATTTACATATGGGAAAATTCAAGGGTTTCAGCTATCAACGTTGGTCGTGACGTGGCCCCCAACATAGACGTCTAAGCTCCGGGTTTCTTACAGAGCAGGGTGAGCTAATGGGCTTTTCGGATGAGGCTGGAAAGATCTGTGGGCCTTCCTCTTCCTGCTCACTTTTCCTCCTCCCACTCTTATCCCCTCCTCAAGCCTGTTATTCCTACTTTTCCTCAACTCGCTTTGCTCCCTCCTCCCTTCTTCCTTCTACCTACCCCTCACCCCCACCCCTTCTCCTCCCTCTGTTCCTCTCCCTCACTCTATTCCTCCACCTACTCCTCCCCATTTCTGCCCCCCACAACCCCCCTTCTCATCACCACTTATAATGGCACACAAGGGCTCCCTCTGAGGTGGACGGCCCGGTACGTTTTCGTAGTCGGTCTAGCGTGAAATGATTCGGTGTAACCGGATTCTTGGGAAAGGACAGGTTACGTAAACATTTACTGATGTGGAGTAACTATACTATTTGTACTCTGATATGCAGGAAGGAAAGTGTTGATTAACACAGAAGAAAAAAAAGCGAAATTAGCTGATTGCATGCTCATAAGTGCAAGCTGTCATTGAACTGCTTTTAAAATAGACACAGCTGGGTGTTTGTGTTGAAAAATTTCTTGTGTTTTTGCTAATACTGAAATAAGCATGATTTTGTATACCAAACATTTTCAGATCATTAAAATTTGTAATCTGTGCTGGTTTTAAACACAAAGAAAAGAAACAGAATCATTTCGATGTAAAATTTGCTGATATTATATTAACTCAATCAGGTCTGTACAAATTGTGCATTGTGCCTCGTAAAATCTGTTTGATCAATTTAATACACAAAGTGCCAAACGTGGGTATTGTTTGTTAACATTGGGCATTTTATTCAAATCCAAGCTCAGCAGCAAACTGGAGGAGCAGTTCCTTGAACACAACACCAGCACTGACTGATGAATTTTTAATGTTTTAAGGTGTTTCTTAGGTCAAAGATGAGTGTGCATTGTTTTGTAATCCTGCATAAAATTTTAGCAGGTGAAAGTAAGTTTTTCTTCTGTTTACTTTCAAATAGCAAAAACTAAGGTCTGTTAATGAGAGCTGTAATGATCTGCTTTTATGTGCCAAGAGCTTATATTGACTGGAGAATGTTTTGCATGCAAATTAAGAATGTGTTATATTATTTTAAGGATTGCATAAATGCAAGTCTCTCAAAATAGGATATTTGTGTAGAAATAAATAGAGTATAGTTTAATATAATCATATTACAGACCTAGTCTCCCTAATGAAAAAGGTCATTTGCACTTTGGGGGGAAGTGAGTTTGAATTCCTGTTAATTTTAATTGGACTTTGTGGTGAGATAGAGTGCTGTATATAGGTGTGGGGGTAGGCTTGTTCAACAAAACATGCACTGTTTACTCAGCAGCCCACATTTGTCTCAGCAATAGCTTCTTTTTGGAACTGCTACTAGATGAAATGGAGGGGGAGGGGGTTCTTGGACAGAGTATTGTGCAAGTTGAAAGTCCTTGGATGGAGCTTTGTATATCCTACCGGCCAATTTGGGTACAAATTGGATTTGAAGGACTGCCCACGTCCACTTTGGGCCTCTTTCCTAAACACATGAAGCCCTAACTCTGTGTTTCCACCTCACTCAATCTCAGTGATTACCTTCAGAAAACGCATTCTGTATCATTCCAATATTTTCTCATCAGCAGCTTAGTATTGATCTCTCTCTCTCTCTCTCTCTCTCTCTCTCTCTCTCTCTCTCTCTCTCTCTCTCTCACACACACACACACACACACACACACACACACACATCTATAAATGTACACTGTTAAGGAATCAAAGCATAAGTCAGAGCAAATGTAATTTTCTGATATACATAGTGGTGAACTTCTTTCCTCCTCTGCCTGCCATCTCTCCCCTCAACCCCAAAAAGGACAGGCCTTGTAAAGAGTGAGCAGTTCCAACGGAAGAATTGCTTGGAAATGAATTAGATTATTCCGTGTTTAGTTGTAATTAACAACTAAGGCTCCACAGCCTATTGCATCAGAGCAGCACACTTACTTTTTCCATTTGGCCGTGTTACATGAAGCCTTCCTTAGAGTCTATTTCCCTTCTTTTTCCCTGTTACCTGTTGGTTCAAGGAGGGCGGGCCCTTTCTACCTAAAATCCACCCTGCAGTCGGCTTCCTGGACAGGTTATCCTGAAAGCGGCGCCGGGCTCCAAGCTGTGGCTAAAGATCTTTTCCTGCAGATGCACAGGGAGTCCCTGACCTCGTGACGTTTGGGAGCCAGTGGAACTCATGCAGAGGCATCCAGGTTATTTCCAGAGATCCTGTAACTAGCGAGGACCGCCCTCGCTTGAGCTAACTCGTCTATAATCCCTTCCTAACAGCAGGTAATGGTGCTAGCATTTAGTGATTATAAATTACTCTTTAACGTGTTGTATCCTTGTTCTGTGAGTTTTGGTTACAGGTTATATGATTAGGTTTGCAAGAACAGTAGTGAACTAAACTTCTCAGTAAGAGGTCTTCACACCAGGGAAGTGTTACTTTTCTGCTGCAGCCCTGCCTCGTCACTCATTAGGGAGCTGCAGGTTGTCAAGCGGCTGCTCTCTGCGTGCGCGCACCCTCAGTATCCCCGAGGGCGCGCACATGTGTGTGTGTGTGTGTGTGTGTGTGTGTGTGTGTGTGTGGTGTGTATGCGCGCGCATACACCACACACACACACACACACACACACACACACACACACCGCACTAAAACTAAATTAAGAAGCCGATGATTAAGACAAGCATCTACTAGGCCTGTCATTTCAGCATCCTTCCATCATAACATTGTGGCAACGGCAATTTCGCTTGAGAACCTCAAGGAAAAAAATCTATGAGAGAGCCTCGTATTTGAGAGTCGAAATGTTTAACTTGTATAAGCTAGGGAACCACTTGGGAAGCAAGAAAGTCCAAGGTGAAAAAAAGGAAGGAAGGAAGGAAGGAAGGAAGGAAGGAAGGAAGGAAGGAAGGAAGGAAGGAAAAAAGGAAGGAAGGAAAGAAAAAGAAAGAAGGCGGCCTTGATAAAGACCCCTGGGACTCCCCAGGTAGGTTTCTGTGACGCTACCAGGGGTTCCAAACTCTCTGAAGACAAGTACATACTCATCCAAAGGAACCATCCTGAGACCCGCAACACAATACAAACAAAATACACTCGAGAGAAGCTTCTTCCCAATATTACTCTACGGAGAGCCGGGTGCGGAGAGATCCACGATGAAATATTACTACCCCACAGCCGAACAACCTTTAAAAAGTCTCTCTGAATCACCTCTCAGTCTAATACTCTGCACATCTCTCTTGTAAATATAAAATGTCCACTATCCTTTTGTTTTCCGTTATTTGCAAGTGCGCCCAGAACCTCGAGGGTGGACAATTTGAGGAAAGAGTTGAGTCCCTGACAGTGAGACGGTAGGCCAGTTCCATTTCTTGACCCCATCCAATTGGGAGAAATGGTCCCACACCGTTTTGGCAAGCACACGGTCTGAGAGGGCAATTTCTTTTTTCCCTCTAGTTGCCCAAGGAAATGGAGAAGCCCATCCTTCAAAGAGTTAGGTATGCTAAAGAACAAGACAAAGAGTAGGAGGGGTGATGGTAAAGGTGAATTAGAGGTGCTAGGGCTCAGATCCTTAGCTTTTTCAGATAGAGTCTATCTAAAAAGGGAGGAAGTGAGACTTGGCAAAAGTCAGCACACAAGACAACGGGTCCTTGGCTTTTCCATCAGTGACACACCAAAAGAGAGAGAGAAAAAAAAAGACTTCATAAACATGTATCAAGTTGAAAGAAATGCTTACAGGCCCTAAAATGTTCAGCTCCTAAGAGTTGGAGCTCCTAACTCTCCCATCACTGTTCTCCCTAATTAGTTGGAGCTTCAATTTCATTTCCCGCAGGAGCCTGAATAATCTACTTTGGAAAGTGTTACAGCACTCTTCGGATAATGTGGGGGCATCGAGTTGCCCTTGTTTTTAAGCACGCCTCCAAAAGGTCCCCCAAAGTCCTGTCCTGAGGAAAGATGGAACGGTGTGACTCAGTCCCGATTATTAGGTAGTCAGCTCTGAACCAGCCACCTTCTCAATAGTTAAAAGTATAGGAAGAGCACTGAACAGCCCGAGGTCCCTATAGGAGATTGATGAGTATGTTTTAGAAAATACTCGCGCCCACCGAGGGTCTGTGAAGGGATGAGTAGAGAGAAAGCTGCATGGGGTGAGCAGGCCAGGAGGCACACACGTCGCCCTTCACATGGGGAAAGTCATAGGAGAAAAAGTAAACTATTTACTAATCAAATACATTTGCTTCCTTTCTAAAAACCCAGGTGCACAAACCAGTGAGCCAGCTTATACTTTGTACCTATCTCACACTCACCTGCCTCCACGCTCTTGAAATGCGGTTCCTGGAGGTCTTCCCTTCCCCCTCCAAATCGACGCGGTAGAAAATCTGTGGGAGCAGCATTTGCCGAAAGGTCCGCTCTCCCTCCCCACCGCTCACCCCTCGAGACTGTAACCGCGACGGTTCCCGGCGAGGAGCGTCGCCGAGTCCCGGCTCCTCCTGGCGCACACCCGCGCGCTTGCCCCGCGCTCCTTTGTCCCCCGCGCCTGCCGAGCGCAATCAAGCTAGAGGACTTGCTTTTAGGTTTCATTTCCGGATTTTCCCCCCTTAAAGTTACCTTTTCAGCCAAGAAGTCTCGTGTTTGCACATCACACCGGAAGCATGCACACAGATCAATATTTTTGGGCTAAGAGGTCATTTGCCACAGTGAACGCGGTAAAAAAATAGAGCCCAGTTAAAGGTTTTTAGCTTATTTGTACAAGCACAGCTCAGAGTTAATAGACTGGGGTGAATGCAGGTGAAGTTAATTCGAATATTCAATTACATATAAGGGGCATTGAACCCAGGGGGGAGAGCAGTTATACCCCTATTTCTCTGCTGCCGTTTGGAAGGAGCCGCATGCAGGGAGAAGAGCGGCCAGGATAAGCTAGATGCAGAATGGCGTCAGGAACAAGTTACCGTTATGATGTGAAGGAAAAACAAAACAAAACAAAAAACCGTTTCAGAATCTACAACAAAGGTAGTGGGGTGCCACTTTTGTTTTTTGTTTTTTATTTTTTAAAAAAAACCCTAAACAGATTCTCGTCTACCAATTTTAGTATCCTCCTTTTGGGTTTGTACTAAGGCACGCAGGAGAGAAAGTAACGTTCAAGAAGAAAGCAAGTTTGGCTCCCGTGCATGTGAACTATGAATCACTACGATGAAGAGGTTTCCTTTTATTCTCACCCTTTTCTTTTCTTCTGGAGCGTGAACTTGTTAGATAAGATAGCAGAGGCCAGGAGGAAATGGAAACGCTGAAAAAGCCGGGCTTCTTTGGAGAGCGGCCTGGGAGGATGGCAGGCTGCGGCTGCGCGCTGTCTTGGAGCTGAGGGGCGCCGGACGAGTTCCGGAGCTGTTCCCACTCACGCCTCCGCGGCCGCCCGCGGGGACAGATGCCGCGCTCGGATCGCTGCCCAGGCAGCCTACCCTTTGGCCTGAGAGTAAACACCCCAGAAGACGAGAGAACAGCCCCTAATTGAACTATCTTCTCTCCAGCTGGGAACACACTAATAGGGGCCCCGCAAGTTTTCCTGGAGGAAGTTGTAAGTCCCGACTACAAAACAATCGGGGTGTGAGACACTAGATTTTAAAGAAATCTGGAATCTCACATGAAACATTGTCCTCATTAATTAGAAGTAATTCTCTTTCCGTACATATTTCTATATCTCTATCTAGACATAGAGATATAGAGAGATATATGCTATTGATTAGACGCCCGGATTTACTTGAAGAATTGCTTAGAGTATCTTAAGCACACACTCTTCATTCTTTGTCCCTCGAACATTTTCAGCTAATAGTGTGGCTGGTTGCGATCAATTAGCACTGGATTTTGCCCCAGGATCGCTCCCCAGGGCGGACAAATGGAGCCAACTCATCTCCAGCGACTTTTTTTCTGCCCACGTGCGTATCCACGCCAGGGCTTTAGAAACAGTTCAAAATCCCGAGCCTTGGTTTCACTTGATTTTGTTGTTGTTGTTGTTATTGATAAATATTGGGTCATACACAAGCCACTTGTCAGAGCCTTTGGCTCCATCTCGCAGCTGCAGCTCCTAGCGGGGAGTTTGAATCGTGTCCTAGGAACTGGAGGGATTCGTTAGGAAAAGAATTGCACCATCTCGCTCTTTCAGTTGCCGAGATGGTCCATTAAAATCCTACGTCCTGTCTGTCTGCTGTCAAGATTATTTCTTAATTTGCTCAGAAATGTGAACACTGGATGGATATGTGAGACTTTTTCCCGGTATATTTTGGTTGAAATTGTCTTTTTAGAAAAGGGAGAAACTATTGATCCCAGTTGTCTATGTATATCCGAAACCGAAAAGAATAGGCGAGTAGACAGATAATTGTTGTAATTGCGGGGGGTGGGTGGGTAGGTAGGACGTCTGGGGGTTGTGTAATTGGAGTAATATATACAGTTTATCTTTTGGCTGCTCTGTGTATACTCTTTCCCTTGATACATATTGCACATGAACTGAACCCATGGTCGGCTTGTCTTGGCATGTTTGAAGCCCCAGACACCCAACAGTATCATTACAGGAAAGCGACAAAACCCTAAAGACTCGAGGCAGGGAGGCGGCTGCCTTTGGGGTGAAGGGAGAGTTTGTCTTGGCGTGGGACTTCTTCGGTAAGCGCACCCAGTGGCTCACGCTACCTGGCAGGGCAGAGTTCAGGTCTTCCCCGCATTTAAGTGCAGGGGTGGGGTGGGGAAAGAAACAGCTGATTTTCGACATTTCTAAGGGAATCTTTCTATTTATCACTGTTACCGAAGTGTACGTTACTGGAGAAACAACAAAACAAGCATAGAGCTGCAATTTTCAAGAAAATAGGATCCCCAAATATAAAAATAAAAAAGTAGCAGATAAGATGTATAATTCAATCAAATTACACAAAATTGCTTCAAAATCCAGAACAGTAGCGATCCATTATGCTTCTGTTTTATTAGTGACAAGTACAATTACTCTAAAATAAAGAACACTGTTGAATATATAATTGGCTGTAATCATGTTAGTGTTTGAATAAAAATGACGGGAACATTTAACACTCTGACAACAAAATGTTCAGAAATAACTTATTTATTCAAACAGTTTTTATTTTCCACCAAGTGAAGGAGAAACACAGTTTGCTTAGGAAAATCAATGACTTTTCCCTGAAATAAATAAATATCCAAAAGGGGAAAAAACAGCCCCACACCTCTATATTATTGCTATTATTATTTTTAACCAGCAAGAAGCTTAATCCTGTGTTTGCAGTCAGCACCCGCCTAACGTTTGTTGGTACCAACGTCCGCCACCTAGAGGAAGAGCTCTGCAGCTCACCCAACGCCAACACGGTTTCCGGCGGTGACCTCCGGAATCAAAGTTAATATTCCTTTGCAAATTGCTCTCCAAACTAACACCCTCCTCCTCCACCCCCTCACGTCCCCATCCGCCCTACAACAGCGTCACAATATTTTCTTAGTAATTGCTCTGTGCAGTTGACAGAAGCGCTGAGTCTCTGGCAACGCCGTGCTCTCAGCAAAGCACCAGAGCGCGTTGGGGGAGCAGGTCAGGGGATATTTGGGTCTGGAGAGATAATCCACTTTCCTCTAAAATTTGTCTAGAGCAGCCTGAATTCGGGTCTATAAAGCAACGGGTGAGGCCGGAACCACCACATTCCAGTGCTTTTCATTGCTTTCTTAGAGAAAACACAGCCCAGGTCCTTCTGTGGAACAGTTGCTGACCGGGGCTTTTCCCGACTTCATCTCTCCAATCCAAACTCCACTCCCCTCACCATCGCAACACGACCATCTGTGATCCTGGCTCTTGCTACTCAATTCGTCGACCCCAACGGGTCGTTTGATTTTCTTAAATGGGTTGCTTGAAGTACTGAGGTAAAGGCATTAAGGGGGAGGCCGTGTTTCGACGGGTCACCCCTGTCACGGCCCCGGACACCTACCCAGGAGAAATCCGAGGTCTTTGCACTGAAGCCTGAGTTTCCAAGAAACTTACATAGTGTGTGTGTGTGTGTGGGGGGGGGGGGGAATTTGGGGCTAGGCCCGAAGGGACTAGTGGTGGGCTTTTCTCATTTTAGTCTTGTGTATCACATTGGCGCTTCACGCAGAAAAAGCCATTCTCACTCCCCGGTCTTGCATGGCCGCTCTCAAACAAATCTTGGGGACAGGAGATGCTAAGCGAGGGTGAAGAGGTCATGGAAAGTGAAGTAACGAGGGTACTCGGTGCTCTCAGTGTCTGGTGGATGCCGGCGTAGCTGACGGTCCACATCCGCGCGCCGGCCCACCAGCATTTCTCCCCGCCCCACCCGTCCAAAGTTTTGCTTTAAAGTACCTAGAACACTGTTCAAGCTGAGAGGTTGCTAGAAAATCGAGGAAGGAGCAAGCAAGTTGAATTTGGGTGGGTGTGTGTGTGTGGGGTGGGGGAAACTAACCTGATAAATAGTTGGATTTCAAATTGGGTTTTATTCCTGCAGTTTTCACTACCCTCTCTTCCTCCTGCTTCCCTTTCTTCCTTTCCTTCCTCAATTTCTCTTTCCCCTCGCGCTTTCCTCTTCTCTTTTCTGCTCTCCTCTACCCCATCTCTGTCCCTATCTTTATCTCTTTCTCTCCCTAAGTGTAAGAGAAAAGAAGCAGAAGAAGGGGTGTGGAAGTGACCATTTTTATGCTGAGATTCGCAGCCTCCTTATTTGTGAGTTCTCAGTCCCAATGCAGGAGTTTAAAGACATTCTGGAGATTCGTTCTTCCCAGAGGCAGCCTCAAAACCATGGACTAAGAAGCTCTTTTCATACTGTAGAAATTATTTTTCAAGATGATCGAAATACACACACACACACACACCCACACCACGGGTGCCAAAAAAATGTATACACGTGTATGCTGGTCAACATCGCTCCTGCAGTAGCTCGCTGTTGTCAGAAGTGTCTGGACGCTGATGGTAACCCCTCTCTCTGAGCACCTCTTGTAATTGCAGAAGTCAAGCGTGACTTGTATTCATCTTTTGTTATTGGTATATATTGAAAATTACAATTTAAATATTTTTTTTCCTTTCTTAAAATGTGTATACATTTTTTTTGGCACCTTCTATATGCATAAAACAAGCCCCTAAAACTGCTGTCCCAGCACATGCCCATCTGCCTACCTTTGGAGAGAGGCATGCCCCAAACTCACCCCACCTAACCCCCTAAGAACTTAAGTCCTCAGAAATGTTTCGTTTTGTTTTATGTAAAACTAGCACTTCCACTCTCAACTCCCAGGTCTATCATTCCTCTCCCGCATTATATTAACAGGCGATGTTAGCCTTTCACTACGTGTTTAGGCTGCTAATGCGGGCCACTTAACGCAACAAAAATGCTCATCTGTGGAGATTTTCCCAAGGCTAGCCTCAGTGCTGGCTCCCTTTTCCTTTCTTTTCAGGGCACGTCTGTTCCTCCCTCCCCTTTTTTTTCTTGAGGCGGGGGCTGAAAAAGGGGTCTGACAACTTTGAGCGAGTGTGTGAGAGCTCCCTCCTCTATCTCCTGTCTGCCAACCCACCCAAGAAGGAGTGGATTTTTGGTTTTCCCTTGGGAGCAGGAATATCTGGAAGCTTCAGCCGTGACACTTGATTGCCAGTGTCAGTGAACGTGCCTTCATCTTTCCTTCAGTCATCCCTTTTCTTTCTCCTCACCTCAGCCTGTGAAAGCAGTTCAGGGTTCCGCTCACAGCCTCCTCTGCCTCTTTCTTAGCTCTAGCCTTGTGAAGAAAACTGCTGGGTTTCTTTTCTGTTGGCAAGAAAGCTGGGTTGGAGATGCTTTCTGTAGAGAATTGTTTGTGTGTTGTGTATGTTTGTCTAGTTTTAATAAGTTTACAGAGGAGATTCTCCTGGGTTTGTTATCTGCCCCCCCCACCCCACCCCTTGGAGGAGACTCTCTGGCGGAAGGAATCACTTGAACCAAATGGCCTTTTGTCAGATGCTCTTACTCTTTAAAGTCTGGCCTGGGAAAGTCATGCATCCTCATGATTCATATGTATCCAGTTTCCAAGAAGGCCATCAGGAAGAAAGCAAAATAAAACTAACTTAATATGTAATAAGTATTATTCAGTGGGTTTTGGATTAAAAAGATGACTGCCTTCATTGCTTCCATCTGGAACACTTTTGCTTTTAAAAAGCCTATAAAGTATAAACATGAGAATGGAGTTTTCCAACTCTGGCTTTCTTCCTATGGATCCTTAGGAAAGTTACTTCACCTTTCTTCATCTGAAAAATAAGTGATTGGCACTCATTAATATATACAATACCATCAACTCACCAAAATCCCAACAACAATAAAAGACAATTCCCAAAACCATAAGAATCTTTTTTTTTCTTTCTCTTTTTTTTTTGTAGAAGCGGAAGAAAATCTCATTTAAACGGCAGCAGCGACATCTAGTGACCATAATGCCCAATAGCAGCGACAAAGGTGAGGGATAGTTTACCCAGGTTTTCAGAAAGATATCTTGGTTTTTCTAATAAATCTTGATTGTTTGTCTGGCAAACAGTAGTCTTTTGATATCAAAGGGTATTTTACTGAGCTAATAATATAGATAAAGGAAAATATGCTTAACTACCTTAAGTCTGAACATGGCAATTAAAATTTGTAAGAACATTCTAATAGTTTAAATTCCATGTGAAGAGACTAAAACATAATTTTGAGGGTTGTGCTTTATTTCACTAATTTTCCTCATTAAAACTAAATGTATCACCGCATAAACACTTAAAATTGGGAAAAGTAGAAATTTCTGAGATTTCCTTTGTCTGAAACAAACATTTAGTTGATTTGAGATTGCTTGTAGTCAGTATCAGGAAGCATACTAACCATAGCCCTTCTGTCATTTCACCTTTGCTTGAAATACTTTGAAGTTCAAAGAAATGGTATTCCCATTTCTGGATGGACTCTAGCTCCTCTTTTTATAGCAAAAATTAAATGGAATATCTCGACACAGATTAAGTCTTGGCCATGGAGGAGAGACATATAGCCCAAGAGTTTTCAGAATAATGATTTTAGCATTTTCTTGGCATTTTACACTTTCGACAGAGGTAAAGAAGAATTCATCTCATTTTCTGTGAGGATAAGCTGGTCATGTGCGTGGGTGTAGTTTGTACATGAACTTGCTGAAGCCTAACTGATTCATTTCCTAATAGCAAAGCAGTTGATGACTACTGGAATACAAGGACCTTAGTAACTTTAAAGGAAGCCTATATTGTTTGTTCTATTTTATTTTTGACTAATACTTTCTGTGCTTTTACTATGGATTTAGCTACTGATTGGAATACTAGCTAGTTTAGCCAGGTAGTATTCTAGAGTAATAAGATAACTGGACTCGTTTTTAACAATGGGAGAATTTGAGCTAGTCATACCACTTGCTTTAACCTTAGTTTCCTTATATACAAAACGAGGTGGTTGAATGTCTCCACCGTCCCTTATAGCTCAAAATATTTAAAAATCACCAACCCTCATTTGGGAAGACCCTCTTCTGGTGCCTCTGTTGTCATTTGTGACTCTTCAATATCAATTCTGAATTCTCCAGTTGGGCATCTCATCAGAGATAAGAATTGAAGGAATTGACAAGTCCTTCTTCTTTATGTTGCACCCATCTCCCCCTTTGTCTGATTTTAAAAAGGACAAAAATCTTAACTTTTTAGTGCATACTTACTGACTCATCGGCATTCCCTCAGCTCTCTCTTACTGTCCATCCAGAAAAATGACAGAGTGGGAATAGGACTAAACTGAACACAAAGCTGAGGCAGCCGTATTCAAGTTTCTCTAACATGTTCCCATATCCTCATGGTAATGATTATTTATTTATTGTTATTATTATTATTATTGTTAAGCAGAGTCAAAGTATTCTGGCTGCAAACAGCCCATATTTCCTCCTTGCTTCTGTGGCCCTATGAATAAATTCCTTCAGGAGGGGCCAGTAAAATGTCTTCCACTTCTATATCTGGCTTGGAACATCACTACACACATTTAGCAAGAAGAAGACTATTCACAGGAGGTAAATGATGCAAATATGCTCAGCATTTAATGTAGGCCCCAGTGAGGCTGAAGACATATACAAAGAGAATCAGAACTATACTAACCTGGATTGATAGATAAACAAGTTTCATTACAAAGAAAATTCTGAATCTGTCAAGTGTTTATTTTTTAGATGATTTTCTGCTGTTCCCTAGATGTCTTCCTGCTCTTCCCACTACCAGACTTGTAATAAAAATACCCTATATTTTTGTATAAAATTAACAAGGCATATTTTCTCTTGTGAATTCCTCTCAGACTCGAGAGATAGGCATTATTTTATTGTAGAAGTGAGGAAACTGACCTAGAGAGGCTAAATGCCTCACTTGAGCTCATAACACTAGGAAGCCATAGAGAAGGAGCTTGAATCCTATTTTTGGCTAGGCTATGTCTCACTCCTGATCGTCCTCAGGGTTGGGGCCTGCCCTCACACTGGATACCTGGGTTACCATCTGACCCTATTACTGTTCATTAGGCCTCTCACCAAGATTCCATCACACATATTTGAGAAGTCTCAACTTTTAGAGGATTCTAGGGACCCTTTGTGTCATGGTAGAGCCAGTGGTTGCTACTCTTCATTTGTGTATGATTTTCTCCTCTTACTGCTAACAATTTTATATTCTTTGTACAGGAGAGATAATCTTTGCAAAAAGAGTGTACTCAAAACATCTTTGTTAATGATCTTGGGATTCAAAATTATGATTCAGCAGCTCTAGAGAGAGATTACTATCTGATTCAATGGCTTCTGAGAACTGTGCTGAATCAGAGAGTGTCTGGATTATTCTGAATATTCTAGCGTTGTTTCCTGCTATCTCCCTTGCTTCTTGGCTTCAAACATTAATGTGTTTGGGAACTCAATTCTTGTTGGCTACCCTGTGGGCTGGTTTTTCCAAATGGGCTGCCTCTTCGTTAGCACACTGTAGATCTATATCTGACTAAAGACTACTTACTCTATGCTGGGAGCTAAGTCTTAGAGTGTATGTTCTCTCAAGTGGCTCTCTGCTGCCCTCTACTGGGCATTCCTAGCTAGCCAGCATCTGCGCTAACCCATTGCATCCCACGCTCCAAAAGAGATGGGAGCATAATTAACCACATTATGTATTATTTTTATAGCATGGAAAAATACAACCCAGCTCCACTTATACCCCATGTTCTCACTTCCTATGAGTCTGTGGTTAGGCCGTGAAGGAATGTAGCTGACTTTCACTTTTTTCAAGTATTTGTGCTAGAGTATTTGGAAGTGCATACTTGAAAATGTAAACCTTCCATTTAATTATCGTGTTGAAATACACTTCAGCCGACATAAAACTAGGCCACAAATTTATGAACTTGCTGTACTTATTCAGTCTTAGGGAATATTAAACATTTTATCTTTAATGTTATAAAGATATAGTGAATTATATGAAATTCCTAAATTATTATATGTATACTTTTTCATTTATTCAATGAAATATGTATCAGGCACATGTTATATGCCAGGAATGATACTTGGTGCTAAGAATACAGCATTGGATAAAGGAGACAAAAACAAACAAACAAACAAAACCCCTCTACCTTTATTGAGTTTGCTTCCCAGGTTGGAAAGATAAACATTAAACAAATTGATAAGCAAAATGCCCTTTAAGGCATTATAGCATTACCGTATCTATTTCCTACCACAAATACACTGTAGTGAGTCTGTGTCTTTTTTTTAAGAATGTCAGTATTAAGGTTAAGAGAGGAATAACTAGAGGTTAGATAGGGACTGCATACACTATAAATATTCAATGTGTTATTCATCCATTTATAAATGTACTGTGACTATAGTATGGACCTATAAAAGCATTCAAGGCAGATGAATGTATAAATCCCTCAGCTGCAAGATGTAGTAGTTACCTTGTGGGGCCCAGTGACACAGTCTCCCTGGCTCCTCACCAGAGCCAGGTGCTCCAGGTGTGTCCCTTCTGTGGGTTGTGTGTGCCCTCCTGTTGTAGTTGAGCCTTGGTTGCTGTTGGCATATCAATGGGAGGGACTGATAGTCAGGTTGATTGGTTATGAGATCTAAACATGACCACAGTGGAGGAGCTGTGGTGAACGAGCTGACACTACAGAGCAGAGTTTGCTTTAGCAGGGCTTTGGTGCCTGCCCAGTCTGCCCTTTGGGTATGTTGTCCTTGGAGGAGGCTGGATGATGCTCTGGCTGAGTCTGAAGCTATCATTGGGCATGCCAGCCCCAGAACCTCCTGGGAGGGGACCCACGGCAGATCAAATTCGTCCTCAGCCTGGGCCCTGCCTAGGGCCACTCGACATGAACCACAGAGCAATCCATACATGACTGCTGCCAGCACTGTACTTGGAGGTACCTCAAGAGACCATGCCAGGAACCAAGGCTGGCTGTAGCTGGTGCCAGGTTTAGGGCTGCTCAGCCAGAGGCTCGGGATATGCTGAAGCCAGATGCTGCTTGTTTCGGTTTTGTGAACCTTTGAGAGATTTTTAGGAAAGTCTGCGGCATGAACCAAGGCAGGCAGTTTGTATGGAAAAGCTGCCAGAGGCTGCTTGGGTGTGCGTGAAAGTTGGGTGAGATGAGGTCTCAGAATCTCTAGGGCAGGGCATATGAAAGGCATCAGATTGATGGAGACTCAGATACGGAGGCTGCCTACCTGTGCATGCTGGGAAGGGGGAGGGCTCAAGAAAGAAACAATAACTTCCGCCAGCTCCTCCATCTGGGAGAAAGCTGCCCCTCCAGCCCTCTCCATGAAGCAGACAACTCAGTTCCTCCCTGTATGTCCCTGTCGCCTTTTGACCTGCTGCCGCAGTGCTGAAGTTCAGAGCCAGTGAGTCTGTCAATGAGTAAGTCTGTGTGGGGAACTTTTAAGAGGAACACCTGGGATATTAGCTACCCTCTGGCTCATTTAGCTACAATCTCCACAGGTTTTCACAACCAGAAATTATGGTGATTTCTCTCCCCAGCACTGGAACCCTGGGCTGGGGAGGGGTTGGGACCCCTCATTCCTCCAGGAGGGTCCTCCATATCTGCTATATTCCTCCCAATTTTAAATGGTCACACACGTGTGTGGGACCAGCCTGTTCACGTCTCTGCCCCTCCTACTAGTCGTGAGATGGTTTCTTCTGTATGTTGATAATTGTAGGGCTTTGGTCCAGCTAGACTTCAGGCAGTTCTCAATGATGGGTGTTCTGTAGTTTGGTTGTAATTTTGATGTGGTTGTGAGAGGAGGTAAGCCCAGCATTTACCTACTCTGCCATCTTGACCAGAAAATAGAAAAGCTTTAATTCTTAATAGGAATTCTGAGAAAACTCAGGATTTCTAAGTAATATGTTTGTATTAAAAGAAAAAAAAACAACAACCCATATTTTAGAAAAAGCTCCATAATATTAAACTAATTCTGGGTTGTTGGATAAGAAACTTCATCCTTCCCTTGGAGGATTTTTCTGAGTGGAACTTTCTAGTTTTGTTTTTATGGTGTAGTCTCATGATATTGTCCTCTACGAGGCAGGCATGCCACCGTCTTAATGCAGCAGGTTGGTCAGGGCAACAGGTAAGAATCAGAAGACCCATCTGTTCTTATACATGAGTCAGAAGTGTATGTTTTCATTAATAAATTATAAAATATTTTTAATTTTTGCTTTCTTTTGATTTCAATTTAACACAGACTTCCTGGAAAAAATTTTCCAGTATATTATAAAGAAGAAAATAAACATAAATCACCTATTGAAAGAAAACCCAGAGATACCTTCAGTCAACATTTTGCATAATTAAAAAAAAACAGGTCTTTTTTCTATGCATAAATATAAACATACTATATATACATTTTAAATAATTTGGATGGTGCTGTGATTATGCTTTGTGCTTTGCCTCTTTTCATTCAGTATTTTACCATGAACATTTCCTCATCACTATTTTGATTTTTGAAAACTACTGTTACAAGTATCTATATTAATTTTTGGATTAACAATGAACAATATAACCATTGTCCATTATTGCTCCACATTTAGGTTGTTTCTAATTTTTCATCATTAAAAGGACTTGAAATGTGCATTTTGCACATAGATATATTACCCCATCTCTGATTACTTCCTTTCAATAGATATGTTTAGGGAAAGAATTTTGGGGGCCCCAAGTATGAATTTTTAAAACACAGTTGCCACATATTGTTGAACTGTATTTCATTGAGATTGTACTAATATATACTTACACCAGCAATCTATGAAAATGTCTGTCTGATTGAATACTCACCAAATATTAAATTTTCTTTTGCCAGTGTAAAAGGAAAAAAGTAACATCTAAAACTGGCTTTAATGTATATTTCTTTATCTACTCACAAGATTGAATACATTTTTTCAAGTATTATTCACATTTCTAATTTCTTTTTCTGTGATCCATTTGTTGTATCTTTTACCATTTTTAAATTAGAATTGTGCTTTTTAAATTAATTTTTAAGGGCTTTTTTATGTAACGATATTAACTTTTTGTTATATGGCTCAAATATACTTGACATTTTTTTCCTTGTGTCTGGATTTGAATCTGATTCCATCACCTTCTAGCTACATAACTTTGGATAAATTATTAAACCTCTATGTGCTTTAGTTTCACTAAGTTTTAAATTGGAATAATAATGGTAACTATCTCATAATGTTTTCATGAGGATAAAATGATTTCACCTTATCAGAAAGACACTTAAAGTATAATAGGGAAATATTAAACCGAAAATAAAGATTTATCACATCTAGTATTGCTTACTGTATTCAAATTTATTAATTTTAAAGTTTTTCATTGCTTTTAATAATAAAAAATAATACTTAAATATTTAGAGATAAATACTAACATGTTGTATTAACTAAACTTCAAATTTAGCTAAGATTTTGGATACATAGTCTTATAAATTAAAAAATGATTTAATTATTCTGATGGGAATACTATTATTTCTTTTTATTTATTTATCTAACACTGATTTCGTTCATTTAACAGATATTTATTGAACTATTACTATATGCCAGGAACTATAGTTAAACCAACAGTGAACAAGACAGATAAAAATCTTTGCTCTTGTGGAACAACCCTTCCATTTGGGAAGAGACAATAAACAAAATAAATTAGTGACATGAAAAAATATAATAGAAGAAATGAAAGGGAATAAGGAGTGCAAAAGAGAGTGGTTACAATTTCCAATAGGTTAGCCAATAGACACCACTGATTGCATTAGTTTTCTACTGCTGGCAAAAAAAATTACCATAAACTTAGAGGTTTAAAGTAACACAAGTTTACTATTTTACTTTTTCTGTGGTCAGGTCAAGAGTCCAGGCAAAGACTAGCTGCTCACAGCCTCACAAGACTGAAATCAAAGTTTTGGTTGTACTCTTGTTCTCATGTAGAGCTCAGTGTCATCTTCCAAAGTCATTCAGATTGTTGGTAGAATTGAGTTCCTTGTGGTTGTAGGAATTAGGTCCTTGTTTTCCTGCTAGCTTTTGGCTGAGGTCACTTTCAGTCCCTATAGGCTACCTGCTTTTCACCAGCATGTAAACCCCCTCATAGGCAATTCACAATGTAGTGGTGTGTGTCTTCTTTGAGGTAAGTTTCTGACACTTCACCTTCCTTAAAAGGCTTCTCCAATTAGGGCAAGACCACCCATCATAATCTGAATAATTACCCTTTTGATTAACTGACAGTCAACTAAGTATTTAGTAACTTAAACACAAGTGACATTTCAATACATTCACAAGTTCACTCACTCTCAACGAAGAGGAATTATACACAGTGTGTGTCCACCAGGGGGCAGCCTTCTTAGAATCCTGCCTGTAACAGAGAAAATAGTATTTGAACAGATATCAAAGAATTGAGAGCGTGAGCCATGTGAGTATTTGAGTGCAGAGCATTCCAAGCAGAAGGAACAGCCCTTGCAAGGCCATGACATTAAAGTATTTGGCTTGTTTAAACAACAGAAAGATTGGGGAGGGGGACTGTAAAACTGAACAGAAACACTGAGGGGATCGGAGACGTAATGGAAGGCAGGGTATTATGCGGCTCTTGTAGGTAGGTCATTGTAAGAACTTCGACTTTAATGTGAGTGTATGAATGGGGCCATTGTGGACTATTTTGAGCAGATGAGTAATAAAATCTAACACTTTAAAATAATTTCTCCTGCTACCCTGCTGAGAATAGGTTATTGAGGGTCAGAGTGGTTAGCTAGTAGACAAGTTAGAACGCTATTGCACAGATTCAGGTGAGAGATTATGGGCATCTTGGATTAGGTCATTAGCAGTGGGGGTGGTAAGAAAAGGTTGTATTTTGTAGGTATTTTGAAGGTAGAGCCTATAGCTCTGCCTGATGAAATAAACATGAGATGTGGAAGAGAGGAGTCAACATCGACTAGAACATTTTGGCCTGAACAATGGGAAAACCAGCGTTTCAGTTCACTGAGAAGGGGGAGACTTCTGGTGGACCAGTTTGGACATGACCTCAGAACAATGGCTTTGATTAGGTTAAGATATCTGGTTGACATCCAAGTGGAAATGTCAAGTGGACAGTTGGGTATGTGAGTCTGGAGTTCAGAAGATACGTCTGGGCTAGAATTGTACATTTGTGAGTTATCAGCACACATAGAAGATATGTAAAGCCAGTAAAGCCGGATGAGATCACAAAGAGAGTAGTATATAGAGAAGAGGATAAGGACTGAGTCCAGTGGATTCCAATGATCGGAAGTTGGGGAGAAATGGAGGAATAAACAAGGAGATTGAGCAGAAGCAGCAACTGAGGTTAGAGGAAAACCAAGGGTGTATGATGACCTGGAAGCCAAGAAAAGAAGGGTTGGTAATCAGTTGTGTCAAAGGCTGCTGTGGGCCAAGTAAGATGAAAACAGAATATTGATTGGAGTTAGCAATATGGATGTCATTGGTGACCATGAGGAGAACAGTTTCATTAGAATAGTGAAGATGAAAGTCTCTTGGGTGATAGTCAACATGAATGGGAAGAGAAGAATTTGAGATAGAGAGTATTGACAATTTATTGAGCAGTTTTGCTAAAAAGAAGTGATAAAAAAAGGCATTAGCTAGGGAGAGGTGGAGCCAAAAGAGGTTTGCGTTTTCTTTTAATGGAAGAAAAACTATGTTTAGTTGGTGATGAAAATGCTCCAGTAGAGCGGGAGAATTTGAAGATGTAGGAGAGAAAGAAAAGAATTGCTGAAGGCATGTCCTTGAGTGGGGAAGTAAGATCAGATCAAAAGCACAAGATGGGAGGCATTGGGCTTAGGTGGAAGTACCAACAGCCATCATTCATTACAGGGGAGACACCAAGTACATGGGTATCGAAAGATATTCTCTTTGAATTGCTTTAATTTTCTCAGTGGACTAGGGAGCAAGGTCAGTTAAGACTGAGGATGATGATGGAAGTGACTGAAGTGGGAGGAGGAAGAATAAGGAGAGCTTATTGAGGAGAGCTGGAGACAGACAAATGTAACATAATTGCCAAGCAGCATTAGGGACCTACCAAACATTCATGTTCATGAATTGAAATGAGACTAATTTACATATTGTATGTTTTCTTCAGCCATGTTAGTTGCAGAGGTTCCAGAACTAGAAAGGTGGAAAAGCATATACAAGTAAAACCAATATTGTGATTCAGCCAAAATGAATATGAAGTGAGAGAGGCAAGGGAAGGTAAAAAAGGAGTGAGTGTAATAATTGGTCATAGAATTTAAACTAGTAAGAAGGGAAATGAGTACATCAGGGAGGCGAGAAAAGCTATACTTCAATATACTATGAAAAACATAGTATATTGAAGATCAGTCATGTACTGTGGTAAATTCTCAGAATAATTGATATAAGCCTTTCTTTAAAACTGACATTTTGATGATCCCAAGGCTATACAGTATAAAATGCTGGGTGGAGGTCAAGTGATTCTAATCTCCAGCTCCTTGGACTGAAGGTGACTCTCATACAATGATTTATATTGATAAACTGAAAGCACTTTCACAATTCTTATATTCTGGTACACTTATGAAGGAAGAAAGGGCACGAATATCTTTATTTTATATCTAGATATCTAGAGGTAGGTATAGAGGGAGGGTCCATGACAAAGTTGTAAAACAAAGATGAAATTTATTGTTCACTATTTCTTTCTTTCTTTTTTTTTTGGTTTTGTTTCTTGTTTTTCTTTTCTTTTTTTAAATTAAAGTTTATTGGAGTGACAATTTTTAGTAAAGTTACATAGATTTCAGGTGTACAATTCTGTAATACATCATCTATATCTCACATTGTGTGTTCACCACCCAGTCAGTTCTGCTTCTATCACCATATATTTGACCCCATTTACCCTCGTCTACTACCTCCTTCCCCCCTTACCCTCTGGTAACCACTCAACTATTGTCTGTGTCTATGAGTTTTTGTTTCTTCATTTGTTTGTCTTGTTCTTTTGTTGTTTTCAGTTTTATATCCCACATACCAGGGAAATCATTTGGTTGTCGACTTTTTATGTCTGACTTATTTTGCTTAGCATAATTGTGACATCCATGTAATAATTTGTGACATCCATGTTGTCACAAACGGTACGATTTCATCTTTCCTTATGGCAGAATAGTATTCCATTGTGTATATATACCACAGCTTCTTTATCCAATCATCTATCGAAGGACACTTTCTTTGTGAGACTTTTAGCTTCCTTTGTTCAGCTCACCACCCTATCTGCCTCATGGTTGGTCCATGTTCCCCACTTGCTGCAGCCTCCTTCCCAAGTTCACAGGCAGCACCATGTTCTATAAGTTGCTCTTCACTGAGGCTTCCTTTATTAAAAACTGAATGTTAGATGTTCAGTTCTACTGGGTAACCCATTAACTGCTTTGGTAAACTAACTCCAACTTGGGTTAAGTTCTCAATGTTATTATCACATTTAGAGTGATGGTTTTCAGAATGCTTTTGCCTCAACCTACAGTAAGAAACATAATTTACACCATGAACCAGATTATAAATACATATATCTACATACACACATTTGCAATCAAAACAGAACCTTTATGAAATTATACCCTTACTATTTTGTGATGCACGCCGATATTTTTGATTCTATTGTATTCTATTTAAAATTCAGCAGTTGGGATCCACTTTATGATGTACCAACTACTAAAGGGTTGATGAACTGCAGCTTGACAACAAGAGGGCTTTTGATGCTCACAATGCTGGTAAGGTATAGTCATGGAGGAGATTAAGGGTGTTGCAGTAGGGGGCATTTTTGAAAAGAAAGGCCTATTGGTTCTCCTTAAATTATACATATTTATGATAATACAAAAAGTGATTTTAGGTAATATGCTAATGAAATAGACTGATATACTTAGGAGAAATAGATTGTGGTCCTAGTTCTACCAAAACAATGGAAAAGATACTAAAGAATAAATATGTTTACTCATATAAATATATAAATATATTTATATTAAATATATCAATAAAGATACTAAAGTATTAATATGTCACATGTGCCTAACCTTTAAAAATAAATTTATGAAGTATTCTAAATAAGAATAACAATTAAGAACATATTCACTAATTTTGATGACTAATATCTCTTCTCCAAGATACCAATATTCTTACTTATTTGCTAATTAAAGACAGTAAGTACCAGTCACACTTCTAAGAGCTTTAAAAGCAATTCACTCCAGCCTCAAAACAATTCCATGTTGTTGTTGTTGTTGTTTTATAGTTCTTATTCAAGATGAGTTCTTATTCTAGATAGATGAGGAAACGGACGTACAGAGAGTAAATAATGTGCCCTGGGTGCCCTGGGTGCCCTGGTAAGGAAAAGTGTCAGGCAGTTTGATTCTCAAGTTCATGCTCTGAAACAACTACCATGTGACTTTTTTTTTTTTTTGGCTTTTTCCTCAATGTTTATTAAAATATATACGAAAGGCCTTTATTGTATCTACAAGTGCCCAAGTATAATAGGTACCATAATATAATAGTAATTACTTGCAATACATTTTTAGAAAAAAGTACAATATTCAGATTAAATGCAGACCAGAAAACATCACATTTTAAAAACTTGATATTTCCATTGACTCTTCATGTTCTGCAATTGGAAGGTAATTTCATGTGTTTAGTTTTCTATCTATTGAGGGACACATATGACTACTACCATTACTTGGGGGGGGGGGCTAAGTCAGTGTTTTGTCCTTTTCCTGGGTTTCTTGTGTCATATGTCCTAGCTTTCTTATTAAACTATGAGGGACTCAACAGTTTCCTGCTATATTAATAATGTTAATAGCTGCTTTTTATTGAGTACACTATGCTAATGAACTATTTTATTATCTTTTTTGAAACCTGTGGCACCCATAAATAAATGCCTTTATTACGTCCTTTATCATCTTTCTGCTAGACCACAGGTGAGAAAACAGACTATGTACTCAAATAATCTGAAGAAGATCAAGCAGCTCATGGATGGTGGAGCTAGGTGTCAAACCAGGATATTCCCTGATTACTCCCATCTTGATCCTTTATCCTCCCACCTTCTCTCTGGAACACTGTATTTACAATGTAATTTCTGGATTCTGTCTGTTGAGAAACACTGGCTGCCTTTCAATCACCTTTGCTCTCCTTTGCTTTCTGTTCTAAACCTTTCACCATTCACCCTGACTTTCCACTGCCGCTGCTATTCTACCACTGACCTTACACTTCTGTGTGGCTAGTGTCTGTACTGAGGCTGTCACATTGTCTGCTTTTTAATGATTACGTAGCTTGTTCTTTTGAAACTGTCTTTTGACATGATTGAAGGGGCTATTTATTTCCACTAGGAAACTTCGTTGTTATGGGTCAGAAGTCTTGGTTTCCTATCAAAGTGCTACCAGCAAGACCTTTACTCTGGGAAAAAGGAACACACTTTTCCTGTGATGGTTCCTATTTTTCTGTGATAAACCATCCCCCAGATGCAGAAGATCTCTGTTTTTATTGCTCACCATGCGTGGATTATGCTTTTATGTTTTTGGAATGCCTTAATGGATCTGAAGTATTAATATGAAAGCCCACTGTGATGAGAACACACAGTCCAAGTGTCTGCCTGCTTGGTGGCATGGGTTACGTGGATTTTATGGTACCTGAAATTCTTGGATCAAAGATACTAGGTAACTTACAACTCAGTCAGGAATACTGACTTTGTTTTGTTTTGTTCTAGCGTTCCTAGGATCTAGTTAGAGAAAAAATGTTTTAGGGGAAAATAAAATATATTCTTTTGAAGAGATGTACTATACCTAAGTCAAATAAATACAAACCAAAGGTATATATATATATCATATATCTATATAACTGTGTGTTACATTTGTGTTTACTCAGATTGTTCAAAAAGATCATTTTAACATAAGGATATAGTAAGCAGCCTTTTAAATGTAGCTCATAAAAATATGTGCTTCTTAAATTTCTTTTATAACCTATTAGAATTCACTGCCACTCCTAACTACTGTATTGGGCAAGTGTAGAATACTGCTGTAGGTTTCATATGAAGCTTCTATCATTTCTACCATTTACTCTACTTGTGAGTAGCCATTTGTTGGGATGGAGAAGTGGGAGAGGCTTTAAAAATTAGTTTGGAAATGGCTCATCACAGGTTTTGGTATTTTATAAAATAACTCATAATTGAGATCTGATAGGATATGTATGTTTTAGTAGCTGAAAATGACCGGAAACCAGAATTTACTGGAAAGGCCATTGAACATCAGAAGACTCAAATCCTAGACTCCATTCTACCGCGTAATAACTGTGTGATGCAGGGCTTCTCATTCTAATCTCTCATCTTCCTTCTGTCTAAAATGGTATTCAAAACACCTGCCAGGGCTAACTCTAAAACTTATTCTCAAGAGCAAGTGAGATGTAAGTAAGTGAGGGAGGTTTATAAATAGCAAAATGTAATATTCTAATTTTATTTGTGGATTTGATTTATGTTGGGACCCTGAAATTCACACAAACCCTCCAAAAGATAAGAATATTCATTGTCACCAACTACTTACCCTTGATTCATTGTCATATATTCTACAAGTATGTTGAATTGTTTGCATATGATACTGTTCCTTAAGTATTTAAAATAAATATCACCAGAAAATATCTGCAATTAAAAAAAATTATATACTTGACGTGATATCTAAAACTTTTTTATGTATTTTGATAAAAATGAGTTGTATTTCTTTTTTTATATAAGGCTTTGGTATAAATCCACACATCAACTTGGAAGGCATAATTTTAATGCAGCTGCTGTGCACTTTCTTCACAGCTTATTTGTAATGTCATTAGTCATTGTTAGGTCTATTAGTCAGAAGTTTCAAATCTACAAAGTGGTTGTCAATTTTAGTAATTATTTTTAGAAATGCTGACATACAATTTAGTGTGTTGAAATTCAGCTTTATTCACAGATTTCTCCTTCTGTTCTTTTGTAAATCAATGTGGATAATCTCAAAATTACAGTGCCTCTCTACACTCTAAGCATTTTAGATGTGTCATCATATTAATTTTTTTGCCCTTTACTATTTCCATTAATTAATTTTGCCCTTTAACTTTTGCTGATCAATGTGGATTAAATTGTAATTGCAACATTTCTATGAAATAATACCAAATTAGGCTGATAGTGACATGCTGTGAGTTAGTGAGGAATATTAACATTTTGAACTTGGTAAATTGATTTAAAACCAGATAGAATTGTGATTTATGTTTAAATTCTAAGTATGAAGAATTTTGAATATGACATCATGGTTAAAATTTCCTTGCAGTGTCTGCTAAATACTGGTGGCTTGGAAACATGTAGCTTTACATTATCTCTATCCCATTCTATTGTCATTGGAAGGTTAAAATATGCAATGATGTAAGAAAGGAATTAAATATCTCATGAATATCTATATTAATTCCCATAAATTGATCGAACTATTGACTTTAATAAAGATTACCCAATATGGTTGACTGTTTATTCACTAAGTGAACATATAGTCATTACCTACTCTGCACCAGATAATGTGCCAGATGCTAAGGGTAGAGTGATGAATAAAATTTAGTTCCTACTCCAAAAGAACTCAGATTCTGGTGGGTGAGATGAACATATATATATGTGTACAATAAACTTAGTGTCATGCTGGAGGTATGTATTGGTACCATGAAAGCACAGAGAAAAGCCACTTGGATCTTCAGGTTTAGGAAAGACTTTTTGGAAAAACATGCCACCTAAGCTCTCTCTTCAAAAAATTTTTTAAAAAATTATAAATGGAATGCATGGACATGTGATGATAATAAAATAATTTAGAAGAATTTGTGATCAAAATAATGGAACCATTTCTGTTCAACAGCGATTTGGCTTCCTAGAGGCAAACTCTTTTAAATAGTTTTGTTTGCAGTTCTTTTAGTGGTTCCTCCACAATACTAAATTATGCGATTATACCACCTATGTGTGTTGTAGAGTTATTTATCATTTTCTTACTTCTACAGGTTATTTTTGTGATAATAAATAATATCCTGCTGCATTCTTAAGAGATGACACTATCACTGCTACTGTTTCCTCCACATTTTTACCTTCACCACTCTCCAACATTTATCATCCACTCTATTATTTTTATTTTGTTAAGACTGCTATCATTTGTAATTTGATATGAAACAGGAACCAAGTTTTTCACCTTCTCCATAAATTGACTCTGAAAGTTTATATTTTTATGACTATGCTGGGTCAGGTACTATGCTATGGATAGAATGAATTCCCTTTTCTTACTATCAATTGCTTGAAATTATGCCAAAAATTTATTTTCTCTACATTTGAATCATGGTTTTTTATACAACTTTGTTTTTTCCCCTCCTTTGGGTTAGCTATTGGGTTTTCTCTCTTGTCTTAAAAATATAACATGCATATTACAGTTTCACGTATTTTCTGCATATATAAAGGGAGCCAAACAATGTACACACTTTTAAGAAAGGAAAAAGCTGTATTAAAATTGTAATACTCAATATATACTGATAACAAAAGATGAATACAAGTCACGTTTGTATTAAAATTGTAATACTCAATATATACTGATAACAAAAGATGAATACAAGTCACGTTTGACTTCTGCAATTACAAGAGGTGCTCAAAGTGGTTACCATCAGTGTAATTTTAATACAGTTTTTTCTGTTCTTAAAATGTGCACACATTTTTTGGCATCCTCGGTATTCTGAAACTGAGATCTCCCAGGTGCCTTCCTCCTGACACCACTGATCCTCCTGTTCTAACCTGAAATCTATACAGGACTACTATACAGCCTACTATACAGAAATCTAGGACTACTATACAGCCTCTCTCTAGGAATTTTCTTCATTGCTTTCCTGGGTGGGATCCATATTTTCTAAGTCCCATCTCTCCTCTTTTTCTTTCTCTGTCTCTTATTTTGCTAGCATGCCCCATAAAGTTACTGTTTAAGAAAAGACGTGGTAAAAACATATCATATTGGCAAATGCCTTTATTCTGTTCTCTCTCTCTCTCTCTCTCTCTCTCTCTCTCTCTCTCTCTCTCTCTCTCTCTCTCTCTCTCTGATTGAACTGAGTATAGCATTCTAGAGTCAGAACATTTCTCCATAAACTGGAAGGCATCAATCTACTTTTTTAGTGTTGGTGATAAGTCTAAGTAAATTCATTCTCATTCTTTTTTAGATAACTTGTTTTTAATCTTGGAAGATTTTATGATCGTCTCTAGGTGTGGCTCTTAATTACAATCACTCCACTTGCCACTTTGCACTTTAAATGTTCATATATTTCAAATCTGCGGAATTTGATTTATTATTTCCCTGTTAATTTCTTCTTCATTTTCTGCATTCATTCTTTTTTGAAATTCTCATTTGCAGATGTTGGACCTCTAAACTGCTCTCCTGTGACTCTTAGCTTTTCCCTCATGCTTTCTGACTCTGCATTTCTGCCTTACACTCTAGAAGAGTTCCTTGACTTTATTTCCTAGGCTTCTATTTTGTAATTCAATTTAGTTAATTGTATATTTTGCATTTTCCAGCCTTTAACAATATGATAATATCTCTCATTTGCTGATCATTTCTCTCCTACAGTCTTCTCAGTTATGTATTCTATTTTTATGGATTTCTGTTTTATTTTAATGGAATCTCAGGTGAGATAAAAAGTAAAGGTGTGTCACTGAGACCTAGTATGACATGGGGGAACTAAAAGCAGTAACAGGTTGTTTAAGGTTGGAGTAGTAAACTAGGACTAGTCGGGCACATGACTGAAATCATTGCTAGGCAACATATCATGATGGCCTTGTAGATATACTCTACTCAGGATTTTAGACTTGATCTTATAGGTACTGAGTGTTTTAATCATAAAAGTAGTATGATTATATAAGGAAGATATATTTAAAGACTAGAGGCAGGAAGGAAAGTTAGTTGAAAGAATTCACATTATTCCTCTTATGTGTGTTTTAGAGTAAGTTGTTATTTTCTTGGTAATGAGGAACTGCTCTAAGGCAGAAAGATCAGAGCAAAATGAGACAGAAGTAATAAAGAAGAGATTTCCAAGACTGATTAAGACTATCAAGTCAAGAAGTGCTCAGAACCCCAAAAAAGGATAAATGTAAAGAAAACCACTAGGCAAATCATGATAAAACTTCTGAAAAACCAAAGACAAAAAGAAAACCTTAAAAGCAGATAGAAAAAAAAAAAGGCACGTTACCGTCCAAGGAACTAATAAAAGCAAAATAAGAATGTCAGTTATCTTCGCAAAATAAACAGAAAATCCAGAAAATAATGGAATAATCTTTAAAATGCTAAAATAAGATATATCAGGTTATCATTAAAGTCTAGTCTACTTCTACTTTTGTCTGATTTTCTATGCAATAAGGAATGCCACTGATCATTAAGACAATGTTTTCCTGGGATGATGTCCAGTTCTACAGAATTATAAGAGAAGAAAAATTTCCATGCAAAAAATAATGAATGGAGTTCAGGAGATTTGGGGATCACTGTGAAAAAGCATAATTTAAATAGTTAATTTTGTAAGATGATGGTCTAGGTAGAGTAAGAGATTTAAATGCTCACCATTTAATATGTTCCAGATGGTTAAAAGTCATAGGTAATCTAGACGCAAAAGAGTCAACTTATTTTTTTTAACTCCCTTCAGCTCTAGTATTTAGTAATTTCTAAACCTCTTTTTCATTACGCTTATCGTAATAAAGTTGACTCTTAGATTAACTGTGGCAATATTTGACAAACATATTAAGGCCGATAATAAAATGAAAATTATAAATAGAAGGCTGTGTACAATATAGGGTTTATAAAGATATAGGTCAGGATGGATCGTTTTAAGAACTGTTAGGTAGTAAATATGAAAATGGAACTATACAATTTTATGTCCAGACAGATATTATGAAAATAAAATTGAAATGCAGTATAATGTAGTGATTAAAGGCACGAGCTGTGAAGCTCGATTTCCTAAGTGAAAACTCCAGCTCTTCAAATTACTAGCTGTGTGACTTTCAGATGTTTTTTTTTTTTTTTACCTGATCTGAATTTCAGTTTCTACTTTTATAAAACCTTTTAAAGATTGTGGCATAAAATTGTAAGCATTCTTCAGATTAGCCATTATTATTATAATGAAGAGTTGGCAAAGCAAGGTTAGTACATTCATAGTAATTGTGTAATAAGTTTTGCTGGATTCTGGTGCTTGGCTTAGGCAAAGGAAATACCCAAGGAACTATACATTTTTACATAATAATGAAAGAGTAAAAAGAAGAGAAAAAAATATTTAATTTTCCTGAACAATAGGAATTTTGTTAGCAATCCACATGTATAATTTTCTGTAACTAATGTAGCTATTATTTTTTATAATTTTTTAGATGACGTAACTGGCTTAGAGATGTTAAGTATCCTAGATTATTTTTAACTTAACAATATAATTTAATTTATCAATAAGGGGTAAATTTCAGGACAGAAGACTGATTTCCTTATATGAATCCTGGAAAAAACTAGTAGGTGGTTAACTGCTAACATATAAAACTGATTCCTACCTACTGATGTGATCACACATTTGTTAATAATGTGTCCTTCCCTTCTCTGGCTGATTATTTAGTTTATTTATTGATTGATTCCTTGTCTTTTTCCTATCATTTCATTTGCAGTAGAGTCAATCAATTCCAGACAAAGTTGAAAAGTAGGTGAATTATATCTTTTCATCCTAAGAAACACCTCTCATTTCTACTTTCATGTATCCTGTCCAATAAAAATTGTTTTTGGACAAAGTCTGAAATCAGTAATTTATAACTGGACATTAATTTAAATTGTTTTCCCTTCTCAGAAGATCATCTCAAATCTTAACTTCTTTTTAATGGACATTTTACTCTATTAAAGGAAAGCCATAGACATTTTTGAGTAAGCAAGAGAGACTTGGGAAGTTGAAAAGTGATCTTTTCAGGAATTCCTGAAATATCATAAGTTAGTCTGGGTGTAATTTACCTATATGTTATACAAACCTTAAAATAAAAAAAAATAAAAAAAAACTAAACTAATTATTAAAATCTGCTCGTTGAAAGATTTAAATAATTTTTTAAAAACTGACAAACGTCATTTACTGGTCTCCAGACTATGACCTAAAATTTATTTGGAAGTTTTAGGTTTTTATATAAAGTCGAATCATAAAACTTGATTATGTGCAGTGGTTGAATTTGGGTATCATTACTATGTTTAGATTATAATGGTACGGGTAGCTCTTAGCTATACATTTTCAAAGATTGCTTATGCTTTTAAAGATATGTGAAAGTTTGGCCACTCTCAATTGGTTAGGCCTATATTGATCAAGAATAACGAAAGGAAGTACTGATGATGATATTTCTCGGACAGCTTCAGTGAGCAGGAAATATTTGTCTCTCTTAGTTAGGATAAGAATAGGATGCTATAACCAAGAAAACAATGATTCAGAAAATTAAAGAAAATAGAAGTTGATTTCTCCTTTATGTAACAGTCCCAACTGAGTGGTTCAACCCTTCTCCGTGAGGTTATTCAGAGAGCTAGGTTTTTCCATTGGTTTCCCTATGATCCCTTAGGGCTGTCATCCTCTGCATGGTGGTGAAAGGATGTCTGTGAGTCCCAGCTGCTGACGGGAAAGACAACGTGGTGGAGTCATACTCATAGCCCTAGGACTTAGATCCATAAGGGGCACATATCACATTCCATTCCATGGAGAAAAACAGTCACTTGAGTCCATTATGAAAAGGAGGCTGAAAAATTCCATTTAGTTTTGAGTCTAGGAATAAGGAAGAATACATTTTGGTAGACAACTAGCAGTCTTCACTTTATGGTCTGTGCTGTTTCTCTCGATCATGTTGAGGTTTCCTGATGATGTGCAGTTTTTCTCCTGAAAATGGTGAGGATTGGTACCGTTTTTGTATGGACCCTTAAACTGGAGAAATTATACCACCTTTATTTTTCTGCAGACTGTGTACATTATTGCATCCTGCCTATAATGGTGAGAAGTTACCATCTTTCTTTGAATAAGATCCTTATTCAAAGGATCAAAACTATACAAAGGCCCAAAATTGATTGAGTCTCAGGAAGAGGAAGCAATATTAAAGCTCTTGTGATTTACCTATGTCTTGTGAATCTGCTTCTACTCCCTTTTCCCTTTTATTTAGAGGGAAAAAAGCCAGCTCTACACCTAACTCCCCAATGAAAAAATAAGTGCTTGGTAGATCAAAACACATTTTAATCTTTCTTCCTGATGCAAGGTTTAAGCATTGCTGAATAGATACCTTGAAGTGTGTTCACTTTTAAAATAATCAAGTGTATAGGTAACTTCTAAGGGGAGGCTCACCAGGGAAATGAAACAGAAATCTTTCTTTATTGTTAATAACTCATTCTTCAGCTGACACTGAATATTTTTAACAGATACTCTATAGTTCAAAAGAAGAGAGAATGGTTTCCGTTCTATAGGATAGTGATTATTCTCTAATTTTCTAATATGACCAAATTTATGTTTTGATGCAATATGAAGTTTTGTATTAATAAGACTCCAATAGACCCAAGCCCCTTATCATCCATTATCATCTCTGCTTACTAGCAGATGCCAAAATTCCTATAAGAAATTCTTGTTTTTCTCTGGCTAAGCATTAAGTAATGAGTTTGTTTTTTTTCTTCAAGATGTTTTTTCCCCCTAAGCCTTTTCCCATGTCACTCTTTATTGTCCATTCAACAGCCCATCTGAATGAATTTCACTACTTCCTTGGCTTCAGTTGCCATCAATTTTTTAAGGAATCCCAAATCTTTATCGTTAGCCCAACGTGTTTTTGAACTTCAGATGTGAATATTCAACTGCTTACTGAGTATCGTCACCTAGATGTTCCACCTGGCAAAAACCGAACTCATCAACTCCTCATCCCTTCTTCTCAAACTTCTCTTGTTCACTATCCACTAAGGTGCTGAAGTCAAAACCTGAGTTTTAAGAGAAAAAATCTGGCCTAAGACCACAGCTCCCATTGGTTATATATGTTCACTAAAATAGGATCCTGTCTATAGATGATAACTGAAACGTTTGAGGCCTTCGTAACCTTGCGTATGTACTATGATACCAGAACATTTATGTTGTATGAAGCAACAATGCACATAAATAGTGAAGAACATTTTATAGTGTATCTGATATTTGGGATATGCTAAGAAAACTTGGATTTAGAGCTTTTCTATCTTTTGTTTGTTTTTTCTGCTCAAGCCTGTTGAAGATTGTAGCTATATACATTCATCCAAATTTTAATCAGAAGGATGTCAAGGAGCCATAGAGAGTTAGCTTGTCTGCATATTTCTTAATGCTTTGGTACCTTTAGCAGGAGTAAAACCCAGTAGTTTTTCTAGTTGGCACATAACGCCTTTCTTCTATCCGTAGATTTGTCAAGAACAGACATTATTCTATATTAACCATGTGTCCAGTGCCACATGAATACTCAAAATCTTGATTGGTAAGGGGGGTGGGGGGTGGGAGATGAGGGTAAGGGGGATCAAATATATGGTGATGGAAGGAGAACTGACTCTGGGTGGTGAACACACAATGGGATCTATAGATGATATAATACAGAATTGTACATCTGAAATCTATGTAATTTTACTAACAATTGTCACCCCAATAAATTTAAAAAATAAATTATAAAATAAAATCTTGATATTTTAAGTCACATTTAATCAACTGCTTTGTACCTAATTATTTACTATTTCCTAATGCCACTTTTCTTCATATTGGTTTTATTGGCATTTTAGTATATTTTTTGGTAATTTATGGTGCTGTGATCTTTAACCCCTGGAAGTAGTTTTAAACTACCAGCAAATATTTCTGTGGCTTAAATTTGGGAAGCACTCTGCCTGTTGAAGATTTACCATATATGCTTATACTCTGAAAAGTAAAAGCTTGTAGCAAAATTATACTTGTTTAATCCAGTGGTTGCCATGGAAATAAAAAAACAGTGCATAACATTTGTCATGCTATTTACTCTTTCCTTTGAAAGACTCAGAACTTTAAAATTGATACTCACTTTAGTTAACTTCATGAATGCCTTTTCTACTGCATGGACTAAGTGAGAGGAGAAATCTTTCATTTATATACTTTCCACTTGGGTCGACTACACAAGAGGTATTTTTTTATCTTTATTTTAAATTAAAGTATACCCAAAAAAATCTGAAAACATTTATCTGTAAAGATATATGTGCTCCAATGTTCATTGTAGTTATTTTCTCTTTCTTAAACAGCTTCCCTATTTGTTTGCTATTGCTTCAGATGACCTCTGAAATTTCTTGACCATCAGTCTTAGGTGGCCTTGCCTTGTGCAGGTAAGATTGTCTCCTTTCACTGACTCCATTCTTACACTGCTAAATCTGTTGTGCTGTTTCTTTTGACTCTGCCTTCTTCCTTTTCTTTCTTACTCTGCAGTCTTTGTCTTGACAAATCTCTTTCAGCTTTATAGAATATTATTATTTTTGTGCTCCCACATTGACTTTGTAAGAAAATGTATCCTTTAGAGGATAGCTGTATAACTTAGAATGTTTCGTTTAACCAATTATTTTGTAGGGGTTTCCTTTAGCCTGAAATCTTTTCTGTAGCTCAGATGGATTCTAAATATCCTTGACTTTCCAGAAACATATCAATTGTATAAAATGAAGTGTATCTGTAACATGTAATAGCACTAAAGGAATAATAGTGTTTTGGCAGAGAAATATTTAATTGGTTGCTGTAGTAAAAACAGCTACAACTCTATCTTCTACTCAGCATAGAAAATGCACTTCAGTCTTTAGGTAATCTCACATCAGACAATTAACTGGTAGGAAAGTCAGCCCTTTTCCCTCTTCTCTGCAAGGATACAATGATATCAAGGAAGTGTTAGAATAACTTAAAGGTCCCTAATGAGCTTCAGGGATTTAATGAGAAGATTTTCTATTCTAGTGTGATTAATATTGCTCTGTGATAGAAAGAGGACTTTTTTTTTTCTGAAGGAAATTCAGAGCAAAAGAGTTTAAGGTAAATGATTAAGAGGAAGTTAAAAAGTGGTTAATCCCTTATAGACCACGGGGATTAATTATTGATGACCAGTAACTGCCACCAGCATGAGTAGTCTCTCCAAATAATCACTACAGCATACAATGAAGTAGTGAAAAACTGTTTTTAAACTACCCAGCATTTTAACCATTTATTTTTTGAATTCTATCAACCAAGCAATCCGTGCAGACTGTATATAGTTGTATGAAACTGTGAACCTATATCGTTTATTTAGAGACACTATTATTATCTATAATTGGTTTTATATTTTTTCTCCATAAATAAATCGTAATTGTAAATTACTAAGTCAAAATGGACAAACTGGCTCTGTGTGTGTGAGTGTGTGAAGGGGTGTGTGTGTGTTTGTGTGTGTGTGTGTGTGCATTTATGTGTGTGTAATAGGTATACAGCTTTGTGTGTGGGTAAATTTGGAAAGTCAGTAAGTTAGAATAAATAGAATGAAGAAGAAAGAATAAGAAAAAGAGATAGTATAAAATAGTCACTGATACTAAGTAAAATATTGGGATTTGTGGGCGTACGTACTCAGTGGCTTTTTTGCACAAACACAATTTTTTTTTGAATTACTGTTTTTCACCATCACTTATCCACTAAGCAAGATGTCAAGGAGAAGTAGTGAGAATTTACTGAGAAATAAAAAGTGACTAGAAATAGTTAGATGTGGAAGTGACTAGTAGAAGTAGTGAAATTTAGAAGTTGTGAGAAGTAGTGAGTATGTCAAGGAGAAGTTTGTGAGAGAAGTAAAGTACAGGTAGATGGTCATTCCATTTAAGTAGAGGTTAGCCATGCACGTTGAGTAAAAACTGGATAGAAGGTTGATGGAACTTAGGAGACAGGGATTGCTTTTTAAATTTTAATTGGGGAAACAGTAGCCATAGAGAAAAAGAAGTAAGAGCAAATGTCAGAGGATAAAGGAGAAAATTATTTTGTTATTGGCATTGTCAACTCTCTCTGAATATGTGCTTAGGAGGTTTTAATTTCAGCAGGAGACATCACATGTATTTATTTAAAAAGGCAGTTAAGTTGATAATGTTATGATTCATTTATGCTTGAAGTTTTTTAGGAAAGACAGTCTCCTGCACACAGTCTATCAACCCCAGTCCAGCCACATAAGAATGGGCCTTGGGCCTGGAATACTTCCCTTAGCAAGAGATAGGGAGCCTACACAGCCTTGCATGGGAATATCTTTCACTGTTTCAGACTCAATGTGTTTTGCTTGAGGGCATGCATCAATGGCCCTCAGAAACACCCCCAGCTTTCTGTATTTCAGCCCCCATGGGGAAGGGGCTGGGGCCCTTATACTGCAGCAAGAAGTGGGGTGCATGCAGACACACTGCCTATGATGGCTACAGAATGGATCTGTTGGCCATGGGGGTCCCATGCATTGCATGGGGCTGGATCTTGTGTACACTCTCTCTCCAATCTTGCTTTAAGTAAACGCTGTACCACTTGAGTCTGGTGTGCATATTATCTGTTCTCAGCAACTGTGAATATTGCACTGGTCTCTGCTGGGTGTCATTTACCTGCTGTTTAAGCTTGACCTCACTTCTGTTATATTGTATTCTGTGGCACAGCCTGACCACCCAGTGGATGGTGAAACAAAGCTTCTCTTTCCCAAGCTTCAGTGAAGATTATGCCATGGTTTGCAGTTGGGAGGAGAATGACAAACCATTAATCATCCATCAATACTGATTATTATTGAGAATTGCTACTTCAGGTCTATCAGCTTCTTGCTGCTTCTGTGTCCTTCATAGGTCACAGGACATTTGTCAACCCAGCAATCAGCTCAGATTGGCTGACTTGTGCCTTTGGTCCAAACTTCTTAGATGGATCACACAGCCGTTTCTCTCTTAGGTCTCATGGTCTTCCTTTCAGGAATTCTTTCAGGGATAAAGGATGAGTTTCCTCACTGCTCTGGATTCCCAGACTTTTCTTCTTTCACATTCAGGGGAATCTCTATTTCACGTCCTGTCTTAAACTGTACTTTCCCTCTTTTTTTTTCACATGTGACATTGATTACCATTAAAACTAGAATCTGAATCATTACCAACAAAGATATTATTTATCTTTCCTTGAACCAGAGGGCATTAATCTTTAAAACATTCCATGAGGGAAGGGATGGTATACCATTTGTCTAGTATGGCAAAGAAAGGGGAGAGAAACAACAGTTAAGTGTCCTTATTAAGATTATTTGAACATTCATATTCTGCCAATTTGTATTTAAATTTGCATATAACTTTCAATAATTAGAGTTATACAAATGATCTTAAGAAATAACAAAAAGCCAATTTTTCAAAATGGAGTCAAGAAGGTATGAAAATTCTTTCCATTTTAAGTGCTCTTTAATTATTGGCCTTTCTGTGGGTGAATTTATATCAACAAAGAAAATTGGAGATTAAGGCAATTAACACAAAATTCAGCTTAAAAATAGCAATGAAAAAATAAGTGAAATTTCTTACAGAATTCTAAGGTTTGGTATTTACACAGATAAGATTCATTAGGTAGATGCTTAACTCTCTTCTGTACTCTTACAAGAAGATTATTCTTTAATTGTCACTGTGTATAAAGTAAAATGAAGATGGATTGTTCAAATATTCTGATTGATTAAAAGATTAAAATTATGCATCTTACAAGAAATATGTCTGGGTCCAAGAATACATTATTGCAGTTTAGTTTATTTTCTACTGTAAATAAAGGATCAACCAACATCTTCTAATAATTCACAACTGCATTTTTGCTTGTTAGAACATGTCATCCAACACTTTTTGATGAGATGTTCTCAAATGATACCTGGGGAAGATTGATCAAAGGAGAGCAATTTCTTTAATTAGGATAACATAATGATTTCATCACAGACTTTAGTTACATAAGGCTATGGATATCACCATTTTTTTTTGTGTGTCTATTAATAGCACCATATCTTTAGTGGAATTTAAAATAGGACCTTTTCTGTAGGTCTCAATACAACTTTATAAAAGGTCATAACAAAGCCTTTAGAATCAAGTTCACTTGCTGTTCTACAGAGAAGCAAGTTTTCTAGTAAATTTGCCATAACTTGAGGACAGGGACCCAGTAAACACTAAGCAGTGGGACGTGGTGAACAGAAATCTGAATTTTCTGCTTGGCTAAAGCCAGTGACTTTGGCTTCTCTCTACTGTTGAGTCATTTTGTGGGCATTGGTTTCTTCACCTATGAAAAGAGGGGGTTGAAAGAAACTTGTTTGAAGAGTGGACCCAAGATGGCAGAGTAGATAAACACTGTGCCTGCCTCATCCTATGAACACATCAAAATTACAACTAAATTATGGAACAGTCAACCTTGAGAACCCTCTGAAGTCTATCTGAACAGAAGTTTTGTAACTAAGGCTATAAAGAAGAAGACATGTCAAGACTGATAGGAAGGGCAGAGGCGTGAAATGGGTTAGCCCCAAACCTCCATGTGGTGATTGAAAACCCGGAGGGATATCTTAGCCACAGAGGTTCCCCACAGAGGAGCGACAGATGCGAAGACCACACCTGGCTGCCCAGCACAGAATACTGGTACTGGGAAGAGGAGCCCCCAGAACATCTGGCTGTGAAAAACAGTGGAGATTCTGACCAGCCATATGGAATGGAAAGCTGTGGGAAACCCAGACATCCTCTTAAAAGGCCTGGGCAGACTCACTCACTTGCAGGCACTCACGCTGGGCTCCAGTGGAGGGACAGTGACTTGGGGGGCATTGGAGCCATACGGGGGAGGGGGCCAATTGAAGTGTGTGGTTCTGGAGTGAGGGCTGGAGGACGTTGCCATTTTCTCTGTGTGGGATCTTCCTCTCATGCAGCCAGCAGGTGGATGCCATCTTTACTGTGTTGAGCCCTTCCCCCACACCCAAGGCCAAATATGAATCTGAATTGGTCTGGTGAGCTTTGCTTGCCCCGCCCTGTGATACTCTGAGACCCCCACCACACACAACGCTGTACTACATGAGGCTTTATCAGTGGCTGAACCTTACGGGAGCCAGCAGCTGGCAGAAGACCTCCGAGTTTCCTGGCTTATTGCAGAGCTACCCCAGACCCAGTACTGGTGGCAGCCATCCTTGGTTCACAGTGTGGCCTCCCCCATGGTCCAGCACAGGCAGCAACCAACCATGGATTGCTTTGTAGCTCCTACCAGATGGCTCCTGGCCAGTCACAAGCAGTGGCTGGCCTGGACCTAAACTTGAGACCCTCCCGAGAGGCCCCAGAACCAACACACTTGGAAGTTGGCTTCAGACCACATCAGAGCACCAACCAATAAGTGCCACAAACGGCACAACAAAAGGGTGATCTCAACAAGTACCAGAACCCACTGGAGTGAATCCTGCTCTATGGTGTAAGCCCCTGCACAACAGCCCATAAATTGTGGACATGGCCCAACCCCATAGCCAGTCAGCTTGAGGGTCAATCACATCCACTGACATGCCAATAGCAATCAAGGCTTAAATATAACAGGAGAGCACACTCCTGGATAACCCAGTGCAAGTAACCAGGGAGACTATGTCACTGGGCCCAACAGAGCACTTAATACATAAGGCTACCCAGCAAGACTGGGAGTCATAGCAGCCCTACCTAATACATAGAAACAAACACAAAGAGGCAGCCAGAATGAGGAAATAAATAACTCCCAAATGAAAGAACAGGATAAAACTCCAGAAAAAGAACTGAATAAAATGGAGGCAAGCAACCCACATAGACAGAGTTCAAAACACTGGTTATAAGAATGCTCAAGGAACTTTGTGAGAACGTCAACAAAGAGATAGCAAACATTAAAAAGGACATAGAAACCATAAAAAAGAACCAGTGAGAAGTGAAGAATACAATAACTGAAGAATGCACTAGAAGGAATCACCAGCAGACTAGATGAAGCAGAGGATTGAATCAGTGATTTAGAGGACAAGGTAGCATACAACACCCAATCAGGACAGCAAAAAGAAAAAAGAATTTAAAAGAAAATAAGGATAGTTTGAGACCTCTGGGACAACATCAAGCATAATAACATTCTCATCACTGGGATACCAGAAGGAGAAGAGAGACAGAAGGGATTGAGGACCTATTTGAAGAAATAATGACTGAAAAATTTCCTAACCTGGTGAAGGAAATACAAGCCCAAGAAGTGCAGAGTCCCAAACAAAATGAACCCAAAGAGGCCCACACCAAGACACATTATAATTAAAATGGCAAAGGTTAGAGACAGAGGATCCCAAAAACAGCAAGAGAAAGGCAACTAGTAACGTATAAGGGAGCTCCCATAAGATTGTGAGCTGATTTCTCAACAGAAACTTTGCAGGCCAGAAGGGATTGGCATGAAATATTTAAAGTGATGAAAAACAAGGACCTACAATGAAGACTACTTGACCCAGCAAGGCTATCATTTAAAATATGAATAATAAAATGGCAATAGCTATATATCTATTAACAGTTACTTTCAATGTAATTAAATGCTCCAATCAGAAGATATAGGAGGGCTGAATGTATAAGAAAACAAAACCCTTATATATGCTGCCTATAAGAGACTAACTTCAGCTTGAGAGACACACCAAGACTGAAAGTAAAGGGATGGAAAAAGTTATTTCATGAAAATGGAAATAAAACAAAACAACAAAGCTAGGGTAGCAATACTTGTACCAGACAAAATAGACCTTAAAACAAAGGCTATTACAAGAGACAAAAAGGACCCAATGATCCTATTTCTGGGTATTTATTTGAAGAAACCCAAAATGCTACTTCAAGGTGACATATGCATTCATATATTCACTGCAGCATTATTTACAATGGCCAAGATGTGGAGGCAGCCTAGGTGTCCATTGATAGATGATGGATAAAGAGGAGGTGGTACATATATACAATGAAATACTGCTCAGCCATGGAAGGGAATGGATTCTTGCTATCTGTGGTGGCATGGATGGACCTGGAGGGCATTGTTCTGAGTGGAATGTCAGACAAAGAAAGACAGATGCAGTGTGATTTCATTCATATGTGGAATCTAAAGAACAAAATAAACAAAACAAAAACAAACTCATAGATACAGAGAACATTTTGATCATTGCCAGATAGGTGGACGGTTGAGGAAGAGGGTGAAAAAGGGGAAGTGATTAAGAAGTACAAATTAGTTGTTACAAAGTAGTCATGGGGATAAAGGGTATAGCATAAGGAATACAGTCAGTATTGTAATAACTATGTGTGGTGTCAGATGGGTACTGGATTTATCAGGGTGATAGATGGGAGGGGAATTGGGGGACAGGGTGAAAAAGGTGAAGGGATTAAGAAGTACAAATTGATAGTTACATAATTGTCATGGGGATGTGAAGTAAAGTGTAGAGAATATAGTCAATTATGTGGCAATAACTATGTATAGTGCCAGGTGGATACTAGACTAGTTAGAAGTGTCACTTAAATTATATAAATGTCTAACCACTATGCTGTACACCTGAAATTAATATAAAATAATGTTGCATGTCAACTGTAATTGAAAAATTAAAAAGGGGGAGAAAAAGGTGAAGGGCAATAAGTGGTCCGAATTTCTAGGTATAAAGCAAATAAGTCATGGGCATGTAACGTACAGCATGGGAATATAGTCCGTAATATTGTGATTGAGTGGTACGGGATGGTTGCTGGACTTATGGTGATCACTTCTTTAGGTATATAAATATTGAACAACTACATGTACACCAGAAATATATATAATGTTGTATGCTAGCTCTATTTTTTAAATAAAAATCTTAAAGAAAAAGAAAAGAGGGGGTTGTACAACACGTTCTGAGGTTCTTCCAGTTCTAAAGTTTTTTGGATAATTTACCTGGAGCCCAAGAGATGCCCTGAATCTGGCTGGTATTTAATAAGTATTTGGTGATTATGAAAAAATGTTTGACTTCCAAATGGAAAGTAGCACATGTTATTTGGATATATTGTGGAATCTCAGCACTTGTGATATTGGGAGCAGCATCAATGTGATTAAATCATGCGAAAGAGTCCTTGTTTACTTAGGTCAAAGAGAACTAGTTGTTTAAAAACAATTTGAGCTAGGTGAAGAAAAATACCCTATCTATTAGTTGAAAATATCTGGTAAATACTATTATTTTTATCTTTGATAAAGTGCCAAATAAGAGGTTTGAATATATTTAGTGTAATGAATGCATTTTGTAAAAAAGGCTTTTTTGCTAGTTGAGCTATTTATATTTTGTGACTGTAACCAGTGTATTTATTATTAAAAAATATATAGCAGGAGAAATCAATATTTAGACAGGCAAGAAAATAAACTGCAGGTTTAAAATGTACTTTTAATAAGTCTGTCTAATAGCATCATATATTATTCTGTATTTGTATGACCATTAAAAGTTGAAAGAGAAAAACAGACAGCGTGCTTTTCATTGATATTGCATACACATGTAGAGTGACTTGACAATTTGGAATCAGTAATAACAGTTTACATTGTTCAGTACATGCACTGTTTTACATACTTACCTATATTTACTCTTGAGTCCTTGTAACAACTCTGACCTATTTACTGTTATTATCATCAACCCCTCTTGCAAGTGAGGATACTGAGGTCCAGAGAAGTTCATTAATTTACCTAAAGGCACACAGTCATTAAGTAGCAGAGCCAAGTTTTAAAACCTAGCCATCTGGTTTTCTGCTCTTAACCAACTGTAATATTGGCATCTTATCATGATGATTTGTGAAAGCACTACTAAGTTATGCAAAATGTATTACTATGTTCTAATTTATTTACAGGTTTACTAAAGAGAGAATTGACTTTTCCTTGTGTTAAAAAAATGCATCATTTTCTCTTTCATTGACATCTGCAATTTCTATTTATTTACCCTTTGTAAAATGGAAAAGCTGTAACATCGAATTTTTCTTTTGTTTTAATCTGAGACTGCAATTCAATTATATGATTTTCTAGCACATGTGCCAGAATATATCAATGCTTTCTATCTTTTGCTTTTAATATATAGGGAATCAATTTCTGATGAATTGTTATGAGCTGAGAAGTACTATGTTCTCTATGAAGATATAAGTAGCCTATATGTGCCTTTTTTTATTTTTTTCAGGAGGCCTTTTTCAGTTCTGGTAGCATTATCTCAGCCCAGAATGTGTTCCATTTAGAAATCATTGGATCATCTGTTTTACTCAAACAGCTGATATTCAATCACGTGTTAATATTACTTTACTTCTTGTTCAGATGTCTCAAACATACATCTCTTTCACTATCTTTCAAAACCTTAAAAAAATGGGACTGGCAATTATAATGATGTGTCTTGTGATACAAAGTGTAATAGACTGTAAATAAGTCATGAATAGTAATAACATAAAAGAAAGAAGGGTAAGGAAAAAAACAGTCAAAAAGTATACAATAGTTTCTTCTTTCAGTCAGGGAAATAAATGCTTGTTTGCAATGGAAGCAAACTATTCTAAGACACTTTAAGACAATTTCCAGTGCAAAGTGAGAATATTGAATTTCCATTGACTAATGCAGCACTCACTTCTGGTCTCTGGAAAGATATAAACTTCCAGGATTCTTCTTGTGGAAAAGATAAGCGTAATAATACAAAACAACAACAACGACCAAAAAGCCTTAAGAAAGTATGTCTGTAGACACATCTTAGCAGGGAAACAGTTTCCTAATGCTGGACAAATAGGCATCTGTCATTTATTTAATGGCTGTATTTCTGTACTCAGTTGAACCTCAGAGGGTCACCTTGATACAATATTAGATGAGAAATTACACAGAGTCCAGTGAATTTTTATTGAAATCAATGCTTTAAAAATTAAAATATTTTGATTTGATCTATCTGATACTTAAGTTGTATCATTTTAGTCCTATCCAAACTCACTCAGGATATATATTAAATTGTTTCATGAAAATTTGATACTTTTGTAAAAATTTTGCTTTGCATAGTTATAAATAGCCTTTCTGAACTCTAAAAATCATATTGCTCAATGTTTTTGTAAGTAGTGTAGAGTGTTATTTAGGAATACATATCAGTTAGGATACTTTGTGAAACAAGCGATTGAAAAATGGACGTAAGCCAGTTTAAAAGTAAGAAAATTTATTACCTTCAAGGGATGGCATCAAGGTGGATTGATTCAGCAGCTCAAACTTGTCATCAAGGATTGAAGTTCTTTCAACTTTTCTCTGCTGCCGATAATATCAGCCTCACACACAGGCTGGTTTCCATTATGATTGTGAGGTGGTTGCTATAAGTTTTTTTGTTTGTGTGTGTGTGTGTGTGTGTGTGTGTGTGTGTGAAAGAGAGAGAGACAGAGAGAGAGAGAGAGAGAGAGAGAGAGAGAGAGAGAATCTCTATATGAATATTTGAATTAAATTGGGATTATTTAGGAAAGAGGAGAGCAGCAGAGAGGAACAGAGGATGTTGAGTGAACATCAGTGCCCAACACCAAGAAGCAATGTAAAAAAATAGATCCATATCACTATATTTTATTAATTTTTGTGCATGGAATGTTCTAGTAAAGTCTTACTCCATTGAACTACTATCGCATTGTACTATATTTAAAGCCATATTGAAAAAATGTCAAATATTCTCTATTACCATTTTCCCCTGAAAATAAGACCTAGCCGGACAATCAGCTCTAATGCGTCTTTTGGAGCAAAAATTAATATAAGACCCAGTCTTATTTTATTATAATATAAGACTGGGTCTTTAATATAATATAATATAATATAATATAATATAATATAATATAATATAATATAATATAATATAATATAATATAATATAATATAATATAATATAATATAATATATAATAAACATAACATAATATAATATTAGGTCTTATATTAATTTTTGCTCCAAAAGGCACATTAGAGCTGATAGTCTGGCTAGGTCTTTTTTTCAGGGAAACAGGGTACTTCCTCTTTGGAATTCAGTTATGATCATTTAGAGGCTCTAAAGTCTTAATTTTTTAAAGTGAAAAAATATGTGTAGAATTAGCCAGCTGGACTCAGTTTAGATGCTCCCAATTTTGTTGTCAACATCTGAAGCGTCATAGTCAGGAGCCAGGGGAACATATGCCTGCTTCTCTCCATCAGGCCTGACCGGGGTGCTGACCTTGTGCCGTCCACGTCATGGAGCTTCTTCACAGCCCGTTTGACCTGGTGCTTGTTGACCTTGACATCCACAGTGAACACAAGTGTGTTGTCTTCCACCTTCTTCATGGCTGACTCAGTCGTCAGGGGGAATTTGATGACGGCGCAGTGGCCAAGCTTGTTTCTCCTGGGGGCGCTCCTCTGTGGATAAGTGGGCTGCCTTTGGAGCCGCACGGTCTTGGGCCTTCAGAAGGTGGGTGACGTGTGAATCTTCTTTTTTGTGTGGCTGTGGACACCTTTCAGCGCTGCTTTCTTTGCCTTCAAAGCCTGTGCTTTGGCTTCGACTTTGGGAGGGGTGGGACTTCCTGCTTCGCTTTAGGCAACATCTTCATGAAAAAAGCAAGGCTGTCAATTCTTAATTATACAGCTGCAAATTGAAAATTTTAAATGGAAAGTAATTTTACAAAATTGTGAGCTCTTATATTATTCACTTCTTAGGGCAGAGATAGCTACTTATCGTCACAAGTTTCAGTTGGGCCACAGTTGCTCAGAATAAAGACTGCTTGGCAGCTCCCTTTCAGCTAGGTTCACAGTAGCTGTATGATCAAGGTCTTCCCCTGACATGTGAGTGGAAGTGATATGTGCAACTTCCAAGTTATGCTTTTAAACTAAAAGTGTGACACTTTTTGGGTGGGAGAAATAACAAGAAAAAGCCCGGACACCTGGTGACTTTAAACAGATGATCTGATGTATCAGCCTAGAAACTTATGTCTATCTTGTATATGCCATTTTTAATTTAGACTGAACTTACATCCTAATACAGCAGATAGCCAATATCAATAAACTACCTAGAAATTAGGTGTGATTCCTTAAGACTAGACACTGGATTACAATCTTTATGGATACAATATAAAGTACATTGCTTGTTTTTGAATATTTTTAGGAAGGAGTAGCATGATACGGAGCTCCCAGTATTTTCACTTTAAAATTGTAGTTTTAAAAATTCACACAGCATTTAACTGTTTTGAATAAATTTACTCATTTTAAGCAATTAGCAACTAATTACTTAAAATAATCAAACCATTGTGTGTGTGTGTGTGTGTGTGTAATATATATTATATATATACCGGGGGTGCCAAAAATATATACATATGACTTGTATTCATCTTTTGCTGTTGGTATGTATCAAGTATTACAATTTTAATAGTTTTTTCCTTTCTTAAAATGTGTATACATTTTTTGGCACCATATATATATATATGGCATACATCTTCACTATTTACTGTCTCAGGGCATTTTTAACAAGCTATTGAGCTTGTAGAATTAATTAGATCTGAAAACTGGTAATTAAAACAATAAAAACTATACAATGCATTAAAACAGAATACAAAAATAATAGAATCTAAGGTTTCTAAAGTTGTATTTGACTAGTCAAACCTTAATATCTGAATGGATTGGAATACATTGTTTGTTATAATATTAAAGGAACGTAATGAAATAAAAATTGAGGCAATAGAGAATTTAGTATGTGCAATTATTTTAAGTTTAAAATCTTCCCCATAATGAACATAGCTAAAAACATAAAGGCAAATGATAGAAAAATTAGAAGCAATTATCAAAGGAATTCTTAGCAGAAATTTCTGGTTTAAATTAAAGGCTGTGATTAAAAATGTCCTGCCTCTTTGTCCTTCTCCACTCTTCCCACAATCCACTATTGCTGCAGCACCTGTAACTTCATTTTTTTTCTCTCAAAGATTGTCATGCCATGTTTGATCCATCACAAGAATCAACATAACTTAAAGCCTTTCTGTTTCCTCTTTCTATATGTGCTAATGCTTACTTTTTAAATTAACCAAATTCAAAAGGCTTTTGAATTGTGGCCATGAGAAGTAAAATTATTTTTCACTTACATGACTCTGTTAATTTTGTAAATGTAAAAAAGGACCTTTTCAATTTTATAAAATTGAGGTTTGAAATATGGCACAATATATTTTGGGGCCTGCGGCTAAATTACAACTATTTAGATGCCCTAAGCATTAAAAAGATTACAGTGCATCATCTCCAGATGTGATTCATTTATTAATTCAATCAAAAACTGTTTTTGAGCATCTGATCAGGTATCGTTCTAGGTTCTGGAGACACAAGAGTAAGCTAAATAGTTCTTATTATGTTCACATTCCGGTGATTAAAATCAATACTACACCATCAAACAAATATGGGGCAATTCAACAAAGTTCTGCTGTTTTATGAAACCTATTTTGCTTCTTTGGGAAATATCAAATTCTTTTAAAAATTGTGTTCTTCTAATACTAAAATGTGTTCTTTTGTGCATGTACTTAAACTTCATATTGGCTGTTACACACTGATAATATTTATTTGCTGAATATATCTTTTGTCGTTTTTCAGAAGTCTTTGGTAATTAGCTTTTTAAAAAATTGTACTTGAAAACCCTTCATCTAATATATTTGTTTTCCCCTTTTGAAGGAATTATAGCTTTATAAGGTCCAAAATAACCAACTCATTAAAAACTAGAGAAACTTGAAGTGGTTTTAAAGTTGAAATCATTAATTGTGTTTTGTTGGAGAATGCTGCTAATTAATTTTGTTTGGGATTCTGCATTCTTATATTTACATAATTCAGTACATACTTTAGGGGTTCATATCTTCAGTAATTTTTCAATAAAACATCTGATACATACAAAATAATCTATGTAATATGTAGTCAGATCATCAATCATAGTAAAAGAAACACCAAGAATGTAACATCCTACTTAAAAATTACACTATTGTAAGTACTATTTTTTTAATGATTTAAAGAAAAAATAATCTTTTCTTTTGAAGATTTTTTTTTAGTTCATGTCCCCCTTATATTTTAACTGCTACCTATAGAATATTATTAATGTTATCTTAAGAAATATTTAGTTTTCTCCTTTTTTAAATGCTAAAGATAACTTTTATTTTGAAATAATTCCAAATGTATGAAAATATGGCAAGATCAGTATAAATAACTTTTTATTTGATCCCTATGAAAGTGAGTTATCACATGATGCCTCATCATCTCCAAATGCTTTAATGTGTAATCTCTACAGTGATGTTGTAAAGATCCCATCTAATCACAGTTGATCAAAATCAGATCAAAATCAGAATATTAACACTGAAACATCACTACTATCTAATTTGTAGTGTCAATTATTTTTTTGCCAATGCCAATACTAAAAAGAGTCAGTCCAAGTTATGTGTTTCATTTAGCTGTCACTTTAAAAAAAATTACAATAGACTTTAGGTTTCAGAGCAGTTTAGATTCACAGCAAAATTGAGCAAAAGAGTTTCATATGCTCTCACACCCATAGCCTCCCCCATTATTAACATCTCACAGCAGAGTAGTACATTTTTATAATTGATAAACCTATAGCAACATATCACTACCACCAGAAGTCCATAGGTTTCCTTAAGTTGAACTCTTGGTCTTGCACATTCTTGCTTCTTGACAAATGTATAATGGCATGTATAGTTTCACTGCCCTAAGAATCCTATGTGCTATGCCTCCTCTCCCTCGAACTTCTGGGAATCTCTGAACCTTTTACTATTTTCATAAACTTGCCTTTTTCAGAATGTCATTTAGTTGGAACCACACAGTACTGTGTTTTCCCAAAAATAAAACCTAACTGGAAAATAAGTCCTAGCATGATTTTTCAGGATGGCATCCCCTGAACATAAGCCTTAATGCATCTTTTGGAGCAAAAATTAATGTAAGACCCGGTCTTATTTTCAGGGAAACACAGTATGTAGCCTTTTCATATAGGCTTCTTTCACTTTGCAGTGTGCTTTCTAAGGTTCCCGCATGTCTTTTCATGGCTTGATAGCTCTTTTTTCTTTTTTTGTACTGAGTAATATTCCATTTTCTGGATGTGCCACAGTTTATTTATCTAGTCACTTACTGAAGGACATGTTGGTTGCTTCCAAGTTTTGGCAAGTATGAATGGAGTGTCTATAAACATCCATATGCAGGTTTTTGTGTGGACAAATACTCCCAAACTCTTTCAATCAGCCTCACTGCTAATCCCAGCCTCTGGTAACTACTGACTAATTTACTGTCCCTATAGTTTTGTCTTTTCCAGAATGTCTTATCAAGGTATGCAGCCTTTTTGACTCTGTCTTCTTTCACTTAGCATACTGCATGTGAGATGTATCCATATTGCTGCAAGTATCACTGATTTGTTCCCTTTTGTTGCTCAGCGGTATGCCATTATGTGGATGTACTGTAGTTTATCTGTTTCCTGTTTGAGAAGCATTTACTTGTTTAGAGGCAATTTTGAATAGAACTGTTATAAACATTCATGTACAGGTTTTATGTGAGGGCTAATTTTCACATCTCTAGGATAGAACATGGGGTTGCTGGATCATATAGCAAGTGTATGTTTAACTTTATAAGACTTTTAACTTTCTAAGACGTTGACAAGCAATCTTTCAGAGTGGCTGTACAATTTTGCATTTTCACCAGCAATGTATGATAATTCCAGTTGTTAGCACTTAGTATTGTTAGTATTTTTTCTTTTTCTCATTCTAATAGGTGTGTAGGTATGGGTTTAATATGCATTTCCCTGATGACTGATATTGAACATTTTTCTTGTGCTTGTTTGCTGTCTGTTTGTTCAAATCTTTTGCTCATTTAAAAAAATATTGATTTGTTCATGATTTGTTACTTGCTTTTGAGAATTCCTTATATATCCAAGATATACAATTTTTTATCAGATAAGGGATTTACAGATATTTTCTCTCATTTAAAGGTTTATCCTTCAAAGAACGAAAGTTCTTAACTTTTCAAAGAACGAAAGTTCTAATTTTGTGTGAGTTAAATGTGTCTTTTTTTGTTTTATAAGGACAGTGCTCTGGGTATCATAGCTAAGAAATATATGCCTAACCCAAGGTCAAAGATTTTATCTTATATTTTCTTATAGATGTTTTAAATTTTACTATTACAACTATGAACCAATAACTTTTGTACATTGTGTGAGGTAGGGATTGAAGTATATTCTTTGTCATATGGCTATCAAGTTTTTCCATATTCTTTGTTGAAAAGATTATCATTTCTTTCTAGGATAGCATTTGTAATTTAGTAAAAAAATCAGTGGGCTATATATGCATGGGTCTGTTTCTGACTCTCTATTCTATTCCACTGATTTAAATGAATATCCTTTCTTCAATACCATCCTGTCTTGATTTTGCAGCTTTATAGTAAGTCTGGAAACTGGGTAGTGTATGTCTTCCAACATTATTTTTGGCCACCTTGCTTTAGATGATTAAATGTTGTTACCTTGCCTCTGCTTTTCCAAAATCCTATATTCTTTTTGACTCTACAGAGCCCAGTTTCATAGCAGACACCCCTATAATTAATACTGGCATACAAGGACAGCTACACCCATGAATTTCTCTTCTCTAGCACATTTCTTATAGTTTTAATGAAAAGTGTCTTTTGGGCTGTTCTGGGAATGTAGTCTGCTGGTGGATTATCTGGTTTTATATATTACATTCACTTCCAAATGTCCACCTCTCTGAGCCTTTTTATCATTCTGCAGTATGTTGCCAAGACAGCTTTAGCATCTAAACTTCATATATCCTTAGTCATTTTCCCCCCCAAGCATCAAGAAGCTATCCCAGCTGTGTATTGGGATCTGCTTCAGCTGTGTTTGCCTGGACATTTATCTGAGTTCACAGGACAGTGCCAACATATTAATAAACCCTGTCTATGTTCTCCCCCTCACTTTTTGCAGGACTCTTCAGATCGATTTCCAGCGATGTTATCTCAGTTTCTGGTAATATTTTTTAGCCATGCCCTTCAGATTTTTGGAAAGAATCCCTTTCTTTCTACAGCAGGGACAGTACTTCATCTTTTGGTCATGCTGAGACATGTCCCTAGTTACTGGCCAGAAGCGAAGTGGGGAAGGTAGGGCATATTTTGAGAGAGGAGAGCATAATCTTTCCAGACATCCTCAGCCAAGGTGAGGCCACTTTCCTCCAGCCAAGAGGAAGAGCCACTTCTTGATTATACAGTCCAAGGCAAGGTGCTCAAGGTTCTCAAGTACATACACCTAACTATTTCCACCTTGGTTCTCAGAGTCTCACTCCTTTTTATTAGCTCTTTCCTCTCTTTCTCTGCCAGGGCCCGGACTTTCGCCTAGGACACTTGCTTTAGCTCTGAATTCTTTGTAACTACAATCAATTCTTAGGTTGGATTTTCAGCACTGTCAGCTTTCTGGCTATAGGAGATAAGGGTCTCTTTAAGTGCTGGCATGAAGGCCGTTAGACTTGCACACTGTGTCCTGAGTTGATGAATAGCTGATCTGAGCTTGTCATTTTCTTCTTTCTGCATTTCCATCACAGTTAATAACAGCCAGTCAATTTCACAATCATTATAAATACCATTGCTCTCATCTTGTATCTCATTCAAATTCAACATAAGTGTAACTTTTAGGAATATTAATTCTATAACTCACCATCAGTCACCACCACCCAGCTTTCTGTTGGCAATGGAATCCTTGTAACCACCTGACGAGTGCAGTGGAATTGGAATTCAATTTCCAGAATTCCATTCACAGGATCCAGCTGTCTGGTATTAAGGGTCTTAGACTGGGTTTTCCCAAAATTAGACAACAAAATAAGAAATAGGAATCTGCATGTAAATAGGTTATTTGGGAATTGATCCCAGGAAGCAGTGATAGCAAAGAGAGGAAATGAGAGAGGGAAGGAGTGGAAACTAATAAAGGGTGTGGCATGAAGCAGGTTACCACTGTGGGCAGCTCAGAATCAATTCTGCTGAGAATTCTGGGAACCGGTACATAATATACCTCAGAGCTACCGCACTAGAGGAGTGTGGAAGCTAGGTTATTTACATTCCAAATGCCATCCATCATTTTCTGAGTTTCAGCAGTATGATTCTCCCGGCCTTTCAGGCTATGTTATAGATGGGCATTTGGAAGTCTCCAGCATGTACTGGAACAGCAAACCTTGATGAAACCTGGGAGGAGCACTAGCAGTGTCTACCATAATTCTATTCTATAAATGGTTGTTTTCAGTGTTTAGAAAATACACTAAAGTTATTTATTTATAGTTTTCTCATAAATGACTACTTTACTTTCCTGCTTGATTCTTTTGGCAGAAACTAAAAAATCCACAAATAATGATTATTGAAACTTTCTCTCCTACATTATAAAAATACTTCTTATTTAAGCTGTTATTTCTACATCAACTAGGTCTTCAAGAAAACTTTGAATAGTATTGATTATGGCCTGCTGATGTTGATTCTTTAGATAGAAACCCTCATGTGTTTTAAGACCAATGCTTATTCTTTACTTTTATATATTTTAAAAATAGTAAGGCAATTTCATTCTACCCCTGATTTGTTAAAGATATTTTAAATATTAATACTACCTGTTAAGTTTGTAAAATGTATTTTCAGCATCTGTGTCCACAACTGTGTAACGTTTCTCCTATAATCTTTTCCCATAATGCATTTCCTTTCCTTGATAAACTCATGCAATTCACCTGTAAAACCACCTATACCTGGTTCACTTTAAGGGGCTGTATATTTTAGAAATTCTTCAATTACACTTATGTAAATTTTTCTCTTTTTTGATATTTTAGTCACTTGAATTTTATCCTTAAAAGCATCTCTTTTCAAATATTGGCATAGAATTTCAGTTAAAATTTATCACATTATCATTACAATTTTAAAAATATCTCCATTTCTGTAGTTGTGTATTTACCTTCTCCCTTATCTTTCTTCATCAGATTTGACAGATGTTTGTGTCTTTTATGGATTTCTGAAAAACATAAGATCCTGATTTTTATTTTCCAGTTTTATTGCTTTATTCCATTCTAATTACTTTAGTATATATTTTAAAATCTCATCAAGTTTTTCCTCTTGGCTTATTTAATTTTTTAAGCCTTTTGTGTTAAATATTAAGTTATTTTGTTTGTACTATTTGTTTTCTTTACACACTTGAAAGCTGTCCTGTCAATTTCACACATATTTACTGCATGGCTCCTATGAACACATTACCATGCTACATTGTTATACAGGGAATAATAATTCTGAGTTTCTGGCATACTTGGGACTGTCAACAATTCTGTATAGAGGAAGGTTACTTTGGAATTCAACTTCGGATTCAGACTTTAGAAGAACCAGCTCACCAAGTGAAAAGCACGACAAGCATTTAAAGAGAAGAAAACCCCACACAATTACCAGAATTACCAAGTTTTATTAGGTTGTTTATGGTGGAATATAAAACAAATTTATCATATGATTATCATTTCTACATAGATAATTATATGTCTTCAGATGCCAGCATTACGAAGTCAGGGATGTGGTTATTCTCATTGGGAGTCAGTTTCTTATAGGCAGTGGTGACAATCCCATTTATTTTGAGGAACTAGTTAGTTTACTTGTTATTTTTGATTTATCTTAAAATGCAAAGTATCTTTTTCCTGTTACTTGTGGGATGCATACTTTTTCATAGAGGCAGCAAGTGTCAGTATTACTGCCACAGAGAACACAGATGATGTTTTAATTACCTCCAAGTGCTTTAAAGTCCTATTGCTTTGTGTATTGCAGTCTCTTTATGACTATCTGTTGTATTTGAGGCATAGTCTGAGAAAAAGTTATAGTGAAACTTTGCCACATTTGAACCTCTATACTTGTGCAAGTCCTACAAATTTCTGATGATAAAGTTTTAAAAACTTAATGAATGTACTTAGGGTATATAAAATATGTTATCGAATATGCATTTACTATAGCTGAAGAAGTATAAAGATGCTTATCTTACTTTCAAGATAATTATGTGAAAAAAGTTGCATTCAAAGGTATAAGAATCTCTTTTCCACATTTGCAGTATATAATTAACAAAGTTCTCCACATTTATTCAGAAAAGAAAGTAATAAACCACTTGTAAATAATGGCAGTCTTGCATTCTGTATGCTGAAATGTCAATAATCTGAACATAATTTTTCTACTGTTCTTAGTTACACAAGTATGCTTTTGAGATAATGCAGAGACAGTTATCATTACCATTGCTGCAGTTCCATTTTCTATAGATGTAAATGTGTTAATGTAAAATATGGAGGATAAATGAAGAGTTCCACTACTATTGAAAACTATAGTGCATGGAAATTAAATCAATATGTGGCTTTCAAAAACACAACATGGTGACAGCAGAGAAGTGAAATCTGACTGCATTCCAGGAAAGAGGCAAAAGTAGTAGGTGTCTATTAAAATAACAATCACAGGTAGAAGAAATAAGAACATATCCTTTCCATGTTTTGATTGCTTGATGTTCTGCCCTTTGATTTCTCAGGATTAATAACTCCTGAGAAAGTAAGGAGGAGGCTTTTGTAAAAATGTATGAATAAGGACAGATTTTAAGAATATATAGAGAATATTTTTTTCTCCATTATTTGAAGTAGAATTGGTTTTACCTTGTAAATTTCTGAGCAATTGGAGTAATATGTTCATATGGCACCCAGGTTAATTTAGTGCTCAATAACTAATGCCAATAACAACTTCCTTTTGAGGACAATTCAGGTATTTAATGATGCCACAGACAAACCATGAAACAAAACACATATCCAGGCATTAAATAGGAAGAAGTACACTCAGCCCTCAGGTGTTATCAGTAATTATCTTAGCAACAAATCCCAACAATCAATTCATGGGCTGTGGTAGAAGATGAAAGAGTGAGAAATAAATGTCAGAGAATAATATTACTACTGGTAAAAGGCAAAGGATAATAGTAAAAACTAATAGCAAAGTATAATTCATCTAAATATAGTTTTCAACAGAACTGTATTCTTAGCAGTACTGATTTAAGGTGTGTGTCAATATAAAGGGAGATCTATAGGATCCTTCTAATAAAAAAATTTGGTCACATGTTATACACGATTAATATTAATATAAGTATATTAATACAGTTAATATACTAGTATATGGAGTAAGTTTATATGCATGTTTTATGCACACTAAGGTATAAGTTAGTTCCCAAATTACATTTGGTAATATTCTGAAAATCTGATGTTAAATGGGTTGTTTGAAACTTACAATATACTTTTTTTCAAATAAACAGTGTTATAATTGAGATACTGTCTTTCAGCTCAATTCAGAAAATAATTTAGTCCATAATGTAGCTTAAATCTGGTCAAATAGAAAATAGGTGAAAATAATTCAGTTGCAGAAGTATACATTAAAACTGAAAACTAAGCTCTAATAAGGAATCATTTCTTATTTACTTTACATTTAAATTAAGTGGAGAAATCTATATAGCTTCTGAAAGGAATTTCTGGGATTTTTATAGACTTTATGTACTGAAGACAGTTATGGTTTCTTTACGAATATTGTTAAAGAGAAAAACCCCAAGCCCAAAATGGCCCATGATACCAAACCTAGATTTAATACCTGACCTATTTCTCTTTCAACCACTTCCAGAAATATAATCATAATCAGCTAGTCTGGAATTTTCTGGTCAACACCAATTAAGTAATCTGTCAAGTGGGCCCTCTCAGTCTCCCCCTCCTCCCAGAGAGAAGAAGCAATCAATCTGCATGATAAAACCTTTGCCATTCTCTTCCACAGCAAAAAAAGATGACCTGGTCTAAAAATAATCCTTCCTTCTCCTTTGTTAATAGCCCTTGTCCCACTCTTCTTCGTATAACAACCTTCCATTTTGTGCAACTCCTTGGAGAGCCCTTCCAGGTGCTAGATGGAATGCTATCTGAGTCTTGAATTACTTAATAAAGCCAATTAAATCTTCAAATTTACTCAGTTGAAGTATTTTTAACAGCATATTATGTCATTTCCTAACTTATAATTGTCATATTCCTTAAAACATGTGGATTGCTAGAACTCTTCTGTCCTATACTATGTAATATGCTAGGGCTACCATAACAAAATATTATAGGTTGAGTGGCTTATACAACAGAAATTAATTTTCTCACAGTTCTAGAGCCACACAATCCAAGATCAAGGCTTGATTTCTTCTGAGACCTTTCTTTTTGGCTTTTAGATTGATGCCTTCTCACTGTGTCCTAACACAGCCTTTGCCCTGCACATGGAAATCCCTGTTGTCTCTCCATGTGCTCAGATACCCTCTTTTATAAAGACAGATAAATTTTGGGGGCAGGGAATATAAAATTCAGCCCATTATATAGCCCTAATAGAATTTTGGTTAATTTGGATTGCTAAAATTCTTTTAGCCTGAATTGAATTGTTTGGAGAAGAAACAGTTGAGAAAAAAATGGAGGTGGGAGGAACCTAGAGAAGGAAGCTATTTTTAGGTTAATTGACTGAGAACGGAAAAATATTGAGAAATAAAGAGTGTACATGCGTGGAATTATTATTTATTTTCTTAATTTTTTTTAAAATTGAGGTATAATTGACATACAGCATTATATTAGTTGTGTTATGTGTAACATAATGATTTGATATTTGTATATATTGAAAAATAATCACTGCAATAGTCCAATTAAATTAGTCACCATACAGTTATAAAAATTTTTCTTCTTTTGTACAGAACTTTTAAGATCCACTCTCCTAGCTACTTTTAAATGTTCAATAGAGTATTACTAACTCTAGTCACTATTATGTACATTATATCCCCATGACTTATTTATTTTATAACTGGAAAATTATACCTTTTGACTCCCTTCACCCATTTCACTCACTCACTACCCCATTACCTCAGGCAACCACCAATCTGTTCTCTGTATCCATGAGCTCAGTTTTCTGTTTGCTTTCTGGTTTTATTTATTTATTTATTTATTTATTTATTTATTTATTTATTTATTTTTTATTTATTTTAGAGTCCATATATATTTGAAATCAGACAGTATTAATCTTTTTCTGGCTGACTTAGTATAATCTAGGATGATCTCCTCTGAAGATCTTCAACTTAATTACTTCTGCAAAATGCTTTTTCCAAATAAGGTCACTTTCACAGGTTTCAGTTCGACTTATCTTTTGGGAGGCTACCACTTAACCTAGTACAATAGAGAAATAATATAATTTAATGAAAATTTGAGGATAATTTAGCTAATACTATATATTTAATGTATATTTTAGAAATAATTTTCTTAGCTCATTTAAGATTTGATATTTAAAATAAAGCTTAAAATAAAATCAATAAAGGTAAATTTTTGTTTTTTCAAACATGAATAAGTTAGGGGAATTAGATATTAATTTAGATAAGAATTATAATATGTGGAATCCCACTACCAATGGGAGAAAGAATTGGGATAATAACTAGTGATAATTAATGATGCTACTATTTATGAGGTGTGATCAGAAACTATGGTGAAAGTTTAAATAAAAAAAATTATTATAGTAGAAGACACGTTGCCATTAATCCCCCTTAAAATACTCTCCCTTGCTTCGGACACACTTATCCCATTGTTCTTGCCACTTTCTGAAGCAGTTTTGGAAGTCCTCTTTTGTGAGTGTCTTTATTGCATCCTCCATCCAGGCAGCCATGACAGCTCAACTAAAGACACTCATGACAGAGAACTTCAAGAACTGCCTCAGAAAGTGGCAAGAATGATTGGATAAGTGTGTTCAAAGCAAGGCGAGGAGGATTAATGGCAATGTGTCTTTTATGTAATAATTTTTTTTTTAAATTAAACATTCACTGTATGTTTTGATCACACCTCATAGTGTTTACTACAAACTTAATGAACATTTCTTAAAATGTACTTCTATTTCATGGAATCCTCATAAAAGCGACAGGGTTCATAATAGTGAGCCCAAAATAGCTACACAAGGCTTCCATATTTGGAAAGTGGTAATGATGTTGGCAAGTTGACCAAATTTGGGATAAGTCATACATATCTTAAATTGAAATTTTGTTGAATAGGTAACAAAGGCTTAATTAAGACTTGTTTATAACTATGGTAGGCCAACTGAGTTTTAATCACTGGGAGAAAATAACAAGGTGGTTTTGTTTTGAAGGAAGTTTGGGTTGGACCTAGTTGCTTAAACATAAAGGCAATAAATTAGGATGAAAGCATGCTCCTTCATTATTTAATAAGAGCACTCTTGGAAAACATGGGATTTCTTCTGGGTGTTGGTGTTGAGAAAAGCTGAGCACTTGACAAAATAGTGGCACATGCATTGTTCCTTGTTCAGTACCTCATGAATGTGATGAAACTATTATCTGAGGGAAATATACTCTGAAAGGATAATGCTATTATTTTTAGTGCCAAATAAAATGGCTGTAATATATTTTAACGTATTGAAAGCCCTATTCTCCTTAAGAAGAAATGTCTTCTCTTTGGGAGATGGGAGAAATTATGGTCCTGTGATAAACACTCAGTCTTAGAAGTGATGGTAGTGGTGGGGCTTGGCATAATTAAAGCCTGTAGAGGTGGTAGGAGTTGGTGATTGGTAGCACAGTGCTAATTAATAGCAGCAATATTGAGAGCCAAACTGGGGAATGATGTTAATTAGACAAATTGTGATTTTGTACTGCCCTCTTTATATATGGAGAAAATTGTCACTTGCAGATTGTAGAACTGATCTTGGCAGAAAACTATGTGTCTATTGGAGCCAAAAATCTTTTGATGTTATAAACTTTTGAAAAAGGACCAGTAGAAATAAAGGCTTTAGGAGGATTATTTTTTTCATTCAAAATACGCTTTTTTCACGAAGACTTGAAATTGGAATTCCTAAAATATTCATGACATCGTATTATTAAAATAAGTTAAAAATCGTCATGTGGAATGGTCAAAATTGGTAGAAAACATGATCTTTGTCATTTGATTTGTCTTACAACTTATTTGCAAATTTACAGAGTATTACTTTCATCATAACATAAAACCTGTTAGTAAATGAAGATATACTTCATTGGGATTATGTCCCAATGAAGTCTTTGGGATATAATCTCTCTTTTTCCTCTTATCCAAAATATATTAAATTTTTAAATTAGAAAAAAAAATCATTATGATTCTATTTGGAAAATTTGGATCCGAATCAAAAATGGAAGGTAACAGAAATAGCACAACAAATATCCATTTGGAAATTTAAAAGAAAGCTTTACTTGTTCTTACACATTTATTGCATTATAAAACAATTTGTCATTAAGATTTATAACAGGGAACTGTTGTAAAGGATAATTGTTGACTAGCTATTTCAGGATAGAATAAATGATTGCTGACCCTAACATGAATTTGTTTTTAATTTCAGTGTTTAAGTGCTCTGTAGGAAATATTAAAATACCTACAAATCCTTTTGTAGTTTGCTAGGAAAAACAATAAATAAGAAAATTCATAGTTATATAATGCACTAATTGGTTTTCTTCCATTTATGTTTCCCAGGTTACCTCTGAATCACATTGAATGCTGCTAATTCCCAATCCATGTGTAAATATAGAAGAGGGATATATATGGGAAAGGGTATTTCTTGAATTCAAGTTTGGAATCTTTAAATTTCTATCTGGGGATCTAACAGGAAAGCCCGATATTAGGAAAGTGGATATCTTCATTATAAATCTGAGATATTTTATGTAAATTTCTTCAGGAAAACAGGATTTATGTGAAGTGAGTGGCCATTATCTTGGGATAAATGTTTTTTCTTTCTGAAATTGCCAGTGTCTTCCTCTCTTTTCCCTTTTCTTTAGCAAAGTGCCACCATAATTTTGACATGACTGATCCAGAGTATTAAAGGAACTTCTTGTTTATGACATCTACATACCTATGAACATAAATTGTGTGGTGGTAGCTGCAAGCTTGTAGAATGGGCCATGCATAGCCCTTCAAAGTTTCCTGTATGAACCTTGAAATAAGTGTGAAGAACAATAACTGATTTGGAAATTATTTCGATATTTTGCTTCTATGACTGATGACTTTGCAGTTGTAATTTCAATCTATGCATATCCTTCTTAACCGTAAATCTCTTTCTATGCTTCTGCTAGTTTGCGTTTGTCTCTCTATCTGGTGACTATGCTCTGCTAAGAAAACAAAACTGAAATCTTTGTGACTGAACACATAAAAGTTCATTTCTCTCTCATATAAAGTCTGCAGTTTCATGGGACAGCTCCCTTCTACATGTAGTCTTAGACATAAAAATCTAAGCTGTTTTAATCTTGTGGCTTTGCCAAATCGATAGGTGAATTCTACTGTTGCCACAGCATGTGAAGGGAGAGCGGGGACTTTATATAATGGCATTTAAACGCTTCAGTCCAAAATGGACACACATTATTTCTATGCACAGTCTGTTGGCCAGAACTAGTCCAATGGCACTGCCAAACTGCAGGAGAACTCTGAAATATGGGTGAGCACATGGACAGACAGTGTGTAGTAAATGCTTCTGTCATATACTAAATGAGCCTAAGTGAAACAGCACAATTGATACAGATTATAATCAGCACATACTGTACAATATGGAGATAGATTATAGTCCTTTGTTAATTGTGTTGATAGATTCTGGCTGCTATATTTGATCAGATTGAGTGTTCTTATAAGGATTTCATCCCTTCGTCTAGTTGTTCTTTGAGAAAAGAAAGATTGTGAATTTGGGAAAGCAATTTGTTTTTATGTAATAACATGAGCAGAATTCTAGTAATGGACGTGGAATGAATAGTTAACACAAAACAAATTACTTAGGTAAGGATAAATCTTATAAATTTCACTGTGTATTTACTTATAACTTTAGATACTTTCTCTATTAGAAACATACCAGTAAAACATTATAATTTCATACTCAATGCATTTGTATATTTGTGTCCTGTTTATTTTTTCACAGAGGAATTGAGGTGTTTTAATTTAAATTGCTATCTTAAAAATTTTATTCATTGGATGTGCATAGTTGATCTATATAAAAACATAAAAAGTTTAAAGTAGTTAGATGAATTTGTTGAAAGATGCAATATATAAGTGAATGTTTCAAATTATTTTTATAAAACCAGGCTTTTGGGTTGTGAAAACTTACTGACACTGTTCCAAGCACTTTATATGTATATCTCTTTTAATTTTACACTAATCATTCTGGGTAGGTTAGTTAATATTTTAAAGATAAGGAATTGAGGCACAGCTATATTAAGTGTAACTTAATGCGTATTTTATGTCTGAAAGGGAATTAAATTTACCTGTCCACCTCACCACCTTTCCCCTTATTGATAAGATCCAAATTTGCTTAGGTTCCCAAAATAGAAATCCAAAGGTATGACATAGGTCTCCTAACTCTTAGATCAGGTTAAAAAAGTCATGCTTTAGAGCCAAACAGCTATTATTTAATCTGCACAAAATGTTTAAATTGCCCGTTCAGTTCTTTGAACATAAAAAAAAAAATATTTTCTGGATTATAGTATTGCTATGGAGTGGGATTAGGTAGTGTAAGGTGGTTGGCTTTCATGAGGGGTGAGTACTAGAGGCAGATTGTCAGCCAAGCAGAATGCTAGCTCTAGTGCAGCATTTCATTTTCAAATATGAGAGGAGGAAGAGAAATCTGTCACTCCTTTAGATCTTTGTGTAGGCATATACTTTTAAAAGATGAAACAATATCTCAAGTTTTGCTTTAATTGGCTCTCTAGGAAAATGCTTTCGTACCCTACAGAGTACTGCAAATAAATACATGCTAAATGTAAATAACGGATTAACATAAGTGCTGTAACAGTGTTGGTGTAGATGAACTTGTTGAATAGTCCATCACTCACCCATATTCCTTAAGGCAATACTTTGGAAATATATTAGTTGGTACTATTAGCTGGTAATTTGGTTCAGTATGCCAAACAATCCTGTGTTATAGCCCTATCTATTTTTGATATTATCTTAGCCATATTTCAAAAAGTTACATAAACACTAAAATAGCTGGGAAAAATATAACCCATGCTTATGTACTATTAATAAGGAATAACAAAAGTTGATATTTCCACGTTTTCTCTCACTGCATAAATCTTCATTTTTTAATTTTTTCTAAACTTAAATTTATTGGGGTGACAATGGTTAGTAAAATTACATAGGTTTCAAGTGTACATTTCTATAATACATCATCTATATGTCACATTGTGTGTTCACCATCCAGAGTCAGTTCTCCTTCCATCACCATAATTTGACCCCCTTTGCCCTCATCTACCATCCTGCCTCCCCCCTTGCCCTCTGGTAACCACTAAACTATCATCTGTGTCTATGAGTTTTTGTTTCTTTGTTTGTCTTGTTCCTTTATTGCTTTCAGTTTTATATCCCACATATGAATAACTGCATACAACTTTCTGGAGAGATAGGAAGTCCCCTTTCTACTTCTTCCCACTACTATATTCTCCTTATGCCTTCCCCAGAGTCAATCTCTATCATGAATTTGAAATACGTTCTTCCACTTTATCATATTAAATTTTAGCTTCTGCTGTTTATGCATAAACAAATGCATTTTAAAAATGATATAAATGGTAACATACCAAATATCTTTCTTCAACTTGCTTTTCTCCCATTTACTGTTATATTTTAAATCTATCTGTTTTAATACATTTAGATCTGTACATTCATTTTAATTGACCTTTCCTTATATATTGCCCCCTGAAAGGAATGGAATTACTGGGCTGTATGTTTGGACTTTTTAAAACTTCATTAGATAATACTGAATTGTTCTCCAAAGTGGCCGTAGTAATTTATTCTCCCACCAGAATGTAGAGGGTTCCCATGATTTTACAAATCTTTGACAATATTTGGTAATAATAGATTTAAAAATTTGCTTTTTCCCTTAATTTTTAATTGTTTCAATTTTTAAAATTGAATTAATTAATATCTTTAATGTTCTTGGAAACCATATAACATTGGTTACTTTTTACCGGGCAGCATTTTATTACAGTAGATGAGTATCAGATTTTTAAAAAAAAAAAACATGAGAGATGAATTTCCCAGATTGTAATGTTAGGTTTCCTTGTTAATTTACAGTAAGTGAATTTTGTATCCTACATAAGGGGAATGATATCTAATTAAATTGCTAAACTACCATCAGAAAACAAAACAAAACAAAGCAAAACAACTATTTCTAAACATGTTATACTCTCAAGTAATAGAATTAAACTTGAAAACTGTTTTATAAATAAAACTTCCATATCTGTTTAGATTAACTTATTAAAATTAATTCAATGATCTGCATTCAGGCCAAGCTACAGTCTAAATAAATTACATAATTGTGTATTATAAATACACACGTATATAATATATATTATCTATGGCTATAAAATCCAATCAATCAATCAATCCATGATTTATAATAAACAACATAAGCAGGTCCAACCTCCAGAGTATCTGTTTTGTCTTGCTTGTTTATTTTGCCTCCTATTGCTGCCCTTTAAATCATTGCAGTTTGCCTTGAAGATAAATTCACAGTTTGAACTTTACATTTAGCTAATTGGTACTTGTTTTTGCCATTGAGTTGTTCTCATTCAACTGGGTAATGAAACTGGAAATTGCTTCCTCTCAGAATCTCATTTAAATGAAGACGAACCATAAATGTGGTAGTACTTTGCTTAGAAGTCACATGGAGGTAATATAGCTCTTGACCTTAGATCAAAAACTCATGCCTGAGTTGGAACTTTTGGCATGGCATCACAGGAAGGTCTGTTAATTCTTTCCTCAAAGAACAACGATAAAACTGGACATTGTCAAAAACAACCATTTGAGAGCTCTGGAAATCTACCAAAGGCATGCAACAAAGTGAGAAGTGTTAATTCATGAAAAATTACTGAACTCCAAGATCAGTGAGAATCAGTGGCATTCTTGCCTAGGGCTATTTCCAGTTTGGATAGTGCAGTTATTCTATGGGGATAGGGAAGGCTAGGAAAACCAGAAGCTTTACTTTGGGAAGAGTCTCCCTTGATTTGAAGTGGAGGTGAAAAACCTCTTATCAGTGTCATCAGTAAAAATAGTAATCTTGATGAGAAGCCACCAGAGAATGCCAACAGCTCAGCCAGTCTGAGGTTGTCATTCTGACTGCAGTAAACAGCCAAAAATAACCTATACAGAAATTTAACAAGGACATCCAGGAAATGAGATAGCCCTAGAAGGGCTTGATAAGTTTGTTACATATCCTTGACTAATTGGAAGTCTACGTAAGTGTTCATGGGATACTGAACAGAATCCAAACTATTCACATATCATAGGTAGTCTGGAAAGCTGTGTTCACGCACAGGTAAGACACAAGAGGGCCCTATGGAAAGTAAAACCTGGAGCATACCTGAAAGATGCTGAACTTTCAATGTGCTTCCCAACCTGCACACACACCGTTGGGCAGAGGGTGGAAGTCTTGCTTGGATTAGGGTTTGAGCAGAATGATAGTGCTTTGCCTGATAGAGCAATCAGAGGATGCCTGGCTTTTAGTCCATTTCAGGAGTAAACAAATTCTTACACAAGACAAAAGTGTTCCTATGATACAGATCTGGAGTACCATTATCATTGCCTTTATCTACAGATAATATTCAATGCAGTAGTATAGTAGTCAAATTAGATTTGTTCTGTTATGCATCTATACAGAACACTATTTGTCATAAGTAGTCATACTGATAAGCTCCACAAGTGATTAGAAGGTCAATGGCTAGCAAATAACTGTGCATGCTTTAGCCTAGTTGTATCAGTACACGGGGCAAAACCATGCATTGCTAAATTTGGATATATATTACAGAGGTGAAATCTGTTATATATGACCAACTGAAAACAGTTAAAAACAATCAGAATAAATAAAAACAAAACAAATCAAAATCCTGATGCCCAAGACTTGTAGAGGTGTACATGTATTATAAAGGTGGTATAGACTGAATATTTGTACTCCTGTCTCCTATTCATGTGTTAAATTCTAACACTCAGCGCGATGGTATTTGTAAATGGGGCCTTTGGGAGTTGATTAAACTATGGTGTGGAGTCCTCATAAGTAGAATTAGTGCCCTTATAAAGACCCCATACTTTGGAAGAAGCACCCCTGTAACTCACGAGTGAGGTGTCATAAATGACCAGAGCCTGAGAACTACCCCATGGCATAATTTGAACTTGAGAACCTCTTTTTCATGCTGCTGACAAAGGCCATTCTTCCTGCTTATAAAACCAAACCCCTTATTACACTAAATGGACTCTCATCTACCCATTAATTTTTTTCCTTTTTATTATTAGTTTCAGTTGTACAAAACAATGTAATAGTTAGACATTAATACCCCTCACAAAGTGATAACACCCCTCCCCCAATCTACGACCCCTCTGACATCGTATACAGCTATTACCGTTCCACTAACTCTACTCCTTATGCTGTACTACACATCCTGTGAAATAATTATGATTGACATTCATTATTATTCAGCTTCAGCTTCAGGTGTACAGTGCAGTGGTCAGGCACCTACCTACACCGTCCATGAAGTGGTCTCCCTAATAAGACAAGTATCCATTGGATACCCTATAAAATCTTTACATCATTATTGATTATATATACCCATTAGTTTTTGTGAGGTACACATAGCCTGCATGAAGGATCCAAAAAGATGCTGAACTGCAGAGCTGAGGCCCAGAGGAAGTATACGCAACACTGCCATCCCTCTGTGAAGTCCCTCGTAGACATCTCTGTATGCAGCTCACAGAGTGGCCTGTGGCCTGCTGCCTGCGGGGAAGATGGCTCCTTCAGACTTAATTACACCCATGTACGGTGAGTGAACCTTGGGGAGCGAGGGTTGCAGTGCCCTGACACGGACATGCACGCTGCCGAGAGCAGCAATGTTTGTGCCCCTCAGCCCTCAAGGGAGCAGTGCCTTGTGCTGGAGTCAGATGCCTTGTTCCTGGTCCTGGCTCTGCCACAGTCCGGTTGTGTTATTTTAGCCAAGTTGTTTCCCTATTCTGAACCTCACTTTTCCCATTTATAAAATGAGAGGATGGGATGACTGACCCAATGAGCTCTAAAGGACCTTACAATGCTGACTTTCTCCAGCTCTAAAAGGAAGAAAAGGCAGGAAGACGATTTGCCTAAAGAGATGAGTGACCAAGTTGGACAGGTGCTCTAGATTGTTCAACTTTTGAAATTTTGTCACTTTGCAAGTGCCAGCTTCATGACCTACCTTTACAGAGAAATAAACCAGTAACAGCTTAGCTAACAGCCAGTGATGTTGCCTAGACATAGCCTTTCTCCTCTGAGAAGAGTCTAGGTTTTGAGGCAGAGAAGCTTGGGTTCAAAACCCAGCTTACTCGTTGAACACTTGGGTGACCTTGGGCAAATCCCAATTTCTCTGGGCCTCAGTTTCTTCGTGTGTGAAATGGGAATATCTATCTTATAGGATTGTCATTTCTTTGTTTCCTTCATTTCTGCCTTTAACTCAAAAAATAATGATGATAATATTAGTATTAGTCAGAGTTGATATTTGGGTTCTGAGGTCATGCCAGGTGTTGAAATATTGAAATGATTCCACAACCCTGAGCTCTCCGACTGCTGCCTGCCCCCTCCCTAGAGACCCTCCCTCCCTCAGGGAGCCTGTGGGACTCAGCTTTCATCTCATTGGCCAATGTGTGGAGCCAGTTGTTAATTTTTTCAATTAACAGACTTTATTTTTTTAAAGCAGTTTTAGATTTCTAGAAAAATTGAGCAGAAAATACAGAGCACTCGTATGCCCACCGCTCCGCCGGATCTTGTTTCTCCTTTTATTAACATCTTACGTTAGTGTGATACTCTTGCTGCAATTGATGAACCAATGCTCAAACTTCAACACCTTCGTGTTAACTAAAGTCCCTTCATTTACATTAAGGCTCACTGTTTGTGCTGTACCGTTGCTAACAGTTTTTACTATGACCCTCAAAAATGGCCGATGCTTCTTGAGCGTCTATGTGCCAGACACACACTGTTCTAGGTGCTTTCTGCACATCCTCATTTAATTCCCACATGTTTTAGACTTCAGTCAAAAAGAACATGAAAATTTTGTTTGTTTGACAAGTCTGCTGCCTCGAATGTCTTAGCTGAATATTAGGATCATCTGGGCAGCTTTTTTTTTTGGAAAAAAGGCAATGCCCAGGCCCCAACCCAGACTATTAAAGCAGAACTTTTTTGGGGATAGGGGCAGGGCGCGCAAGCATGACTCTTAAAGCCTCCAGGTCATTTGTTAGAGTCAAGACCATTGCTCCCAGCCCTGCCCTTCAGATGCAGGTCTAGGGTCTAGCAGTAGCACTGGAGCTTGGTAGAAATGCAGACCTTTAGGCCCGACCCCAGACCCAGCAAACCAGAACCTTCATAGTAACAAGGCCCAGGGTGATGTGCGAGTGTTTGGATGTTGGAGATGTGAATATCTAAAGGCAGAGTTCTTCGTCTTCTGTCGGTCAGGGCTCCCGTGCGAATATGATGAGTAATATATGAATTCTTCCTACCATTTCAGACCTTCCCATTCCTTGTAGCCCATCCATATGACAGGGAATGGCCCCCACTCTAGGCCCATATATTTGGACATTAAAAAATTGTCCAGGGTTTACAGGAAAAAAAAAGAAATGTGTTGTGATATTGTCTCTGTATGTCACTACATGCATATGTACATAGAAGTTGGGAGTAGATTTTCTCTTTACTTTTCATATTTCTGAATTTAAAAAGTTATTTTAAAAAAGTAAATAAAAGAAGACACCAGAGAGCTCCCTTGCCCCTTCCATTATGTGAGAACACAGCAGAAGTGGGCTCTCACCAGACACAAATGGACTAAGACACAAAGTATATAGGGAATTTAAAGATTGTTATTTGGATAATTTGGTAACTAGTTGGATGCAGAAGATACAGTAAAATAATATTTTATATAATACTATTTGTGATTTGGAGAATTCAAAAATGGCCCCTTAAGAGTCTAAGCCTGGAGCACACACACCTATTCCCAGTTAGTCAATCAAGCAGTAATCTAGGCGCTTCTGAGAAGGGATTTTTGCCAATACAATAAAGTTCCAAATCAGTTGACCCTGGGAAGAAGAGATAATCCAGGTGGGCCAGATTTGATCAAATGAGCTCTTTAAAAGCAGAGATTTTTCTCTGGCTGGTCACAGAAGATCAAATCAGAGATATAAAGCATGAAAAAGATTTGACGTGCTGTTTTTGAATTGAAGATGTAGAAGGCTCCATGGCAAGGAATGTGGGCAGCCAATAGGAGCGAAGAGTGGTCCTAGCTGACTGCAAGCAAGGAAACAGGACCCAGGTCTACCACAGCAAGAAGGTGAATTCTGCCTACTCCAAGAATGAGTGTGGAATTTGTTTTTTTCCCAGATGCCCCACACAAGAAATCAGCTGGGCCTATACCTTGATATCAGCTGTGGGACAGAGCCCCAGAGAGCAGTTTCCAGGCTCTTGGCCTCATGTGGAAAGGTGCTGGCTCGTGTAGTAGATAGCTGTCAGCTGTAACCATTGAGCCATTGGCCACTAATATACCTGCTGTGGCTACGCTAGCAGAAAATGGGGGCTAACAAGAAGATGGTGGCCGAGCTAGCAAGAGCAGCTTGCAGAGAGGCGGATGCCGCCAGCTGAGTGGGAGCTGAGACCCTGCAGGCCGCCCTGCACGACAAATGGCGCAGCAAGCAGGGTACGGTGCCGGCCAAAGCTCTCCGAAGGATGGTGGAGCAGTTTGTGTGTATGAACACTCAGTCTCAGGAAGACCAGGAGGAGCAGCTGCCGGAGAGCTGGACCCCCGTGGAGGGGTGGGAAGACGTGGACGGTTCTCCAACCACCATAGGCCAGAGAAAGTGAAGGTTGTTGTGGCCCTGTGGACTGGGAAGTGCTTGCTGAGTTAGCCTGGATGCGGGACTTGTTCCAGGCTTTCTGAGTACTCCATGGGAGATGTGGGTGAGGTCAAGGTCGTCCCTCACCCCCAGCATAGCCCTGGCGAATGACTATGGACTATGGGGAATTGCCTTCTATTCCTAATTTAATGGACAACTTGACTGTTTGTTTGGGAACATACCACCATGTAGTGAAACTGGCGGATGTTTGCTTTTGTGTCTTGACCGGCCACCATTCAGAATATGTAAGCACCTTGACTGTGAGCCGCTGTTGTTCCAGCAGGGTACCGAGAGGCCCAGGAGAGTGTCAGTGCCCTGAGAATGCTGGCTGAGCCCAGGAAGTCTGGCTGCGCCCAGAGAGAGTGGCAGTGCCCTGAGAGGCCCTGGCTGTGCCCGGGGAGACTAGTGGTACCCTAAGAAGCCCAGGAAGTCTGGCTGTGTCCAGAAGTACTGGTGGTGCCCTGAGAAACCCTGGCTGTGTCTAGAGAGCCTGACTGTGTCCAGGATAATGCATTCACCTCCAGACTCCTCGCACAGGGCCCCTCGCAGAAGACCCTTGTCGCACAGATTGTAAGGCGAGACCCTGTAGGGGTGGAATGTGGGGACAGAGCCAGGAGTGCAGTTTCCAGACTCTCGGCTTCACGTAGAAAGTTGCTGGCTCAGGTAGTAAATGGCCATCAACTGTGATTGCATGGCCATCCGCTGTGGCTAGTTGGCCGTCAGCTGTAACCAGTGAGCCATTGGCCAATAATATAACTGCTGTGGCTAGGCTAGTAGAAAAATGGGCGGGCTAGCAAGAAGATGGTGGCTGAACCTGCAAGCGGTGCAGTTAGGATTGCGAACAGTGTGGCTCCTGCTTCCTGTTTCTCCAACCCAGCCGCCAGAGAGAATATAGTGGTATGACTCCCCTACCTATGGCTCCGTGGGTGTTCCTTTTTGGCCTCACCATGTCCTGCCTTCTTACGTGGGGAGCGGGACCAGAGACCCCGCAGGCCTCCCCGGACTACATCAGCCTTGTGCTATTCTCAGCAGAAAACCTGGTCACTCTGTCCTGGAATCCCGACCTGCAGAACTGTAAGTTAATAAGTGGGTGCTGTTGTAAGCCTTTTAGTTTGTGGTAATTCATTACACAGCAATAAAAAGTAATATCATCTATTTGGAAAACGGAAACTACCATTTCACTTCCCCTTTTCAGGCCCCGATATGAAATATGTCATGATATTTATGAGCCTTTATGAAAGTTTAAATGAAAATGCTCTATACTCTAGTTTACTAATTAAGGGCAAATGGGGAAATATAACTACACTTTATACCTCAACACTTTCTTCAGGGCAATACATTGGCATTGGCATTTTGTTTCACTGGGAAATATAACGAAATAATCTTGGTACCAATCCTGAAATATGTGTGTATATATTTTAGTCAGAACTTAATATACAGGTTCCAAATATTTGATTATTTATTCATTAGAGAAGGATTATAGATATGAAAACAGGAAATAGTTGTCTCCCTATCTGCTCTAAAAATAATTGTAAAAATTTCACTATGTTCATGGATATGATCACATCAATCTCATTAACTAGGGTGAAACTTACCCCACTAGTGTGCATAACAGCACTGATTATTCAGCCAGCATATATGTTGGTGACATTGACAGACATTTCTCATGATGACTCATAGGAGTCATAATGCTCTGACTGATGGCCAGAAAGTTTCTGAATGGATCCATAGAGCCTTATAGCTATTGCCAAACACATTTTTTATTCAAATCTGGAGGTGATTCATTTGAGTTAGTGCATAACAGTGACCCTCAGAGAAGAAAACACTAGTTTGGAAAAATACGGGCCTGTCTATAATTTTGACTTAGTCTCAATTTAAGCAACAGTTCGAGGTTAGCCTGAATCAAGGCAACCTCCGATTATTAGAACTCATTTTCAGGACCACGAAGTTTTGGTTTCCTGGGCTGGTATTTACAGCAAATTGCTTTGTGACCTTGAACAAGTTTTGTCTCTTTTCATATCTGAAGCTCTCTCCTGAGGTTATGGAATTATTTTTTTTAAAACAGCATCAAGAGACTCAGGATGGGACAGAAAACCAAATCATCACAAAAAACAAGATTAATAGCTCACCAAATGTTTTTCACTCATAGTGTTAAATCAGTCCCCTCCCCACAATTCTTGGCAATAAATGGTGAAGATATTTTTCACAGTGACTAGAATGAAGGTACTAAAATACCAAGAGAGTAGCCTGATAGGAATTTTATCGTCCATTTTAAAATTTTGAAAGCTTTTTGTTATAAAAATTTCAAGCTTAAAATTTTCAAGTAGAGGAATAATATAATGAACTTCAAGCAACTCATAAACCAGCTTCAATAATTATCTGCTCCTTTCACATCGTGTTGGGCTAATGTCATCATCCCAGACTATTTTGAAGAAAATCCCTATATCATACTATTTTATCTCAGAGGCCAAATATTCAGAGAAAACAATGAATTCAAATGTATAGGTTAGTGCAAAAGTAATTGCGGTTTTTGCAATTATTTTGAACCTTTTAAACCACAATTACTTTTGCACCAACCTAACATTTCCAAATGGGGTTCAAACTAAACAAAATTATTGTATTTATTAATCATTAGGCACTTGAACAAATAAAAATAAATTAAAAAGCCGTAAATTGGTAAAGAAAAGAAGAGTACAGAGCTAAGAGATTCTTTTGAAATGGAGGAAATAAGTAGGCAGTACCAAGGTTTTATTTATCATATTACAATACAGAATTATGTAAGGAACACTACTAAAGAAACAACAAAATCTTTCAAGGCAAGAAATAACCTCTATTCCAACTATTGCAGGAAAAAAAATGCAATGCTGTTAGTAAATTTTAACCAATGAGACTTTTAACTACTTAAAATTTTAGTTTTAGTATCTGCTTCCTGGATCACATACCTATTTGCTTGCTTATGAATGTTCCTTACCTAATTTTAGCAACTCTAACATAGCACTTTTCATCATAGTCTTAAATGCATCCCATGTATGTAGACAGTAGGAGCCGCCCACTTTCCATATTGCATTGAAAATGTTTTCCTAGCCCATTTGTAGGGTGACTTTTCTATCCTTAATGGAACGTACTTGACAATGATTTTTAATTTGAAACATTAGTTATCAAAGTTTTACGTGCTTAAACACGCTCTTGAAGTCAGTTTAAATCTTCTTTCCACATGTGAGGATTTCCAAAATACGAACTCAAACTGAAGTGATAGGAAATAATTAAAATTTTTATGGAAAGAAGACTAATATAGGGGAGCTTGCCATCTTATGAAATAAATGCCAACGTAGCCATTAAAGTAGAAGATAGATCATGGTCAAAAGTGAACTGGTAAACACAGACGATGGGAATCAAATCCACATAGGTGCAGGAATAAAATTTCTTTTTCTCTTCTACAACAGTTTCACTTACTGCGTGGGAGGGAGTTAAAACAGCTGACCTGCAATGTATACGGCATGGGTGCCCAGAGGGAGATCTTTTGGGGAAGTGAAAAGAATCAGGCAACCTGACCTAATCTCAAATTATAGAGAAAGTGGAACCCAGGGGTGAGGGTGTGTCTTCCTGGGAAATGTTACAAAGGCTTTTCAAAACTCTGAAGTGTAAATTAGACAAGTTTTATAATCAAATACTTTCTTCTGTGTGAGGAAGTCCCCGAATCCATGTCAGGCCAGTGGTGCATGTTTTCGACAGGAAGGAAAGACTTGGTGAGCTGCCTTTGATGATTCAGACTTCTTTTTGCTTTACCTGAGCCTCCTGATTTCCTGTGTCCTTGAAATTACTTAATAAAGCGTGCTACTGGGGTATGATCTCTGATTAGTGTGGGTTTGATGTGACGACTCAATAGTTTATGTTAGTTCATTTCTCTCAGAGGTGTGAAAGAATTCAACTTATCCATCTAAGTCACTTAGTGACTTAAAATGCAGTCACTTTTAGGTTAATCAATTTTTTCCAGTAAATACTCAGCCTTTTGGGTATCCTTCTCTTCCTAGTTCTTCCTGGAGAGAGCTCCTGCCCCTGGTTCTTACAGCCTCCCTGAAATATGTGTTCTGCTTAGTCTTCCAGGTTTTGCTTACCTGCCTGTGCCTGGTTTAACTCATGTTCTGCTCTCTTTTCATGGCCAAGAAATGGTGATGTCCCTTACTCCCCTCCAACCATAGGAATTTGGTTCATAACAGGAAAGTAGGAAGAATTTTAAGGCCATTGTAGTATATGATATGTGTAGATGCCGGGCTGCTTCCTATGCAAAGGATTCAATCTTAAAAGTAAGTATAACAATGCATGAGTACCACCTGGTGATGAACTAGAGATCATGGTCAAACTCTTGGCATGTGCTTAGTAAGGAAGGGACAGAATAATCCTGTCATTTTCGTATATGAAAGTTAGAACTGTATGCAAAGAGACCATCACATGACATGTGCGTTTCATGTTGCCATCCTTTTTCAGAATGCCTATCAGATAGTCACACTTTTCCCATTCTTTTTTCTCTAAAGGCTAGAGCTGCAACCATATATGTTCACTATTACCTGAGCATCAGTCCAGGTAAAAAGATGTTTGGTGGAGCATAGCCAGATTCCAACATTTCTTTAAATCATACTGATTCTTCGAAAATATTAAAACAATATAATTGACATTTCAAAAATGAATAGTATGAGATAAAATTATGCTCAGAATTATTTAGTATTTAGGTTAGACATTTGAATTGGTGTATATACCTTACAAAAGTGACTTTAGTTTCACCGTCTAATCCCACCTCACTTAAGTTTTGGTTATCAGATGTTGCTGGATCAAAGTTTTATTTCTGTTCTTTCTGCCCTCAATGTTTTGATCCCTTTAGTTTCTTCCTGGGGATTGCAGGAGATTAACAGGCTACTCCACCCATTGCTTGAGATTTAGATAAACAATTACTAAGGCTGTACTGGCCTTTGTACACACGTTTGTTTGTTTACGCTTTATATTATTGGGGTGACATTGATTAATAAAATTATATAGGTTTCAAGTGTACAATTCTCCAATACATCATCTGTATATTGCATCGTGTACAATGTGCATCCTAGGGATGGAGAATTATTATGGACTCTTTCTTGCAGAGTACACTTCAGGTATTGCACTACTCTGCATTCTCATCTCTTCCTTGCTCTTTTTGCCCTTTCTGCCAAACACACCTCATATTATTGCGCTTTATTGCCATTGGACTTTTCCTTTCTCTTTGTGTTGCTGTCCTCTGCTCTAAGGTTTTACTGTTTGGTTTTATTATTCTACAGCTGGTGCCTGACAGCCTTTCAGAATAAGAGAGAATCAATTTTTTTGACAAATGATCTAAGAAAACCACAATCCCTGGCTTTTCAGCTTTTTGCTTTTAATCTTTTTCTGCCAGTCTGAAATGAGTTATACAAACTCACATTCTTTAAAACGTCATGGATTCAATTGGAGGAAGCCACCCCTTGCGATCAGATTTTGTTTTCAGGTCATTCGTGAACAGTACGATCTGCCTTTCTATTGTCCTTTTAGCCTCCAGTTCTATCCTCATCAATCGGGATGCTGCTAGATGGATATTTCTAAGACTCAGATGGTGATTTTCATTTTCACACTCAGAAACAGAGCAGCTGACTCCCCACTGAGAGAATAAAATCCATCCCCCATGGCTTGACATTCAGGGTCCTATCTTCCCCTTGCATTGACCTTCACCATAACCTGCCTTCCCAGTGTTACTGCTCCCTTTGCTCTTTCAGGTACCTTGTCAGTAACACTCTGCTTCCCTTGCTCTTTGTATTCACCATGTGTTCTCCCAGGGACTTAGAGTATGTTGTGGCGTTGACCTAGGCTCTCAATTCTTTTCATTTTTTAATGATCTATGTCTTCTTTATTTTTCATGATTTATTTTCAATTAAACTGTCTCACTAAGCCTGGAATGCTCATGGCTACTCTCTCCAGCTTTGAAAGAACCTATCATCATTCTAAAAATCTGCAGCAGTTTTTACATTTTATCTTGAGCTTTGTCACTCATGTTGATTTGTTAAAACTTGAAAATCTGACTTGGCCAGACACAATTTTAGGCTCTTGTGATCCAGCAGTGAACAAAGCAGACAAAAATCTCTTTCTTCATGGAGCTTATCTTGTAGTGTTATAGCTGCTTAGGGGAGTTTTAAAATGTTGATTTATAATTACTCCTAATAGGTGAAGAGAGATCAAATGTCAACAGATTTAAGTAGTACTCTTAATGTTCCACGAAAGCAAAAATAAGTTGGTTCTCATTAAGAAATGCTGCCTAGTGATTAAAAAAAATGTGATAGTTCTTGATGTCACTATTTTTTACACTAAAAAATATAGTTGCACTTGGGGAAATGAGTGATAGTGGTAATTTATGAGAGCTGGATTAGCGAAACATAAGCTCTCATTTGTGAAGACAGGAACAAGAGAAAACAACATACAAAGACTGCCAAGGTCACTAGAAGACCTACTCTGTCTGGTTGTGCATCCTGCTGTTTCAGGTTCTTCTATGAGACTTCATTCAACTCCTCACCTTTCCCTGGACATGCAGTGGAGGCGACGACCCAGCTATGTTTTTACTATGACCCAAGAGGAGTCATGACATCATTTTTTATTGGCAAACCACTTCTCTTCCTGCCCTGGTACCAAAGGAGGGGTTGGTGAATGGTGCTACTTTTCCCTCTTTTTTAATAGCAAGCTCAACAAACAAACGTCTTTCTCAGAAACATGGTTGAGGGTTGGGATAAATGTGTCCCCCTTCTGCTTTTTCCTTACTGAGTTTATCAGGATCATCTACTTCTTTGGGTCTTACTATGGGCTTCTATTAATAACAATACTCAAGATTTCACTTGGCTCACAGAGGGTCTATTCCTGTTTCAAAAGACTCTTGTCTCCAAATATGTCATTTCTGGAGTTCCTGATGAATGTATCATATGTTTTCATTGAAAGGTTAGTTAGGTGACCACATGTTACGTAGTGGGCTATCTTGTTGCTTCTATGGAATTATACTCTACTTTCTGGGCTCTCCTAGGAGCCACTTTTATTTCTTCTGGATGCCGTAGTGCCTAAGAGGTGTTGCATCTTTGGTTATCACTGCACACTGCAGGCTCCATGTCCCTGTCAGGCCCTGCTGTTCTTTCCCACCAGGCACCAAAGACTCAATGTCACCATTTTTGTCATTTCTAATTAGGCACCACACTAATAAAATGGATTTTTCTTGGAAACAAAACTGCTCTGTAGTCTATGGAAAAGTGAGGAGAGAAATATTGTTTCCCCTTTCTGTGTTTTATTCTGTTGCAGGTGAGAAGCAAGAGCAAGCCTTCTGCTATGTAGTATACATTTCCAGAATAATATAATCATACTCATCTTTTTCTTCTTCTTCTCCCCCCTTTTTTCTCCTTACCCTTCTTCTCCCTTCCCTTTCTGTTCCCTTCCCTCCCCTTCTCATCCCATCTCTTCTCCCCTTTCTCTTCCCTCCCTTTCTCTCCTTTTTTCTTCTTCTTCTTCTCTTTTTTTATATATATATATTCTCTTTTCCTAAGATAGGGCATTAGTCCCTGTGTAAATGGACAGAACTTTTTTGAGTATCCTTCCTCTTCTTATAATGTAAATTGTTTTCCAGAATCTTCTAAATCTTTCAAGTAAAAGACATCATGGAAGTGAAGCTCAATTGATTTAAAAGGATATGCTGTGGTAGGTTCTATAATATAGTAAGGACTCAAAAATAATGGAATGAATGAGTAAAGTATGGAATATCAATTTAGTACAGTCTGAAATCACTGTACAGAATTATTTTGGTGAGTATTTTTTCCCCCCTAAAATTCTTAGAAGGGTAGGCTTTCATTCAACTTTGCACTTATTCTAAAGCTCTATGCTTAGTAGTTTGCGTGTAATGGTCTAAACATAATTTTGAGGTAATGAATGTTTCCTTTATAATTGCACTAAAAATACATAGGTATGAGGTGTATCACACAGTAAAATATGGCTGATAACTGGTATGTAGTCCAAAGTTCACATTTGGGTAGCCTTAGTATTGCTTGCATATTATAATGTAATTTAATTTTTGCTAAATGGTTATCTTTAATCTTAAGGGGTAAGTGTTTGTCCTCCGTAGTCTTCTAATTTTAAAATTTCTATTTTATCTAATTGTTAGCATTAGACATTTTGTGAACATTCTTTTTATATGATTCCTATCAGAATGAATGACTAAAAAAAAAAATGAGAACACAATTAGATGCTTTTGTAAAAGTCAATATAACACAAAGCTACAATCACAAAATGTTATTAATGTTTTAAGAGAAAATAAATTTGTTTGGGGTCTTATACTAAGCATTATTTATGCCCTTTGTTTATTATGATTATTTACAGGCTAGAAAGATGTATTTCTTCTTATAGCAGTAGGTCATTATTTTGCATAATATTTCATCTAATAATGCATGCATGCTGTTAATGTGGGCTGTGGGAACAGCAGTACAGATATCCTAAAGGAAAGTGCCCACTTCGTGACAGGAGACGCTGAAAGATTTTCAAAATTTGTGGAAGGAAATAAATACAAAAATAGGCTGAGTTGTTTACCTGAAGCTGAAATTATGCTGATAATTTAGGGTGGGAAAATTTGAGGTGAGATAGGTGTAACAATATTAGCATGATTCTTTATAGTTATAATTTAAATTACATTATGATGTTACTAGACAACTGGAGTGCCTTTGTCAGTCTTGTGTATCTAAACAGGAGATTCATGTTAATTTTGAGATCAAGGATGTGCCATTGACCCTTGAACGATGTGAAGTTTAGAGCCAAATTACATGCAAGGCAATAACAATACAATGAATGACTGACTTCTCATCAGAAACAAGAGTCCAGAAGATATTGAATGATATGTTCAAACTGTTGAACTGTCCACCAAGAATTTTATGTCCAATAAATCTAGCATACCTGCTCTAAAATTCCTAAAGGAAGTTCTTTAGGATGAAGGGAAAGGATACAGAGGGTAACTCAGATCTGTAAGAAGAAATGAAGTACACAGGAAAAGATAGCTATGTTGGTAAATATAAAAGATTACATTTTTCTATCTTAAATTTTAAAGGCATATGGTGGCTCAGAGCAAAAATTATAAAAAAAAATTATAAAAATACTGAGTTATTGGGTTTATTATATATAGATGCAATATATATGGCAACAATAACACAAGGGATGGGGATAACTGTAGACATACTGCTTCAAGTTTCCAATATTTTAAATTAAATAATTAAACATTAACTCTAAGGAGACTGTGATAAATTAGAGATGGCAAACACTAAAATGAAATGCCGTGAGAGAAGCCAGGTGAGGAATTAAAATGGAAAACTAAAAATAATTTGAATTAACATAGAATAAGGAAGGAAAGGAAGAAGAAAAGATACAGAATACATAAGAAATAGAACAAACATCAAAATGGCAGCCCTGAATACAACCATCTCAATAGTTACCTTCAAGTAAAATGGGCAAAACACTCCAATCAAAAAACAGTTTTTCAGAGAACCAGAAGCAGCTGTATGTTGTCTAGAAGAGGTACAGTTAGACACAGAGACATAAATAGTATATTTTTTCTACCTCTTGTATTCATCCTATGTAAATAATAAGACTAGGAAAACTGGAGTGGCTATATTAATATAAGAAATGACTTGAAAACAAGAAAGTTTACAAGAGACAAAGAGAGACATTGCCTAATAATAATTGGGTTAATACTTTAAGGAACTATTATAATTTATAAATGTATGTGCTCCATAACAGAACTTCAAAATACCTGAAGCAAAAATTGACAATGGAGAAATTGATAAATACACAACTATTGGTGATTTTAACATGTCTCTCTCAGGTATTGAGAGAACAATTTGACAACCAAGGATCAGCAAGACTAGAGATTATTTGACTTATTCTACCAGGCACCATAAAGTTGTATAGTTTTAGGTTTTTATTTAGGTCTATGATCCATTTTGGGTGTTTTTTTTTTTTTTTTTTTTTTTTTTTTTTTTGTATTGAGTGAGAGGTATGAAGAGAGATTCAATCTTTTCTGTATGCTGGAAGTGCATGTGAAAAGAAAACTCTTTCTGTGTTTAATTGACTTTGAATCTTTGTGGAAATTAACTATGCTCGTATATGTATGGAACTATTACTGGACTTTTTATTATGCTTCCTTGATGAATCTGTCTATTTTTCCCCAAAACCACACACTCTCACCTATTTTATGGTATGTATAGAAATCAGGTTGTGTATGTCATCCAAATTTGTTCTTTTTCAGAATTTTTTTGGCTATTCTAGTTCCTTTGTCTTTACATATAAATTTTAGAAACAGCTTTTAAATTTCTTTTAAAAATATCCAAACCATTGAAATTTTTATCAGAATTGCATTCTACACGAGTTTGGGGGAGAATTTACATCTTAACATACTGAGTTTTTCAAATAAAAACATGGTATATATTGCGCCTTCATTTAGGCCTGATTTGACTTTTTTTTTATTAACGTTTTATAATTTTTATGTATAATGATCTTGCACATATTTTGCAAGATTTATACCTGTGTTATAAGGTATTTGGTGCCACTGCAAATTACAATTTTTATTTTAATTTCTGATTATTCATTGCTACTATATAGAACAAAATGGATATTTTCACATCGTCCTTGTAGCCTACAACTTTGATAAACTTACTTTTTAGTTCTAGTTGCTTTTTGTTTTTGTTTTAGAGTCTCTGGGATTTTCTAGGTAGAAAATCTTGTTTTCTGAGAATAGTTTTTATTTCTTCCTTTCTAATCTGTATGTCTTTTTTTTTTTTTTTTTTTTTTTTTTGTCTTGTGTTATTGCACTGAGTAGGACAGCCAATAAGATGTTGACTAGGCAAGTCGTATACTGATGAAGTACTATCTAGTGTTCCTAAGTGTTCTGAATTACAGAAAAACTATATGTTAGATAAGCTTCGTTTAGGCATGACTTACAGTGCTTTTGGTTGCTTATTCTAGTGTTCATGGATCAACAATCTAAATTACATAAGATGTCTTAAAACAGAAACATAGAACAAGGTCATTAATCAGTTGATGAAAATTCACCAAAAAACCTGTCTGGGCCTGCAATTGCTTTTCTGGAGAGTTTTAAAGAATAAATTCATTTTTAAAGACAGATTCAGAAATACTTAGTTTATCTATTCTCCAGTGAGTGTGGGGAGTTTGGGTCTTTCAAAGAACTTTACTGTTTCATCTAAGCAGTTTGATGGGTATAGAATTTTTTTTATAGTTTTCTCTTATTAACCTGTCATGATATTACCTCTTTGATTTCTGACATTTTTAATTTCTACATTTTCTTTTTCTTTCTTGATTCACCTGGCTAGAGACTTGCCAATTTTACTGACTCTTTTTCAAGGAACAAGTGTTTGGTTTTATTTTTCTCTGTTTTGTGTTGTTCTCAACTTCATTGATTTCTGCTTTTATTTTTATTATTTTCTTCTACTTGCTTTGGATTTCATATTCTCTTTTATTCTCAAGTTTCTTAAAGTGGAAACTTTAGAGTACTGATTTAAGATATTTTCTCTCATCTAATATAAGCATTTAATGTACCAATTTGCCTCTAAGCAGTGCTTTAACTCCCTGCATCACCCAAATTTTAATGTTATGTTTTAATTTTTATTCAATTCAAAATATTTTAAACTTTCCCATATGTCCTCTTTAACTCTCATGACCCATAGGAATTGTATTAATTTCAAATAAACGGGGTATTTTCCACCTATTTTTTGCCATTATATCCTAATTTCAATCTATTATTGTTAGAGCACCTACTTTACATAAATCAATTCTTTAATTTTGTTGAGGCTTTTGGCCCAGAATGTGGTTTATCTGGGAAAGTGTTTCCTATGCACTTGAAAAATATATATATTCTGTTGTTTGTTATGTAGCGGTGTTCTATAAATGGCATATAAGTCAAGTTGATTAATGATATTGCTCAGGGCTTCTATGTAGTTACTAAATTTCTGATACTTGTTCTATCAATTACTAAAAGGAGTGTCGAAATCTTCAACTGTCACTGTAGATTTTCTACTTCTTTCAGTTTTAACAGTTTTTCCTCATGGATTGTGAAGGTCTGTTGTTAGATCCATACACATTTGGGACTATTATTTCTTCTTGGATATTTGACTTTATCTTATGTAAATATAACCACTCTATCTTTATTTTGATGTGTTTTGCACAATATATCTTTTCCCATACTTTTTAAAAAATGTATTAGGTTGGTGCAAAGGTAATTGAGGTTTAAAGTTTGAAAAAAAATTGTGAAAACCTCAATTACTTTTGCACCAACCTAGTATTATTGATGTGGTTAGATGAAAATTCTTTCAACAGTTTTCTATTAGTTTTATCTTATATTTGTTTTTTCCTCTTTTTCTGGCTTATTTTGAATCAAGCACTTTTTATGATTCCATTTTGACTGCATTATTGTCTCATTTTTATATCTTTTTTACATTTTTCCAGAGGTTGACTTCAAGTTAATATGAATCTTTAATTGATCAGATTGTATCTTGAAATAATAGTAAACCAGTTCATATGCAGTATAAAGACAACAAAAAAGGATACTTTAAATTCATTCCTCTGCTCTTTTGTGCTGCTATTATAGGAACTTGTACTTATGCTATAATGCACAATAAATACACTGCTCCTATTTTTGCTTTGGTTAGTAATTTATCTTTCAGAACAATTAAAAACAATAAAAAGTGATTTTTTGTGTTTACCTTTATTTATGACATTTCCAGTGTTTTTTATTTCTTGATGTAGATCCAAGTTCCTCTCTGGTATCACATTTCTTCTGCCTGAAACATTTCCTTTAACCTGTGTTATAATGCAGATTAGCTGGCAATAAATTCTCAAAGTTTTTCTTTGTCGGATAAAGTCTTTTGTTTTATTGTGAAATTTTCAGAGTATAGAATACTTAGTTAACAGTTTTTTTTTCTCTCAGCACTTTAAAGACGTCACTATATTGTTTTCTGGCTTGCATTGTTTATGATGAAACGTTTGCTATAATTTTCACCTTTTTTTCCTCTACCTGCTATGTGCCTTTTATCTTTGGCTTTTTCAAGATATTCTTTTTTTCCCATTTGAGGAATTTGAATTGTGTGTGTGTGTGTGTGTGTGTTTTATATTTATCCTGCCTAATGTATGAGATTCTTGGATCTGTTTTGAAAAATTGTTGGCAATTAACTCTTCAAATATTTATACAAGTTTCCTTTCTATATTCTTTTAGGATTCTAATGACATATATGTTAGGCTGTTGCTATTGTCTCACAGCTCTTGGATGCTCTGTTTTTTTTTCTTTCTTTCCTATACTTTTAAGTTTGTGTTTCGGTGTTGGTTATTTCTATTAATCTGTTTTCAATTTCAGTGATTCTTTCCTCTGCTGAGTTTAGTCTACTGGTGAATCTCTCAAAGGCGTTCTTCATTTGTGTTCCAAGGTTTTTCATTTCAAGTATATCCATTTAATTCTTTATTTTCCTCTTTCCGTTGAAATTTCCATTCATTTATAAATATTTTCTACCTTTTTGCCTGGAGCCTTTAACGTATTAATCAGTTATTTTAAATTCCTGTTTTATAGTTCTTATATTTAGGTAGTCTTGTTTTGCTGATATTTTTGCCTCTTGAGAGGGATTTTCTTTGTTGTTGCTTCCTTTTATGCTTTCAATTTTTTTGTTGAAAGCTGAGATTTGTGTAGAATAATAGAGACTGAGGTAAATAGATTTTACGCCTGGAAATGGGTACACATTTTCTTTTGCTAGGCCTGTGAGTGGAGGGTTGAGTCAATTATTCAGTAATTAAAGTGGGTTTGGTCTGTTGTTATAATTAACCTCTGTGCACTACAGACTTTAAATTCCTCTCATATTATCTTATGTTTAAGGTAGGGGCTGCTTTGCCACATAGCTTATCTCAATATTTGCCTTTCCTCCTCTTTTGTTCTTCCCTTTGAAGTTGTGTATCAGAGAGGGTCTTTCTTTACCTTCTTTCTTCTACCCTTTCTGAGCAGAAGACTGCTGTCCCTTGCTGTTACTGGTGGTGAGGGTAGGAAGAGGATGACATTCTCCATTGTTCTGGTTCAGCATCAATCTTAGGTAGGGACTGTGTCCCAGGATTCTGGTTGGGGGGAGGGCTTTCTCAGTGATCCTCAGTGATTCTTGCCCCAGTTGTAGGTTTCAGCCCAGAATTAATTTTCCTCCTCCCTCAGGGGTAGAGGGATTTTTCTGTTTCTTTCCTTCAGATACACCCGTGCCCTAAAGAGAACATCTTTACTAGTGCCCTAAAGGGTAACAGTATTTGCTGCTCTTCACTCAGTAGTTTATGACTTTTGTTCTGTAGGGAGATGGAGAAGAACCTGGGCAGAGTGTCGTGCCTTTTTTTCAGTACTTTTGCTCATTTCAAACGTTTGTATCTGTCTTCTTTTACTCAACGGTTATTTGAAATGCTTCCATGTTTCTTGTATCGTAGTTTGTTTATTATTATTGCTGAAGAGAATATTGTTTATCAATATACAATTTATTCATTCTACTGTTAATGGATATTTGGGATGTTTCCAGTCTGGGTCTATTATGGATAGAGCTGCTGTATATATACTTGTACATGAGTTTTGTTTATGTTGAGTATATTTATTTCTATGAGATAAAGTGCTGAATCATAAGCTATGCATATAATTAGCTTTGGGACACCCTGCTTAACGATTTTCAGAGTCATTATATAAATTCCCACTAGGGATGTAAGCAAGTTTTTCTCCAAATCCTTTCTAGCCTTGGAATTTTCTCTCCTTTTCATGTAGACATTCTCTAGAATATTAAGCTGTTTTAATTTTTATTTCCCTCATGACTAATGAAGTAGGCCACCTATTCACATATTGACCATTTGGTTAGCCTCTTTTTTGAATTGCTTGATCAAATCCTTTATTCATATTTCCACAACTCATATTTTGTTCATAGAGATTAGCAATGGACTACATATATATGTCAACTGATTCAGGGTTCTTCAGTATAGTGGGGAGTGCATTTTCAATAAATGTGGGTGGTAGGATTATGGATGATTTTATTTTAATTCCTATCTGTATCTTCTTTATTTTTTTCTAAATGTTCTACAGTGAAATACATACATACATGTATGTGTGTGTGTGTATATATATATATATATATATATATATATATATATATATATATATATAACTTTAATCAGTGAAAAGATTCCAAACTAAAAATTGAGTCTTGTTATGACATAAATACTGTTTGCAGATATGTATTGAATGTACACTATAATTTTGATCCATTAATTCACCCAATCACCAAAACGGTAAAATCTGGCTAGAGATTTAGAATTTTTAAAATGGCAAGAGGAGAACTTATGTATGTTTTATTCAGTACTCTTTCTACAGTGTTTATGCAATATGAATAAATGAATGAAAGTGTTAATAGATGACCCAGAAACCCCCTTTTGTGATTAATGAAAAATCTATATACTTACTAACCATAAGTGCTATAAAATTTTTTATTTTTGTTTTACTGCTAAACTGTTAGCCTCAAAAAACTGCATTGGCTTATTTATAAAGGCTAATATATAGGTTATGTAATGTTTGAGGATATTAACTAAAATGGTAGTTGTTTTCTTGGAAAGAAATGATATTCTTAGTGAGACATTAAGTTGTGTAACATTTTGAATAGAGAAGAGTATGACTTATAAGTTCTACCTGGTGGCTTATCATTTTTATTATCTTTGTGATCTCATTATTTCCCTATTCAAGGTGTATTTTTGCCTTATTTGGAATAGAATTTACTAAGATTTGTGTTAGATGTTACGTAGAGTTTAAAAATACTAAACTTTACATGTCATTTTACAAAATATAAAACTCCTTTACAACGTTATTATCAAGGGCAGGACTTTTACACCTTTATGTAGAGCATAATATGTATAATATGAGTATTATACAATTTTTAATCATATAGTTGATATATAATAAACAACGTGTTTACTGTAATGTTTCTCCCAAAGTCAATTAAAAAATGCTCAGTTTTTATATTACAATATGAAAGGTCATGAAAAAGGTTGGATTTATTACTTATCAGTTATCTAAATGGAACACATATATACCATCCTACCAAAACAATTTCATCCGATTTAGTCAGTTAGTATAGCTTCAAATATAAGTCCTAAATAATATGTCTGCAAACCCGCCGATTGCAGACATTGTCCTGTGCAAAATGTAAAGCTAACAGTAACTAATGCTTTTCGGAGGTATAGTCTCCTTTGCAAATTGTTTGGAATTAATTTGTTTTTAGTAAACGAAAATTAGTCTGTTAAATGAAGCTTATAAGGAAAAGGATTACAAAGGGGCAGGAGACCATCTCACCAGGATTGCTTAAAACCCACACATTATATGAGTCAGAAGAAGTTCTGTCCTTTAAAAATGATCTTATTCTTTCCCGTTGCCTGGGCTTTGTGCCTCCCGATGTGGTCTGGAGATCTGGCAAAGTAGAAACATATTTAGAATCTTACTCATTAGAATACTGAACTCATCTGTCAGCAAGATTGACAAGGTCTTAGACAAAGCATTTGGCCTGGCATACAACCTGGACTGAGATTTTCCTGTGGCTATAAAATAATGTAGCGCACCTGACAGATGTCTGAGTCATTTAACACAGCAGGAGGTGCTCATAAACACCACAGCCTGGCATTCAACGTGATCGGGATTATTTTTCTTTTGTCTGCCTGAAGTTATATGGCCTATAATCAACAAAGGATTTAGACATAACTAGCTAAAACATAGGGTGTGATATCCGTTATATGCAGTATTTCTTTTGTGTATAAAGCTTGCAGAATGTCCCAGAAGCTGATACTTTTTGACATGGGTGAAACACATTTTACACATTTTCCTTTTTTATAGTCAAAACTGCTTTAGAAAAGAAAAGCATCAAAGGTATTATTTGCTCCTGAAGTTAAAGATAATATGTCACCCATTTATTTTCTTGATGGTTCCTTAAAGATGTAATGGTCTTTCCTAAATCCATGTTCATTTTCAAATTCAACATGGTGGTGATGAAGTAGAACTGCAAGGACACTATTTAAAATATTCCCAATAACAGTGTGTCTGAATCAGAAAAAGAAAGGCAGAAATAAATGAACGCTATCTGTAATTTAAAAAATATTATACTCTATGTCCTAAGGGATGGAGATAGTAGGTGCTATTAATTTAAATGCTATGTTTGCATAGAATGAAGCACAGAAAATTTAAATTTGCCTTTATTAAAGGTTCTTTTTTTAGCTCAAGTTTCTCACTTGGTAATTAGCAATTGAAGGAAATGCTCATTGACAAAGTTTGTTTAGGTTCTTTGGGGAGCAGTAGTAGGCAGGGGGCCACAATACTTTCAAAATAGCATTGTATTGCATTTATAAATTATTACAGAATCAAAATCATCTTACAGTCTACAACTATATAAGGACTTTAAAAACAGGAAAATTAACAGTACCTTAAAGGAACAAATAAATACCACAAAGGAACCATGGAGCCCCCCCGGCTTATATATCACTTTTTATTTATTTATTTTTTTGGTAAGAGTAAATTTGTTTGAAGAAGATTCAAGTTTTGCTTTGCATAGGTCATGGCTTTTTTCAGTTTGCTTTAGGGTTCAGTGATTTGCTGGATACAGCTGCATGCCCAGATGCAGAAACTGTTTTGTCCTGGGAAATAACTCTAGTTTAGTATTTATGTGTCAAGGTAAATCAGAAGTTAATAAAAACACTCTTTAAGGCTATGCCCAAGCACAGGGAATAGTTGGAATTCAGAAAAGACACACAGATGTCAGAAAGGTTGAAATTAGTCAAACAATTTATCTTTCCAATGTTTTATTTACTCCTGTTGGTAGCTCCAGTGTACTAATTGCTTTCCTAACACGTGCTCTAACACCTACATTTCCAGGCTGATAACCCATCCTGACATTTGATTTTTGGTCCATTGATGGTGATATTTTGACCGAGATTCTTGTTAGCTAGCTTCTGGATTAGATATTCTGCCCTGCTAACTAGTTTGGAAAGGAGCTTCTTAAGTCCAGTGAGACCTATATGTGTGTATCTGTGATTCAGCTTTCATTTTAAACAAATTCATGTAGCAGGGGAGAGATCAGAGCTTTAGAAATGATATAAATGGGATCTACACTATAGGTACTGAATATATGCTACTCCCTTAATGGGAAAGATTTTCCTTCGGATTTAAGCTCAGTTTCCGTTTCTTTAGGGAAGACTTACCTGACCTTTGTGACTAGCTCAAGTGCCCCTGTTAAGTGCTTTAAAGCACCCTGTAACACTTCTTTTTAATGAGTGTCATCATTGCAATTTCACATTTATTTTTGGTTATTTGATTAACATTTGTCTTGCTCACTAAATTCCAAGCTCTGTAACTATAGGGGTTGGGCCTGTTTTTCTCATCCTTATAATCTTGGTGCCTAGCATACGGTGGGGACTCCATAAATGGTTGTCAAATGAATGCATTATTATTTATATAATTTTGTAATGCTTAATTATAATTTTGAAACCTTCTTAAACCATCATTAGTGTTCTAGCATTTTGTTCTGTGTATATGATAATAACAGCCTCTCCCTCCTAGTGGAACCAATGAGAGATGGATTGTCTCTCAAGAGTGAGGCATGGAGTGTAGGACATGGCTTAAATGTATGCTCATAACGCTGTTAGTAATCATTATCTTTACTCATTTCAACCTTACTCACCAGTCACAGTCAGGTCCCTACGTGGGAGTGAAGTAGAGTAAAAATGACCTTCGATCAAAGGATACCTGAGAAGTGGGAAACACCTCAAAGGGGAAAATGCTGGAAAAGGGTTTACAGATATCTCAGGAGATTTTGAAGACAGAGGAAGTAAATGGGGTGAGAAGATTAAGCCTCAGCAGTCGTTTCCTGTCTTTTTACCTAGAGATTAAAAAACAAGGACCAATGAGCAAGAAGAGAAACTCTTCAGATTCCTGCTCCATCTCCTTATGTTCAGGCATGAAGTGAAAAAGACTGAACTATCCGTGAATTTTAAGAAAATGTGTCATCTGGAAAAGTGAAATACACTTTCCTGAACTTTGAAATTTTAACCTTAAAAGTTTCAGGTACAGTCTTTACTCTTTCAGTATTACAGCAGATCACCAAACGGTTCCCTATTTTAGCCCATCCCCTCTCATGACATTAAAGTTATAATTATAAACGAGCAATATATATACCAAGCACAGTGCTAAATCTTTTACATGTGTAATCTCATTTTAGCAGGGAGGATATTATGAGTGGTGTAGTGTAGAGATTAAGATACTGGTTAAATCAACAAATGCAGAAGATAAACAAAAACTCATAGGCACAGACAACAGTTTAGTGGTTACCAGAGGGTAAGGGGGGAGGAGGGTGGTAGATGAGGGTAAAGGGAGTCAAATACATGGTGATGGAAGGAGAACTGACTGGATTGTGAACATACAATGTGATATATAGATGATGTATTATAGAAATGTACACTTGAAACCTATGTAATTTTACTAACCAATGTCACCCCAATAAATTTAATAAAATTTTAAAAATCCTGGTTAAATGATATATAACATACATAATGTATTTAATAGTGTAGTACCTGATCACATGGTCAATACTGTATAAAGTGTTGGTTGTTAATGATGATTGTTACTATAGTAGAGTGGAATTTCCCATTGTTCAGTTTACTCAAGTACCGTTCAGTGCTGGGGTTTTCTGTTCTACAACACACCCCTCTTCTGGGTGTGGAGGACCTCCTCTTTATCTTTTTGGAACCCTGGAATATTCTGGACCTTCAAAAGAAAGTGCACATGAACACAGGCAGTCTGCGTGGAGCTCAGCAAAGTCTCATGAAGGGATCTCTTGACTGGAGGCCCACACTCTTCAGTGAGGAGATGAACAGCTAGTGTGGCTTCTCTGTGTAAATGTGTGTGGCTTGGCTTCCACACAGCTCTGAGGTACAGGCGCCTGCAAGAGATTGCGTGTCTGTATGCTCACCCCACTCCTCTCCACCTGGTCCTCTCACATTCAGGTCCTTCTATTCCCATCTGTGACTTCCACTAAAGTCACACCCCATCTACCATTTCTCCTATCTATTCCCCATAAGTTCAGGTGACTCACCTCTATTTCATCAAAGAGGTATAGGTGGAATGATCTAGTTCTTCTTCTAGTCTCTCCAAATTGATTACTTTGACTGTGAAAAGCTCCTCTTTCTCCTCCTCCTTCCTTATTTTCCTTCCCCTTCTTTATTCCAAAAAGCCTTGCTGGAAGTAAAAATATGTAACAAACCAAACACTGATTATATCTCCATCCTTTCCAACTCCCCCCTTCACCATAGCAATCATTCTTCTCCCCTAAAGTAATGGTGAAAACTTTACCTACTGGGGAGGAATTCATATATAAAGATGTGGGAAAACTAAAATGGGAAAAATAAAGTAACATCCAAGATAGTATTTTGCTACATTATTTTACAATAACACTATCAAATAAACCCACTTACCACCATTGCATCAACAAACAACTAGTATACCGACAATGCAAGTGTCTTGCTCACGGTCTAAGGTATAGGTGTCTGCAATGGAACTAGGCCAAACAACTCTGGCTCCAAAGCTCATAAGAGTTCCTTTTAGAGGAGTTATCATGTGTGAGGCAGGATGCAAAAGGATCAGCTTGCAGATGTCAGATCTAAGAATTTCTCACCTTCCATAACTGCATGACCAATTCTGTATACTAAATATTCTGTTCCCTCCCCCTCATTCCTCGATCCTCTCTCCCTCTCCCTTTCTGAATCCTGTTGGATCTGTTTCTCTGGAGAACCCTGACAATATCTTCAAATATTTCAGAAAAGAGGCTCTGTAGCTCCACAGAAGCTTCTTTTCTCTTTTGAATATTTGCACCCTGATGAAATACCTCATTTTGGTGTTGTGTATCTATCATCTTATCATTTGGTCAAAATACTCATTTTAACATTTTGTTACCCATTGATTAATATTTTTCTTCAAATTTTTAGAGTTGGATTTATATTCTTTTCAGAAGAGTTGCCATGCATAAGGCAGGGTGCAAAAGGACCGGTCTTATTAGACATTGTGAGGACATTACTTATTTTCACAAAGGAATCATTTTAAGGGACGAAAAAACTTCTAAGGCAAAGCTAGAAGTCAGTGCTTTCAGGATCGTTATGTAACTTTTCGAAGCATAATCTTACCTTACAGCTCAAAAGGTTCCTGTTTTTACTTTTGTTCTGCCTGAGATCATGAAGTTGATGACAGAAGTGTGTAATTAAAATAATTTTTTAGTTAGCTTATGAATTTCTGTGTATATATTTTTTCAAATAAATCAGTACATTGGAATATGTGTTCCCTAAATATTTTTCAACTTGAATATTAATGGGGTTGAAATTTAAATTTAATAGGTATAGAGAACATATAATTTCTTTGTAAAACAACCAGAATGGCTTTGTGAGAATCCTTTAAAAAAATAGTTTACGGGGAGTATGTTAAAAAAATTTTGAAGAATCTGAAAATACTAAATTCTGTAATCTCCATGTTTGTCACAAGATGGCAGCAAATTCCTTTGTTTAGTTTTTTTAAATTGCTATCCATTTCCCAGGTTAAAAAATTTAAATCCATTCGTGTTTCTTGAACCTTGCTGCAATGGATATGAGCTAGATGGAGATTGCAAATTCAGATTTAACATTCCTTCCTCCAGACAGAATTACCTCCTTTATTGTCATTTGTATCAATAACCTCACAGTTACCCATATAGTGGAAATGGGGAACATTATTCCTTTTCCTTCTTTTTCCAGATGTCTCTCTAATCCTTACCATCAAGCAAATTCTTTGTGTTTTTTTTTTTGTTTGTTTGTTTTTAATGTCAAACAGATTAATCTTCCTCTCTCCTCTGCCCCTTACACAGAAATTGCTTTTAATTGGGCTTCCGTGGTTTCCTGATTATTATAGCAACTACCTGGTTTCTAGACTGCAAAATACATTCAAAATGTAACTAGGAAAGCACTATTACTTAGCAGTAAAGGATTAAGGACTACTATAATTGTATCACTGTCTTGATTCAACTTCGTACTGTCTCTAAAATCAAGGCCTTCCATCCTTTTGTTTTTCTCCAAGCAATAGTCTCAACTCATTCTCCCCATCTCAATTAAGGTAAGTCTTATTACTGTTATCAGTATGCAGCTCATTTATTCTCACGACCACCTTCACGTGTGTAATTTTTAGTATGCCATGCATTTCTATCACCTCTTTGCCTTTTCATCTGTTTCTTACGAGTTTATTGAAAACTTGACTGTACTTGAAAGTATGCCTTACCCCAAAGTCGTTCAGTGACACCTTACTGTCTGGTTCAGTCTCTCTAGAACTAGTTTATGTGCATATATCTCTCTATATACATATAGATTTATATCATATTTTATGCTTTTTTGAAAATGCTCTTTAATGTTTTTCATATTTTTTAATTAGTGTGATTTTCATTTTTCAGAGACATTAGAGAATAAAGTTTAAGATTCTATTGACTTCTACTTAATTTGTTCCCCAATTGCATCTTTAGTGTATAATGTAGGTTACTCAATACTTATTTTGTTCTATTTATATGTATCAAAATATAGCACAATAATCTTTGTATAACATTCCAACATCTTAATGATTAAAGGTTCAAAAGAACTTCTATGGTTTTACTTTCTATGTTATACAGGCCTAAATATAATCCAACTTTTTTCGTAAAACCAAGCTAATTATGTGACCTATAGATATTTGATATGAATTAGACCATTAATATCATAGGGATACATAGGACTTTGAAAGATGAGCTAATGAATCTACTGCAGAAAATCACATCCAAACTTTTCACAAAAGAAATAAGATGCCTTCATTAGTTTCTATGCAGATCATAGAGAAAATTCTACAGTATCCTTCAGTTATTATTTCTTTACCTCCTTCAACAGTTGTTGGCTAGATGTTTTTTGTTTTTGCCCCAGGCAGATGCTTCAGCTTATAATAGTCTGTGAGAATTTACCTGGGGCTAGATGTGGTTTCGGCTTCTTATAATACTGTATTTGATCCAATACCTTGACAATTGGTCTGTTTTAATCCTAGGGACATTTTGATTCATGTCGTGGATAATGTTTCCCTTTTTGCTTTTTCTCCTTTTGCAATAGCACATTTGGTTCGCCTCTAGTAACTGTGCAGTACAATACAGTATTTTGGTATGCTAATTTTATCCTTGCATTTATTATTTTCTTACTGAATTCTCCCTGTCTTTCTTTTCCTAATCATTCTCAATTATTTTTACTGTTCCCTCACATGTATATATATTTTTTCTACTGGAATTTTTTAATTTTAATTTTTTATTGAGGTGTAATTGATACATAATATTGTGTTAGTTCCAGGTATATGACATAAGGATGTGATGTTCATATGTTTTGTGATATGGTCATCGTAACTGGAGTTAACATCTAGCATCACACATAATTACAACCTTTTTTTCTTGTGATGAGAACTTTTAAGATCTACTTTCTTAGGAACTTTTAAATTTACAATACAGTATTATTAACGATGGTTATCATGCTGTATATTACATCTCCATGACTTATTTATTTTATAATGGGAAGTTTGTATATTTTGACCACCTTCACGTATTTCACCCTGACCCCTCTCTTCCTGCCTCTGGCAACCACCAATCTGTTCTCTGGGTCTATGAATTTCTATCTTTTTCCTTTTTATTTTTAGATTCCACATATAAGTGATATCATACAATATTTGTCTTTCTCTGTCTAACTTATTTCATTTATGAATAATGACATGTGAAAAATGAAATGAATAATGAAATGATGCCCTCAAGGTTTATCCATGTTGTTGCAAATGGCACGATGTGTTCCCTTTTTATGGCTGAACAATATTTCATTGTATATGACAATTAAGTTTGCGAATTTGTTGCAACAATGTTGCTAACCTTTTTTGATATCAGAGGGATTATTCATTATGAATTTGTACCAACTGGACAAACAGTTAACCAAGTTTACTATTTGGAAGTACTGAAAAGCCTGCGTGAAAAAGTGAGATGACCTGAACTTTTCACCAACTCATGGCTCTTGCATCACGACAATGCACCAGTTTGGCAGTGTCTGTGAGACTGTTTTTATCCAGTAAACAAATACCTGTATTGGAACACCCTCCCTACTCACCTGATCTGGCCCCCAATGACTTCTTTCTTTACCCAAAGATCAAAGAAATATTGAAAAGACATCAAGGATAATATGACAACAGCTCTGATGGCCATTCCAGAAAAGAGTTCCAAAACTGCTTTGAAGGGTGGACTAGGTGCTGGCGTTGGTGCATAGCTTCCCAAGGAGAGTAACTTGGAAAGTGACCATAGTGATATTCAGCAATGAGGTATGTAGCACTTTTTCTTTTTTCTTTTAAATTTATTGGGGGTGACAATTGTTAGTGAAATTACATAGATATCAGGTGTACAATTCTGTAATACATCATCTATAAATCTCATTGTGTGTTCACCACCCAGAGTCAGTTCTCCTTCCATCACCATATATTTGAATATGTAGCACTTTTTCTAGGATGAGTTTGCGAACTTAATGGTCAGACCTTAAATAAAGAAAATGTGTATACACATGCACACACAAACATGCACAACACATTTTCTTTATCCATTCATCCATTGATGGACACTTAGGTTGCTTTCATGTCTTGGCTGTTGTGAATAATATTGCAGTGAATATGGAGGTGCATATATCTTTTTGAATTAGTGTTTTTGTTTCCTTTGGGTAAATACTTAGAAGTGGAAATGCTGGATCATTAAAAATATGGTAGCTCTATTTTTAATTTTTTGAAGAACCTCTATACTGATTTCCATAATGGCTGCACCAATTTACATTCCCACCAACTGTATACAAAGGTCCCTTTTTTCCACATCTTCGTCAACTTGCTGCTGCTTGTCTTTTCGATAATAGCTATTCTAACAGGTGTGAGGTACTATCTCATTGTGGTTTTGATTTGCATTTCCCTGATGGTTAGTGATGTTGGGTATCTTTTCATGTACCTGTTGGCCATCTGCATATTTTCTTTGGAATAATGTCTATTCAGATCCTCTGTCCATTTTTAATTGTTGCTTTTTTTTTTTTGCTATTGAATTGTATCAGTTCTTTATATTTTTGGGATATTAACCCTTTATCAGATATACAATTTGCTAATATTTTCTCCCACTCAGTAGGTTGCCTTTTCATTTTATTGATAGTTTCCTTTGCTGTGCAGAAGCTTTTAAGTTTGATGTAGTTGCCCATGTTTATTTTTGCTTTTGTTGCCTTTGCTTTTGGTGTCAATCAGATCCAAGAAAATCTCTGTGGAGCCTGATGTCAAGGAGCTTTCTGCTTATGTTTTCTTGTAGGAGTTTTATGGTTTGGGGCTGTACATTTAATTCTTTAATCCATTATGAGTTAATTTTTGTGTATGGTGTAGTTTCACTCTTTTACATGTGACTGTCCAGTTTTCCCTATACTGTTTATTGAAGAGATCATTCTTTCCCAACTGTATAGTCTTGGTTTATTTGTCATAAATGGATTGACCATGTATGGATAGGTTTATCTCTGGGTACTATATTCTATTCCACTGATATTGATCTATAAGTCTGTTTTATGCCAATGCTGCACTCTCTTGGTTACTATAGCTTTGTAATATAGTTTGAAATCAGGGAGTGTGATACCTTAAGCTTAGTTCTTCATTCTCAAGATTGCTTTGGTTATTCAAGGTCTTTTGTGATTTTGTAATAAATTTTAGGGTTTTTTCTTTTTCTATTTCTGTGAAAAATGGCATTGGAGGGGTAGTAGGTATTTTAACAGTATTCTTCCCATCCATGAGCACAGAATACCTTTTCATTTGTGTTTCCTTCAATTTCTTTAATCATCATCTTATAGTTCTCAATGTACAGGTTTTCACGTCCTTGGTTACATTTATTCCTAGGTGTTTTATTCTTTTTGATGCAATTGAAAATGAGATTGTTCTCTTATTTTTACTATCTGATCATTTGTTATTAGTGTATAGAAACACAACAGATATTTGGATATTGATTTTGGACCCTGCAACTTTACTGAACTCATTCATAAGTATATTTTATAAGTAATTTTAAGTCTTTTGTCTAATGAGATAAGTCATGAATAGATAACTTTTTGACATCTAGACATGACATTCTATGGTGCTAGGGAGGACTGTCCAGGTCCCAGAGTATAATGTGCTTTATCGACATAATGATAGACACACTGAAGAGCCATGAGAATCAGGATCATCTGTAATCTACAATAAATTGAGCTATTTCCCTGCATGAAGACACCATTGATAAATAATGCACCCCTGAGACTTGCATTTACTGAGCTAATGTTGCTCTTTTTGCTTAGTAATTTTCATATAAAATTTAGGCCCTTCTCCCTGAGCTACAACAGGTAAATGAACACCCATCCTCAGATTTTGTTTCTAGCAATGTGATTGACTACATAGTCTGAAATGTCCTGCTACAATACATTTAAAAACTGTATAATTTAGATTGCAAAAAGTAAAGGATCATAAGGGCTCAAAGTAAAGAAAGAATACCACGTATCAGTGAAATCATATGGTTCTCTGCTTTTTCTGTCTGACTTATTTCGCTTAGAATTATACTCTCAAGATCCATCCATGTTGTCACAAATGTTCCTATATCATCTTACTGCCAAATAGTATTCCATTGTGTATATATACCACAACTTCTTTGTCCATTCATCTATCGAAGGACATTTTGGTTGTTTCCATGTCTTGGCCACCGTAAACAAAGCTGCAATGACCATTGGAGCAACCGTGTCTTTATCTCTAAATGTTTTCAGATTTTTTGGGTAGATACCCAGGAGAGGGTTTGCTGGGTCATATGGTAATTCTATTCGTAATTTTTTGAGGAACTGCCACACTGCCTTCCATAACGGATGCACCAGACTGCATTCCCACCAACAATTGTCACCCCAATAAATTAAAAAAAAAAAGAATAGGAAAAAAAATGCTGTTCTCCCATTAAAAGTAAAGAACAGGAAACCAAAATAATAAGCTGTCCCTAGTACATAGATTTTCTTGTGAGTATTGCCAATCCCAGAAGGATTGGGTTTTGGTTGCTGCACTTGAAAGAGGAGCTAAGAACTTCAGATTTAATAAGGTGACACTTGGATCGAGCTTCTTGAATAAAGCTAGTGCCCTCAAAGGGCTAAATTCTAGCCAAAAATCTGGTCAGATTAAAATAAAAAAATTCACCTTATGGGAAAAGAAATCTTTATGTTTGGAAATAACACAGTTTTATATAACAGAGAAGCAATCATAATGGAAATCAGACCATCTCACTGAAAAACAAAGAAAACACAATTTATCAAAAGTTGTGGGATATGGCTAAAACAATGCTCAGAAAGAAATTTATTATAAAAAAAGATGAAAAATGTGAGTTTAGTGTTCAGCTTAAGAAGTTAGAAAGAGAACACCAGAATAAATCCAAAGTAAACATAAAGAAGCAAGACTGACAGATAGGGCAAAAATAAATAAATAACCAAGGTGACATAATCACATATAAAATGGACATTAAAAAAATATGACGATACTTACCTGGAAGGTGAGATGCCACGATCATGAAGGTGGTTTTCCCAGGGCGAAGCTTATCCTTTGCACTCCGGATGTGCTGACCCCTGCGATTTCCTCAAATGTGGGAAACTCGACTGCATAATTTGTGGTAGTGGGGGACTGCATTCATGCTAAAAAACAAAAAAAGAAAGAAAAAAGTCCATCCTATTGCTAATAATTTTTAAAACTTGGGTGAAAGGCATAATTTATTAGGAAAATATAAGTTGTAAAAAATCTGACTTAAGAAAAAGAAATTAAAAAAAATCCTACTTAAGAAATAGAAAACATGAAAAGATCCCTAACTATTTAATAAACTGAAGCAGTGTTTAAAACATCTATCATTAATTAACTCTACCCCTGTGCCTTTCTACCCTTTACATCTACCAAGCAAACCGGTTTTATAGGCAAGTTCTATCAGATATTCAAGTAACATACTCAAGTGTTGTCATATACTGACTGATACAGAGACTAGAGGAAAAAGAAGAATGCTCAACTTTTTAAATAAAACAGTTTAACCAAAGTCAGATAAGTAAATGAAAAATTACAAGGCAGGTTATTGGATCAATTTAGATGCAAACAATCCTAAACCAATTAATCAACAACGAAAACGTAAAATGTCTGAAAAGTGCATCATATTCACATGGGTTTTATCCGAGGAATGCAAGGATGATATGCCATTGGAATTTTGAAATTCATCAAAACACATTAATGAAGAAAAATCACAGGCTTATGTCAATAAAAAAAGAAAATTCAACAAAGTTCAATTTTCTTTTATGATAAAACTTAGAAAAGTAGAAATAGAGGAAAACTTTCTTAATCCACCAAATCTCACTCATAGTGATGAAACATTAGGAGCATTCCTTTTGAAACCAGACATGAGGAAAACATGTCCTATTTTGTATTGTACTGACCAGCCTAGGAAGCCCCAAAATTAAAATAAGTAAATACAAGGATTGAAAAGGAAGAAACAATGCTCTCTGTATTGGAGAGTAATAGAAAACGCAAGAGAATTTACAAATACCTTGTTAAAAATAATCAGATCTCAACAGTTTTATTACATATAACATCCACCAAAAATATTGAAAATGTAATTTTAAAAGGATAACATTTACAATAGCAACTAAAATGCAAAGGAGTAGGAATAAATCTAACAACATATGTGAAAGATTTTCATGGAGAAAATTATAAAACTTTCTGAAAGTCATTAAAGAACAAAACAAATGGAAAGAGATAGTGTGTATAATAGAGTCAAAATACGAAAGATGTAAATTATCTCCAAATTTGTGCATACATTTAAAACAATATTCCAATAATCTCACCAGCATTTTCATGGAACTTGTGAAGATGATACTAATATTCATTTAAATGAGCATAGGGAAAAGAAACTGAGATAGCTATGAAAAGGAACAAGTTGGGGAGACATCTTCGCAATATATCAAGACTTTTGAAAGTGTAATAGTGATTAAGAAAAGGCAGTATTGACATGGGTGTAGATTAATGGACCAATGCAAACAAATGGAAAGCCGAAAGACAGAAAACTGTGTGTGAGTATATATATAAAGTTGATATATGAGAGAGGAGGCTCTACAAATCAGTGGGGAAGAATGGACTTTCTATAAATTACTCTTAAAAAAAAACCCAGGATCATTATCTTTCATTATAAAGAACAACAACAAAAATTCCCTGCTGAATAAAATCCTGAATAAAACAAAACTTTAAGACCTTGTGAGGAAAACAAAGGACGATCTCTATTTTGGAGTAATGAAGAACTTTTTAAACAAGGAACACAAGCCTAAACATATAGGACATAGTTGGTAAAATGGACTGGGGCAAAATTGAACACTTCTGTTTATTGAAAGACTTTGTGAAAAAGAAAAAGGCAAGTGAACAGATTAGATGAAGATATTTGTGATGCATAATGCTGAGAAGGATTACTACTGAGAATATGTCAATACTTTCTATGAATCGATAGTAAAACAGTCAAACACTCCAATAGGAAATGGGAAAAGGATATAAGAAACAAGAAGGTGACATCTCACTGACGAGTAAATACATGAAATGCTAAGCAATTTAATTAATAATCAAAAAACGCTGATCATAACCACAATAAGGGGCATGTTATGGCTTAGCCTGAATTTTCAAGTCTCATGTGCTGACAAGGATCTGGAGCAAAGGAAAGTTGTACACAGTACTATAAGTGTAAATTCTAAATAATTTGAGAGAGAACAGTTGGTTATTATCTAATAAACTTGACAATGAACATACATTCAACCTAGAAATTCCTAGATATGTATCCTACAGATAATATTGTACATGTACACAAAGAGATACGTACCAGAATTTTCATAGCTCATTGTTTGAAACAGGATCAAGTATCTGAGATAAGTAGGTAACCATTATCAGTAGCATGAATAAGTAAATTATGGAAGTCATATGGTGGAATACATTAAAGTAATGCAAATGAATGAACTAGACTAGAACCATTTGTGTCATTATGGGTAAATCTTCCAAATGTAATGCTGTGGAAAGGACTTCTTGGAAAAGAATATACACGGTATTATTCCAAGTATTTAATTTTAAGAATATAAGTTGTGACAATAAGAAGGTAGACATGGAAATGATAAACATTTAATTTAGAATGATATTTACTTCTGAGGTGGAGGGAGAGAACTAGGATTTGGAAGAGGGACACAGGACATTTCAACTGGATTTATATTTTACTCCGTAAACTGCATTTTGGGTTCATAAGAGTTTATTTGCTATTTTTTCATTTTTGGGTATGTCTGAATTATTTCATGTAAAAAAGTCCTTAAAACAAAAACAATTAAGATTGGCTGCAGTTACAAAGTGCCTATTAAGTATATGGAGTTATTCTGAATGGTGCTTATTTTTAATAACTATCTATCAATACCAGATTACATTAAAATTAGGTATTTAGAGAAAGACAAATGCCCTAGACTCATGAATGCCAACTGTCTTTGTGATGGGAAATTTAATACTAATAAGTTCTCTTGAAGCAAAGCAGAGGCTACAGATGTGTGTGTGTGAGTGTGTGTGTGTGTGTGTGTGTGTGAGCGCATGCACATTTGTGTGGAGAGAGACAGAGAATGAGCTATGAACTGATGAACACCATGATTATAGTCAGCTTTCATTTATATAAGACTTGAAATTGCCCACAAATACAACATTTACATTACATTTCCACCTGGTCTTTCTCTTCCTCCTTTGTTCCTTCTCAGCTCAAGTAATAATTTCAAATATCTAGCCAAGGCTTTTGCACGTCAGAAATTATTGCGAGAGCCTGTGATGCTCAAGGAAAATGCTGCAATTCCTCCTTTCATTAACTCTTTAAATTAAATACTATATAAGTATAAACATAAAATGACATATTACTAGGAACACAAATGACTACTCTGCAATTTACAAATTTCTCTTTATTGCCAGATCCATTATTTTTTTTTCCTCAGTGCCTCCTCTAATGTAGATTTAAAAAAAATCCATTTATTGAACAAAAAACCCATACAGCAAAAACTTATCTTTTTTTTTTTTTTTTAAAGGATAGAGCTGATTGTAATTCAGCTAGGAACCTTTGTGAAGATTAGCTCTATTCCTGAAGCTACAATTTTCATAGCAAGTGCTTTCTTATTCTTAAGAATAATTTATTCAACTTCTGTTATAAATATATTTCTTATATGTGTACCAAGGGCTTAACAATAGCTTTTATTATCAGTTATTTTATATAGATTCAAAGCTTTTAAAGGAATGCTTGATACTAATTAGTTTGTATGAGACTCCCCATATACTAAACTAGGTATTCTGTGTAAACATTTTTATCTTAGTGAAGGTTAGAAAGCTAAAGTGATTACAATCCTGTATTGATATCTTGTAACTTATTAGAATTATTTACCAAGTGCTAATTTCACTGTATCGTTTAAATATAATGGCTCTTTTGTAATTATATATTAATGATGATGACATTATGGCCAAATAAATCTTTTTAGGTTTATTATTAACCACTCAGGGGAAAGTAAACACAAAGCTCACTGAGAAGGCAAATTTGCCTCTGCATTTTCACTTTCACAACTGTACAGGACATGTCCTTGCAGAATTTTCCAGTTCACCCACTGGTGGAATGTTTAAGAATTCACGGTGTGCATCAAAATCTGCTTGTTCAGTGACTGTATGGGTCCTTCCTCCTGAGCACCCTAAAACAAACACATGGAATGATCTCCCTTTCTTTTCAAGCTATGTGAACAGGTGGGGACTTCAGACTTGTGATTTGGGGCTGCCATTCTCCCACATCCCTTTCCTCCCAAACTGTTGTAGGGAGCATTGGACACCCTCCCTCCCCTCTTTGGTAGCATCACTTCAGCGATTTGGCAAACCCGTCAAAGTTGTCTTGAAACTACAGCCCAAGATGGACACTTCCTTCTCAGCCCTCTTGGCATTATCTATAAAGTAGTTTCACTGCAACCAAGAGTTAGTCATAACTTATAGCTGAGAATTTAGTTTACCCATCCTCTCTGCTGGTAACCAATGAATCCCTGTTGCCTTTCCAATAAACTGATTTCCTGACTCTTGCAGCTGTTAGTAAGTGGACTAGTGGTGTAAATATATTTTCAAATTTGTTACTCACATGTTCAGTCTGCTCCAGGAACTGTCTAAAATCGATGACGATTGAAATATACACCTTGAACAAAATTCTGTCACATTCTGTTGATTACAACACAGAGTTGTAGGTCATTTCAAGCTTTCTGGGTTTGGCAATTCTACATTGTCAGAAGGAAAAGAAGTCTGGAAATCATCCTGTCAAACACAACCAAACAAAAAAGAATGACTAAGCAACCTAATTTAGGTATATGTAAAAAGAAATCAAGAAAATAATGAGCCAGTAACCAACATACACACAATAGATAGTGACACTGTGACTAAAATGTCCAGCAACTAGTGATTCCAAAACTGGCATCACAGTAAAGAGCAAATTTCTCTCTGATTTAATTTCCTCTTCAGTAACTATGGGTTCATTCTGTGAAAACATTGTTTTAAATTCCTGCCAAGTCTTAATTTTGTACCATGTGCACTGACTACTAAAAAACGAAATAAAAAGTAAATGCCACATGGTTCATACATTGTTCTTTTTAAGGACTAGAACCAGAAGAAATAAGTTATAATTGTGTAGAAAGAAAGCATTTTAGCCCACAAACTCAGGCAAGCCAGAACAGTAATACATCGTTTTCTTTAAATCAACTTAGACGTTTTCTGAGGGCCATTTAACCTCAGTTGATATTGAGATTCCCATGCAAAGTTGTACAAATTTCCTGGTTTCTATGAAATACTTAAACATGATAGAAGAAGAATCTCCTTTAGCTGTAGTTCTCTGTTGATTACTTCTGAGATGCTGGTGGTGGCACTCTGCAAGACCCCTTCAGATCGCCCAACATTACTGCTCGGTGCCACACAATAGCAGCGGAATTTTGTTATGTGAACCACACAGCGTTCGCCTTGTCAAAACTGTCATCTCCCTGAAGCACTGGCACAGGCTTTCCAGGCGACTATACATGTCTTACCATTTCCTAATATCAGGACCATCTTTTTTCCTTTCTTGTGGCCCTCAGAAGAATCAATTTTTTCCCCTTCCCTGTCTGGCACACTTGGGGTAATCTCTTCAAGGAGTTTAGACTTTTACAAAAGGCAGTGAGAAATGTGTATTCTCAGAAAAGCTTCCACTTTCAGCCAGCAAATGTCTCTCTAAGAGAAAAAGCAACATCACTGAGCAACCTTTTAAACATAATTGAAAAGGGTGAAAGGAAATATATAAGAATATCAACTATTTAATAAACTAAACTGCTAGAAGTATATCTAAAACACTTAATTACATTCTGTGAAATTTCCTAATCAACTTGTTTTGTGAAACACAGCCAAATAGTTATCAAAAGTGGTGATGGTTGTAATGTGTTGGCGTGAATCTTCTTGAGGTGGGTGTATGTATTAACATCCCTTGAAGCCTATAAAACTACAGGAATGGATTCAAGTTTCCACTTATCTCCTGTTAAGAGTGTAAAGTCTTTAAAGGTAGGGTCCGAGAAAGGTCAGTGCTACTATTTACTGCAGGTACCAGCTCAATGCCTGAGACAGAGCAGGCCTTTTATAAACCTTTGTTGAAAGAATGAGTGAGTTAACAGAGCTAAATACGGTAACCTACCAATACTGGTTCTCAGTGCACACCCAGCTATAATGGTTCTCCTAAGCACATTCAAGATGGTGGAGCACAGTCAAAGACAGTTTCAACTATGAACAGTTTGTCATAGATCGCATATGCACTGTATTTAATTCTAATTCCTTAATGTGGGTAATTTGATATTTGATGGAGTTTTATGAAATTTTGCCAGAAAATTGTGACTTAACTATGCTCTTTGAATGGGGCTGGCATCCACAAATGTTTGAGATTCACCCTCAGTAGGATTGAAAATACTAAAACGAAGGGACATTGGCATTTACAGCAGCTGTTTGGTATCAACATTTTTTTTTAAAGGTTAGTTTAAATCTTATGATTAGCAATGAATTGGCTTCTGCGTAATCACCAAAGGTCATAATAGTTAACTTGTGGGCAGCCGGTTGGCTCAGTGGCTAGAGAGCCGTGCTCTAACCACATGGACCAGTGAGCTGCACTCTTCACAGCTAGCTTGAAAACAATGACTTGACTTGGAACTGAGCTGAGACTCCCATAACTAGATTGAAAGCAACAACTTGACATGGAGCTGATGGATCATGGAAAAACACATTGTTCCCCAATATTCCTCAGTTAAAAAAAAATAGTTAACTTGAATTTTCCAGATGGTCCAAAAGAAAGACTCTTTACAAGAAGAAAAAGGTTTAGGATATTTATTAACTCCTCTGCCTGTTTTCCAGAACGCCTTGCAGAAGGTCTATGCCCACTCTATACGCTTGTTCCCCAAACCATGAAAGGTCTTTTAATTATGAAATTATCTACTCCTTTTTAACTGTATGCATAATTTGTTATATAACATAGTTTCATATACTCCCAATCAATAGCATTCTTTGTACTATTCATTATATGATGGATTGGACTCAGTTAGCTTCTAGATTGTGTTGACATGCTTTTAAATAAATTTAATTCCCTGAGCAGAACACTTGTACTTTATGTGGATAATTATTATTTTTAGATGTCAGTCTTGTTTACCATAATGCCGTTAAATATAGACAGCATATGGATGATGGGTTCATTGGAGTCATTTAAGAATCCGTGATGTCTTTTGGTTTCTTTGAAGGTGTGTGTTATAAATCTGGGTCATCTGTTTTCATTCCTGATTTTCTTTCAGAAATTATCTAATTTGAATGTGATATGTGTCTTCCACCACGCCTACATTTGAAGCAGTGTTTAGTATTCCAGGCATGCGTTTCCACTAGCGAATGTGAAAACATCCTAAGTGAAAGGTGGGGCTTTTCTATACAGTTTGGTTTTTGTGAACATTAATGTACTCTTGTTTTCAGATCATGTTTACACATTAGAAAAATATTTAGATTTAAAATATTTATCAAACATGTAAATATTATACAAATCAAAACCTGGGTATCCTCAAACTTTTAAAAGTGTGATTCTAATTCTTGACTGAGTGTCTGTTAATTACTCTCCATATTTAGAGGACACTATTTTGAAAAGAACATTTGATAAAAACTACAGCTTTTTAATTATATACATTTAAAAAGAGAGAGAGAGAGAGAGATTGAATAGCAGGCTCCTTTTTGTTTTGTACTCTTGTTAATCAAATTATAGTACTCTGTCTTTTATCACCTGTGCACGACTGCGAAGAAATATAGTTACACAGCTCAAAACAAGGATTAGGCCGGGGCCTTGATGAGTGGCGTGGGTGCCACTGCTGTACGTAACGCGCTACTTCCTACGCATTAGGAGATGGAAAGTATTGCCATTCTGTGGCATCACTCAGCAAGTGCAAATGAAGTATGAAATGAAAAATCCCAGCCCACACAATGCGCAGAGAAAATGCAGATAGCACTTTGTAGTCACTGCTGTGCCGGGCTATTTACTGTCATAGACAACTCGGCTCCAGCTAGGCAAGTGCCCCAATCTCTCCGCCTCTGACACCTGCCAGAGGAATTGCGTTTCACTCTGTGCCACTTTGGTTATGTTGATTCCCCTCCAGGAGTCCCTGTCCTTTCAGAAAAATAACCAGGTTAAGTGTTTAGTAGCCGATTACTTTCTTAACAGAGAAGAAAGATGTGAGGCTGAGGGCAGGTGCTAGTTGGAAATGTGGGTGGTTCTCAAAATGGATACGATGATTCTAAAATTAGGTTGCGCATGGAAGTATCATACCTTTATTGTAACGTGTGAGAAAATATCATAGCCAATATTTTTGCTTGTTCCATTGTTTAAAAGTGTGTAGGGAACCCAGCACTCATCACTGTTGATATCTGAAGTAGGATGAATACAATATTTGGATAATAAAATGATCCTAATTCAGATAAATTAATATCACCATGTTTTTAGAATATTTTTTGTATATCTATCTCTCTGCCTAATTGATCTTAGTTTATCCAATAGTATCAGTAAGAACTAATAATTGGTTAATAATTTAAAAAATACAAATATTAGTGCCTTTCTGGGGTCAAGCCTACATCTTTGTTACAGTATATTGAAAGAGAGTAATGTCTCTGCTTATTTGGAGTCTATATTCTATGAAATTTGAATAGTGGATATTAAGACCATGAGTAGCATGGTAAAATATATAAATATAAATATACATATTATAGTAAATTTGACTGATTTTAATAATGAGGAGGAAATAAAGGAGACAATTAAGAAATTAGAAGTTAAAATAATAGAATAAATGCAGAAACAAAACAAAAATAGACTCAGAGATATAGAGAAAAAACTGAGTTGCTAGATGGGAGAAGGGTGTGGATGGAGGAGAAGGTGAAAGGATTAGAAAGTACAAATCGGTAGTCACAATACAGTCATGGGATATGAAATACAGTGGGGAATATAATCAATAATGTCACAAAATTTATGTAGGGTACCAGATGGGTACTGGACTTAACAGGGGGATCACTTCATAGACTGTGTAAATGTCTAACCGGTGCACTGTACACCTGAAGCTGAAGTAGAATAATATTGAATATCAACTATAATTAAATATATGTATATATACATGGGATGTAAAATACAGCATAGGGAATAGTATATAACAGCTATACACGATGTCAGAGGAGTAGTAGAATCAGGGGGATGGGGGGTGTCACTTTGTGAGGGATGTAGATGTCTAACTATTACATTGCTTTGTACATCTGAAACTTATTTAAAAAACAAACAAAAAAAACCCCAAAAAAACAGTTCGATGAGTTTTTGGCAAGTATACACACTAATTTAACCAATACCACAATCAAGATATAGAATATTTTCATAATCTATGCAAGCTTTTACCTGAATTGACTTCTATCATTTTAACTTAGATTTGCTTATTTTTGGTTCACATAAATGGCATCATACAGTAGGTATATTTTTATATTTGGCTTGCTTCAGTCAAAAAAAGTCTATGAGATTTATTTATACTATTTCATGTATTTATAATTTCTTTTTATTGTTGAGTGTTGTTCCATTTTATGAATATACCACAATTTGTTTATTCATTCTCTCATTGAAAATCACTTGGATTGTTCTAGGTTGGGCTATTATAAATAAAGCTGCTATGAATATTCTTAAAAAGAAAGAAATTAAAAGTCTGTTTTAAGCAAAATAATAACTATAGGTAGTTTGAAAAATCAGTGTTCTTTTATTAAATGACTAAATGAAAATGCCAATATAAAGTGAGTTAGATAAATGAAATCTCAAAATAGATATGAGCAATGTTGTAGATGCAGAATTGCTACGACTTCACATTGAATAAATATTGAGGGAAGCTCTGGTTTTCTCTCTGAGCCTGTTTCCTCATCTTTATGAGAGAATAATAGTAATAAAACAGTAGTTGTCTGACAAGGTTTTGTAGGAATTAAGGAAAATGACTCATGTGTAACAAAGTGCCTGAAACAATAGCAGCAACTGGGTCCACTTATTGGTAAGCTCTAAAGAAGTATCAGAGAAAATACATAAGTTTAAAATTTACAGTTTACATTTGGCCACAATTATACATTATAAATCCGAATAAGTTAGCATTTACAGATTTTATGTCTATACAAGTCTAATTGGAAAAACTTATCTGGAATAAGATCTTTAAAAGTCTAAAACAGGAATTATGCTAATATTATTTGGTTCTTATATACCAAATGAAATAAAATCAAGTTTTCTCATTTTATATAACTTTAGGGACTACCAAATTTCTTTCTTAGCTAATGTACAATGCTCCAGAACTGTAGTTTATGCTCATTGCATGCACTATAGTCTAGAACCTGAATTCATTAATTAATTCAAGATTTTCTCTTGGTGACTCCTTTTCTGCCAAACCCAGTGGCTTCTTGTTACACAATGTTTAATGCTTTTCATGATGGCTTTCTTGGTATCTAAGATGGTGGTTCTTACATTTTGAGTGGGTGAGCATAAATAGCCTGTATTCAGTCAAATGTATGAAATACTCAGGCAGTCTAATCAACTAGTTTTGAGACTGGTTAGAAGTACAGAGGGAGAAGGAAGTAGGATTGTAGACTGACTCCCAAGTTTTTAGTTCTGCTTCCTGAGGAGGGGGTAGTCCATTTGTTGAGATAAAGCATATAGGAGGAAGAAACAAATTGGTAGAAAATTTGATGAGTTCAGTTTGGAAATACTATTTTTGAGGCAACTCTGGGACATACATCTAATAGACATTGAAAAAATGGATCTACAGATCAGATCTAGGTTATAGTAATAGTTTGGAATTATGAGTGTGGGTTTATTTTTTGCATGGTGACTGTATACCATGTCCTTGGTAACTGTTAAGAACATAGATAAGACAGGTTGTAGATTTATGTGCAATTTCTGGACAGCAGCTTTGACTTCTTTCCTAATTTGGAAATTTTTCCATGACACATATTCATGTTTTGGACACCACAGTGTCATTCAGAAAGAACTTTTTAAAGTAATAAGAAGCATAACTCTGGTAATTACCAATATTAAAGAACAAGTAGAAAAAGATAAATTGGCAAAGGGAACTAAGTAGGAACTGCCAGAGATGGAGGAGAACCAGGAGAGAGTGGCATCACAGAAGCCAAGTGAAATAGAATTGTAAGAAGAGTGTACTTAACTGTCAAATACCACTGTAAGGTCAAGAAAGCTAAGTGAAAGACACATATTTTTGTTTTAATCTAAAAAACTGGTGATTTTTTTCAGCAGTTTTATGAAACTGTTGTGGATGGAACCTCACTGCAGTGGGTTGAAGAGCAATGGGGAATTAGTAATCAGGAATTAGATACAGCTATCCTAGAATGTTCTAGAGAGGAGTGGTGCTATGGCAATAATAAAAGCTGGATGGAAGAAAGTTGGGAGGAGAAACTGTTTTAAGAGGAGAAAGACTTGGCATATTTTAACCTCTGTAGAAGGACCCAGGAAAGAGTGAAAGAGGCTGTAAATAGTGGGGAGGGCGAGGCTAAGAAGTCTTACAGAACATAATGAGCACATGTGAGGAACATGAGGAATTAACCTTGATTAAGAGGAAAGAAAGACTTTTTTCTTTATGAGGGAAGTAGGTGAAAATGTGACTAATATAATAAAGTGGGAACTTGAGAGGATTTGCATCTGATAGCACTGATCTTTGACGTATAGACAGATGTAACATGTCTTGAAAAGGAGGCGGTATAAAAAAATGATATGAATTTTACTCTTGACTGGCTAATAGGAAAGACAGACATGATGGAAACATACAAATAAATAAACAAAATAGGTTCTATGAAGGAAAAGAATGGAGTATAGACTGTCAAAGAGAATAAAGTTACACGTAACTCAGATTGAGGGTTAGGGAAGGATTTCAATTCAACTGATACCTAAAGAATAAGCAGGGATTAAGAAAAAATGAGGAGAGGAGCACATCCCATTACTAGAAGACATTGTGACACTGGACCGTCAATTATTTTACCGGCATTCACGTTCTTCTATATTAGGGGGGTTGGGACAAACTCTTATTTGTTTTTTGCACCTTCAGAATCTAGAACCATTAGGTTTAATGAAGAGGAAATACATATCTAAACCTCACTTCGAAATTGATGCTATTAGAATCACTTTACACGAAGACTGAAGTTCAGTAAGCTCCCTTCTCCAGAATCTCAGTACTAGGCAGTGTTAGGTTTCAACACCCAGGTCTGTGTGATGCTACAGCCTGTGATCCTGGTTCCTAGGCTGCCTCACAAATACCTTGTTCTAGGGCACACTTATTTGAATGATTGCTATGACACAATTCCACAGGCTGAGTGACTTATAAATGGCAGAAATTGATTTTTTACAGTGCTGGAGGCTAGACATGTAAGATCAGGCTGCTGGCATGGTCAAGTTCTGATGAGGGACCCCTTCTGGGTTGCAGACTGTCAACTTCTTGTATCTTCAGAGTGCAGATGTGGGGTGAGGGGGGGCGGAATCCAGCTCTCTAATAACTCCTATAAGGATACTCATCCTATTCTTGGGGGCTCTACCTCCACAACCTCATCAATTCCTGATGATCTCCCAAAGGTCCCACCTCCCAATACTATCACATTAGTGGGTAGGGTTTCAACATATACATTTTGGGGGGGGATACAAACAGTCATAACAGGTAATTCCTTCCCTTTCTCATGTTTTCCTTTTTTTTTTTACCTTTCTTGGTTTCCAATTCTAAGTCTGGGTGTCACTGAGACCTCTGTCTATGGATTTATTCTCTTTCCTCATTTTACTTAACTCCTTTGATGACATCGTCCATGCCTACAGCTTTGATTGTCACATCAAGACTTGTGGTTCCTACCTTTATGTCTTCAGCTCTGAGCCATTCTTCAATCCTATTTTTTCTCAACGTTCTCAGAGAAAAATACAAGTAAATGATTTGAAATCACCTGCAATTCCTTGTGTTCCCAATTGAATTTGACATGTCTGCGTATGCCCAAATTGCTCTCTTAATTTGTCATCAGGTTATACATCTTGAAACCATTTGGGTTTCTTTCCTCCTTTTTTTTTTTTTTTGAAAAAAAATCTGTCATAAAATTTCTCAGTGAAATGGAAATTACATTTCCTTTTCTTTTATACACTAGCTCTGGCTGAAAGAATTACATGCTGTGACAACTCTCTGCTTTCTGTGCTCTGTAGAGTTGTCATTATCAAATACAAAATTCTTTGGCTTTCAAGGCAATTCATCATGTTGGTGCCTTCCTTGCACTTGTTTTTTTAATATTTTTTTTTGCCACAGAAGTCTTTCATATAAATTGGGTAGTCACATCAAGAGCTTACATAATAGATTTTCTATATAGTCTATGTAGGTGGTATTCTTTGTCTATAATTATCCCATGCCCTTGCTGAGGTTTCCCTGTGGGTAAAGCATACTTTCTCATCCCATTGACTTTAAGCTTGGCCACATGACACACTTCGTCCAATGAAATATGGGGCCAAGGTTAGTGTGCTGGTGCTGAGTGGACTTGAAGAAGCATTATGTGCTTCTGCTCATTATCCTGTGCTTCTGTCTGGCATCATGAGAAAGAGCAAGGCCCTAGGTAGTTGTGTTCCTTTGGTCAGGCCCTTGGGGTGAGAGACCCTTGGAGAAGACCCGGACTGGACCTCTTAGTAGAAGCAGAGACGCTCCAGGAAATCTGAGAGACATGAGCATGGAACACATCCTTGCTGTTTGTGATCTCCTGAGGTTTTAAGTTTGTTGAAGATCATCATCATAGAAAAAGCTGACTAATATATAACCATTCTTAATCAAATCCATAATTATAAACCCAATCATAACTCTGAGTTGTTTTTTTTTCCCTTAGCTATTGAGCTCCGGGCTAAATGTTTTGAAGAAGTGTTTGATCATAGTTATAAAGGCTTGTTGTATGTGTTGGAAAAGCTGGAAATGTTTAATTAAATATCAAAACACTCTCAGTTTTGGAGGCATATATTACAATTCTTATTAGAATTTAAGTTAGTAGGAATAAACTATTAGAAATGAAATCTTTTAATAGTAGCAATTAAGTAGAAATTAATTTGATAGAAATTAAGTCTTCTCTGAAAAGTCTTTCTGATCAAGTCTTTTCTAAATAGGCTTTTGGGAGACCCATCTTGAGAAGTGTAGAAATTTCTTGCTCACTCTAAAAATTGGTTCTTTAGTGTTGACCTTTAAAATATGAGGAATAGATTACACTGGGGTCCTTAATCAACTCTCTTGAGTCTGTGAAAGCCATATTTATATTTTCATAGAACTTCATTCTGTATAAGATGAACTTAATTTGTTCCTTCAACACTTTTCAAAAACGGCTATTTTTAGAAGACTTTTCAGAAGGAACTATTTCTTGTCTCTCTTCTGTTGTAGTTCTAGCAACCTTTTGATGGCCTGATTACCAGTCCCCTAGACTAGACATGAACACATTTTTACGTGCCCCTTCAAAGATCCACGAAATGGTGTCACTTTTTATCTTTAACGTGTGACTATAATTTTCTAGCGAATCTTGCCAGGTGATTGCCCTCCTATGTAATTCTTTTGAGCCAGTTGAGTTTCTGCAGATATGGAACTTTCAGCTATCACGATCTCCACTGGGAAAAGAGACATGAAAGCCAAGGTTGCATGTTTGTCAATTCATATTTGTATTATTTATTTTCACAGTGTATCGAGCAGCCACAAAGTTGTAAGCTACATACCAGAGAATGGACCAAGTCTGATAAATAGACTTAAAGTTGGAAAGCACTGAGGACCCTGTTGAGGCAATATCATTAATTGTGAAATGCTGATGAGATCAGTTGAAAGAGAAAGAAGGTGGACATATTAGACTTTCAAAGAAGCATGTGAAGTAGATTAAAGAAATGAACGGGAAATCGGTAATCCCGAGGGCTTTCAGTAGGGACAAATAGGAATTATTTCAGAAATCTTTTGAAGCCTGGTGTGAAACATTGTGTCAAAAAAGGTAAACTGGAACATCAGAGGTAGAGAGCATATTAGGACACTGTTAAAAATGTCACATCCTGTCCCCATTTGTTCAAATGCGAAAAACTTTATAACTGATAGAGCAATTTTATTGGTGTGAAATTAATACCTGTTTTTTTTTTTTTGTTGTTTTTTTTTTCATTTGTAGGGAGTCTAAGTGGAAAGAGCCTCATTTCTTTTGATCTTCTAGCCTGCAGGCCAAATCCACTGGCTGCCTGTTTTTGTACAAAATATTTTATGGGAACCAAGCTACACCTGTTTGTTCATGTATTGTCTATGGCTGCTTTCATGCTAGAAAAACAGAGTTGAGTTGTTGCAACAAAGATCATGTAAGCCCCACAAAACATAACATTTTTACTATCTGGGTTTTCACAAAAAAAGTTTGCTGACCTTTGTTTAAATCCCATGGCTTTCACACATTTTTTATTATGTCCTAAGGTAATAAATCTACATCCCTACCGATATACATGAGTATTCACAGACAGCAATGTATCTCGCTAAATACTTTATGTAATAATTTTTCTTGATACACTTATTTTTCTACTGTATCTGATTCTCTTTCAGCTTCTCAAAAATGCTGTTTCAATCTTAACTGCTTAACATACCTACGTTCATACTCAGGACTATGAAAATATTTTCTGCAAATATCAATACCACCAATCTGTTCAGAGTATTGAGTTTAGTTTAACAATACATTTAATGTAAAATAGAAATTTTATTACCTTTGTTAATATTAGCAAGCAAAAAACAAAAACAAACAAAAAACAAATGTCAGCCACTTGTCATGCTACCATAGATGGAAAGATTGGAAGAGACAACATGTAATGTGGGAACATTAGGCTGCTACTAACTTAATGACTTACAAGTCTTCCTCAAGAACTTAATTTCAAATGGGCATCTTACATGCCTGACACATTGGTTCAATTCCATTTGTTACTGTTAAAGTTTTCATTTGTTGAGTGGAGCAAGAGCTTAGCATATAATACATAAAGACAGGAATCCAATTAAGATATAAACTTGAATCACTGTCAAACAAATTTTTTTTTTTCATTTGTTCTCTAATTCACTCCCTTATTGAACACCTGTCCATTACCATTTTTTAAATTCCAGACATGGTGTTGGCATTCACGATAGAATGTTATCTTTATGAAGCCTATTGCTAATATGAGAGACAGAAATTAATGCAATAATCACATAAAACTGCATTTGTGATAAAGGCTATGAAGTTGAGATACATGTGCCATGTATCTCCTCAGGGAGGTCAATGGAGACTTCCATGAGGAAATAATGATTAAGCAGATATGAGAAGGAATTCATGAGCTGAACAGGGCAGGGATGAGTAGCCCCTCACAGTATTACAGTGTCTGCACAGAAATATACTCTGGCTCCTTCCTTGACAAGTGCTGATGTCCCATTTCTTCTAGCTTTAGTTCAGGACTTATTTTAAATTTGTTGTTTATCTTTTTGACCACTGCCTTTTTGTCTATAAAACAGAGAGCATAGCTTAAAAACTCTATTATGTGTTTATTCATGTGTTTCCAGGTAAGATACATTTACATTTCTGGAAATTGTTCTTGTTCATTTGGATTAAGTCCTAGACAGTTTTCTTAAATAGCTCTATAAATTGTTATGCAGACCTGACCTTGGTTATCAATCAGCCTATATTTATGGCTTGGAAATGGTTCCCTGTGAAGCTGATAGGTTCAGAGTCACTGGCCATGGATTTATGGTTGTATTTATTATGACAGGCTTGGACTCTAGAATGATGGCAAGGGAAAGCCACTGAAAGAATGGAGATATATATATATATATATATATATATATATATATATATATATATATATATTTTTTTTTTAATCTAAAACCTTCTGTGTTTTTTTTTTTTTTTTTTTCCAGCTATAGAAGTTTCCTTTGGAAAAACAACTGAAAAACAAATAACTTTTTTTTTTTTTAAACACTATACATAGCAGTACTCTCAGTGCAGAACTGACTAATAGGCAGTATTATAAAATACCAAAAAAAAAAAAAGATGTACTAGTGCCAGTTAAGATTGCATTCTGTTTTCTGTGTAAAGTGGTAACATTCTAATATTTTGATTATTTTATTAGTTTCTTAGATTAAATAATTTGTGACAAATAGGCTCCAGGTGTTAGGGCTATTAATATCCACTTACATAAGGAGAAGATTCAGTATGTGTTGTTCCTTCCTCTTGTACCCCGATTGCCTGCTCTTTAAAGGAAATGCAGAGAACTGTAGTTAAGTAAATGTAACTTCCAAATAGCTGAACAGGATTAGAATAAATCCAGTGATCTAGAAATGTACTTTTTCTTGATATCATTACACTTAGTGTGTTATCTTCCTCAAATATGAAGTGATTGTTCAAAAACTTTTTGACATATAAGTCAAGACTGATCTATGCTCGTAAAAAGAACACAAGAAAGCAGTACTGTGCTTGAATTCCTCTCCGAATTACATGCTGCCCAGACTGTCATGGAGGCTAAAACCAGCAGATGGCGCTCGGCTTCCGTCTCACAAAAGAAGGGATTCGCTTATACTTCAGCCTTTGCTTATTACCATTCATTTTAAGGGGTGAAAAGCAGTGTTCAGAGAAAAATCTTTGTTAGCACAAAGCCTCTGTATTTGTGAGAGACCAAATTACATTTCTAGTTCATTCACACTAGCTGTTAATCTCTGAATTTTGCAAGTAAATTTTGTAAGTTAACTTTCAAGAACATGGGGAAAAAAACTACATTTATTGGTTAACTAGGTAAACTCATTTGCTTTATATCAGTCCATTGATGTTTTTATATGGGAGCATGGAAAAGGAAGCTGATATTTTCATACATTTTGAGGGAATAATAAAATGGCTGGTTCTCTCTGCCTTGCTTGTTCGCAGATTTTGTAAGCGGAGGAAATGGATACTACGGTTGTTTGTAAAACCGGATCCAAACAAAGGAAAAAAGACAGCATGCTTTCCTATAACATTGACACATGTACCACATTAGAAAAAGGATGAGGTTGCAAAAGAAGGTTTTAGCTTAGCATTTCAATTCTAAAATGGATGGCCCTATTTAATTTTCCACACACAATATCTTTCCTCACCAAAGAATAGATTAATATTACTAATCTCACTTATGTAGCAGCTTTAAAAGGCTGCAGCAACAAGGATATTTCTAAAGCAGATTGTAGTCATTGCTGCCGGTATAGAAAATTTCCTACCCACACCAAAAGTAATTGTGTTGGTAATCTCACGCTATTGCTTTAGTGGGAGCCTGCGTCATTCTTTGCTCCACGTGAGCTGTAGACAGGCATAATGGATGGAGTGATGAGAAAGTGCAGTGATGAATTAATATCCCACAGGTCCCGAAACTAATAACAATAAAGGCTTTTCTGTGGCCAGTGGATTCTTGGAGTTACGTTATGAAATGTGATTCTGGAGTTGTCTGCTGACTGGTTGCCTTGAAGAAGGTTAGAAGGAACAGTTCCCTCAGTAGCAGGATTAAAAGAACAAGAAAAAAAAGACATACATTAGCTTGTACTATAATGAAATGAAGTCATGAACCAAATATATACTAGATTTCTACGCAGATAAAGTGAATATTTTTCCCCCCCTCAAACATTGTACTGTATAAAACATTACTGGTTGCAGCTTAGTATTTACTTTTGGTTTGCATTTTGTTATAGAAAGAGTATACATATTCATGCCATATTAAGCTGCTGTTTCCAACATGTATGGATTAAGCATCAGAGATGGCCTGAAAAATTGCTTTTCTATTTTTTGCAATTCTTGGAGGTGTTACTGAGGAAAATAGACATGATGCACAAATGTTAATCTTCATTATACTTTATGCTGCTTGTTGTTTCATCCATTTTCAAACTCTCACTGAGTGCCACTTTACACAAGACAGAATACGGGGCATCAAGCATAGCAATAGTGAGTACATGGCGGTTCCTTCTCACAGAGAGGCAGATCTCACAAAGAGCTAACACAAACATGAATATTCCTAGTAGTAGTGCAATCTGAGATTTACTGTAATCGAACTGGAATGAAGGTCCTTAGGTCAATATAGTTATTAACCCAGGGGATTTGAATTGAAAGATACAAAATTAAAAGATTCAATTTACAAACTTATGTAAAAGGCATTTCCTCTACGGGGAAGGTATAAGCCAAGAAAAGTGCCAGCTTAGAAAACAAGATGACGAGTGTCTCTCTTTTGTGCAAGAGGTGATTCCACGTCTGGGCAGCACGGGGACGAGGAAGGAACTGCAGTAGGAGAGTGTACAGAGAAGCTGAGCAGTGTGCTGCTCGTCTCATGTCGTGTCTTTAAAATATGTTTTTAAAATTCAGTTTGACTAATTCTGTCTATGTAGAATGCAAATATTTTCACATTCCAAAATGAAAATGTATTTAAAAGTTTTAAGGAAAATATCAATACTTAAAACATTTATCAGTTTCAACAACCCATGTACCTTCTTTTCTCCATTCAGTCAGCTATTGGAGGTTTCACTGTATATTACAACTGGTTTTCACTCCCCAACTCCTGACACAAAATCATACATATCTTTAACGAAATTTAAAGGACTTCAAAGGACAAAATGCACCTTTGAATATAAAAAATGGGGTCATGTATATATGTGGGGTCTTTACAATGGGTAAGTAACCAAATGCTATAATTTTGACACATTAACATAAATAGGCCTTCATTTTTTAAAAATGAGAATGTGTGTTAGTTTAGTTCATGACTTAGTTTGAAATTTGCTCCATGATTCCGAGTCACTTGTATCTGCTCCTGTGTGAGACATTTTCAGTAACCCTTATTGGTAAAGCACTTGGAGATCATTGGTTGAAAATGCATTTGGTTGTGAGTTCAGGCTTCAGAGCCTTACAATTAAGAGGCATCATAAATTTTATCTTCGCTGGCGTAACTACAGAGATTATTTTTGTGCAGAGATTGGCTTTTTCATTTTGTAAACACTAAGCCGGGTGCTCCAGTAATGAATCTTAGATCAGTAGAAGAATTATTTGCAATAATAGCATATATACCAGTCAGTATTTTCATGCTCTTATTGTTTTCTTTACTGCCCTGGAATTAGAAAACACAAATATTTTGAAATAATTCTTTATGTATTATCTTCTATATTTATGGCAGATTACAGGAGATAAAATCATGCAGGTTTATTTTAGGAGGAAAAATGGTATTACTTTTAGAGCTCTTCCCTAATAACACAGATTTCTATTAACTTGTTAATGTTAAAAAGGTATTCTGGGATGATACTAAATTTATCAGTCACAGAAAGAGGAGCTTTATAGTTGCTGGGAATGTTGTTTCATCACCCATCAGCCAGAAAGAAAAGAAATCCTACAGGAAAAAAAAAAAGTAGAAGTAAATTAAACTTTCCTCAGTATCAGCTTAACTTTTCTAATCAGAGGAAGTTCTCTGAGCAGGTGGAGAAAAGACACTGAAGGAATTGGAAGCTGAAGAAAGAACACCGATGAAAAATACATCACAAATGACTAACAAACTGTAAATGAAAATTGGGTGACTTTCAGGTGGGAGCCGCTAACAGCCTCTGAGACAGCGTTTGACCTCTTTTAATGAAAGTTTTAAGAGAGGACTGGAGGTGATGAAGGGTCATTCAGCCAATGTCAGTGAGTTCTGAGTAGTACTCCTGAGGGGCGAGTAGGATCGTGTTGAAGGATGGAGTAGAAGGTGCATCCATCAGCAGGGCAGGAGTCAACTCCCTAGCCAGTCTTTTTCTGTAGCAGTACAGAAAGTGCACAGTGTACAGGAAGTCAGATCCTTTATTTTACTTGTGTTTTTATTAAGATATGATAATAACTTACATTTGTTTAGTGCATTATATTTTAAAGCTATCGGCCACATTAATCTATTATGAATATCCAAGTAAAATGTTTCCATCTTAAAGTATACTTCTATGCTTGATGTGATAAAAAATTCACTTAAAGTCACCTGGGATAAGAGCAATAATAAAACCAATCTTTTGCAAATATAGTTTGCTCTAATGTATAGGAAAAGTTGGAGGGAATAAAAGCCATTAAGGCTGTGTATGAAAGATATATTAGAGTTACATTTATATCATTGATTACACTGTTTCTCAATTATATAGTTTGAAAAAAAACATAAGCAATTAATCATGGTAGATTACACTCATTTTGTATTTGGCCAGGAGTAGCATGTAGTTATTAAGTCTGAGTTCCAATTGTTTCTCTAAATAATACTTTGTAATATCTTTTGCTTATGTGATTTCTGTAATACCCTTTGGTAAATGTGATTATTTATACCTAGAAATGATTTTAAAATAGCTCTGATTCCCTTCTTATAATTATACTTTTAAATAGATTTTTAATATATTTATATTCTTAATTTGATGCCATTACCAGCTCTGCCATTTGTCTTGTTTAATCTGAACATGCATAAGTATAAACCACACCAATTACTATGACTATACATACAATATCAACTGGGTAAACGTTTGTAAAATGTTTAAAAATAGGATTCAAATATTCAGATAAAATAGTCACACCCCTAGTTTATTTCAAACAATAACAAATAAGAACTGGAAATTATTAAAAATTTTATTTTACAGACAAGTGTTAGTTATATATAAACGATAGAATTCAGTGTCAGTAAAGAGGAAATATTCTATAAGCAACTTAGTTCCTCAGATGAAGTTTTCTTTAGCAATGGGAAGTATTAAAAAGGATAACTTATTTGAGATATTGGGAGGGTATATAATATTTATGTGACCTACTTATAAGTTTGAAATGGCCCATTGACAGCAAAAGAAGATATAATGTTATGGCTTTTTAAATAATTTTAAATACTAATACCTTATTATCATCTATTTGAATTCAACAGAAAATAAGAAATTAAGAGATAATTAGCTAGGTCAGAATTTATTTTAGATAAAGCAATTATAAATGAATATTGTATCTTAGAAACTATAAACCATTGACGTATGGCTTTAAACGACTGGATTCATAATGAAATGTTTTCATCCATGTCTATCACATTTAGGAAAAAAAATTTAGCCATACATTTTTGCACTATGAACCTCATCAAACTGTAGTCCTTTGGGTAGTATCCTGATTTGTCTAGCCTTCTTTTAGTGTTGCTTGTGCTATCTGATAATGTAAATAGTATTCAAGAAAAATGGGATACTCAGCAATAGACTGAGCTCCTCATAGTTACTTTGTATTTCTGTAACTTACCATACTGCCCAACATATGTAGTAGGTTCTGAATACATGTTGATTGAATGATTGTATTTAAATTTATTAAAATAATTCTACTCAAATTCAAATAGCTAAAGAAACAGGTTGAGAGTGATAATAAAAGTTACTAACAATTACTCTAATCAGAGAAGAGACTTGAAATGATACAGGAATGGGAACAGGAAGAGGGAGGGAGAACAAAAGAAGAGAGGAGAAAAGAACAAAGACAGGTAAGCAGGCTGACTGGGAGACGTTGGGCATATCTTTTGCGAATAAGTGAAAATGTAGTGTATTCTGATGACGACCAGTGGTCAGGCTAAAATTGGTGAGGTGGGTGCTTGAATGTTTCTACAATGAATTCATGGAGTATTTAGTGGGTACTCACAGAAGAGAAACTGCCTTAATTAATGGAAGGCATTCAATAAATTTGTTGTTGAGTTTTAATTTGTGATGAGCAAATTACACTTGCCTTGGAAAGTCCTTGGCTTGTATTCATTCATATTTCATGTCTGTGTACTTAAACAAACCAAAACAGAGATCTTGAGTGCTAGGACACATTGAGAATCTCCATAAATAATCAGGTCAAGAAAAAAAGACAACGGTTAACATTTTAGAAAAAATAAGAATTTTATTTTCATTGAGTTTCCTTATTTTCATCTGCTCATTTCAATTTTTCTCTGTCTTGGAAGCATGGAACAGTGCAAACCAACACAGTGAGAATTCATTAGGATTCATTCGCTTGCTACTTGATTCATTCTTTCTGCTTTTGCTGCTGAACATTGGTATTTTTTGAAGCTTAGTCCAAGCGCTTACCCTCTCATCTCTCTTTATACTTTCCCTTCTCACAGCACCAGTGTCAATGCAATGCAGGTGATTTCCAAATCTACATTTCAAAACCAGTCTTCCTATTTCTATATTTAAAAAGTACTTGCTCTAAATTTACAGATTGATATTATAAGGATAAAAAATTAAACATTTATGAATGGAATTCATTTTTGTAACCCAAATCTCTCATTTCTAATTTTTCTAATTTCATCATTTTATCGGCTTACACTCAAACTTCAGATTCAAGTTTCACTCACTTCTTTTGAAATCTACCATTTTTTTTATTTTCTTAGTCACTACGTGGTGCCTGGTTCATAAAAACAATCTCAACTTGTATCCTTACTTCTTTAAGTATCATTTTGTGTATAGTAGATAATTAGTTCTCTTAAAACTTTCATCAGGGCATTCAGGGTTGTTCTTCACTTTGACTCCAACATATTTTTCTTGTCGTAAAATATATTTTAAATTCTTTGCTCCTGAAAGAGCAGCCCATTTACTTAATCTCTGCATTTCACCTCCATATTTCTATTTTTTTTTTTTTTTGGTGCATCATTCCTTCTAATTATCATGATACCCTTCTCTGCTTCTATTAACACTGATGATTTTTAGAAGTCTCGTCCATTTTTAACTCTTTCTTGAATTTTCTCTGTTTCAACATGGAGTTATGCATCTTCTATATTTTGACACTTTTGACATTAGGCAGTTTGGGGTACTTGCTGTTCTTTAACTATTTGTTGTATAAGTAAGTCTCCCTAAGTTTCCTAAGCTCTTCTCCCTCCTGTCTTTATGTTTTCTCTAATTTACCAAGTTTTAAGGTCTTACACAAAGCACTCTGGTCTAGACTTAAGTTACTTGGTCTCAGAGATTCTGTCTTATTTATCTTTAGACCTCTAGCAATTAGTATAGTTTCTTGCATATGAAAGGTGCTTAATAAATATTTATAAAATAAATGAACAAATCGACCTTCATAAAAAAACCTTTCAGAATACTCCCAATCAATACTGTTTCCTCCCATCCCAAGCATCATTATATTTTCACCAATTACATGACTCCTTTAGCTTTCAACATATATAACCATATAGGATTAGTTCTTTTTTTGTTTACATATTATTTTTTGACTAAATTGAAGGAACTGGGGGATTATTTTATAGGCTCCATAGTGCATGCTTTGCACAGAGTAGGCTCACAAAATAAGTTTTGGAAATGTTAGTTTTTTCATGATCTGGGTCATTTTGTATATTACACATTTTAGGCATATATGAAGACTTTAATATGTCTAGAACTTTGGAGACACAATTATCTAGATTTATTTATTTTAAAGCTAATTCATGAAAATTACTAAGGTATCTTTAAAGGAAAAATAAGACACTTTGTTTAAAAATTATTTTAAAAATTGAAGAAATCAGAAGCAATTAAAAAAAAAGTAGGAGAAAATATAGAATGAGTACAGTATTTGAAATCTGTTTAGCTTTGGTTCACCAAGTAAGGTAAAAGGAGAAAACTAGAGGGTATGTAGTTATTTTATTCTGATAAAGCAACTTTATAGATGTTTTACCCAATAAAATAAAGCATCCATGTTCTTCTGGGTATTTAGTTTTTTAAATCTGTTATTGAATTCTGGGAGGTATTTATTTCATGTATCTTTATAAAGGCAAAATGGGTAACCTAATAGGTAATGTCATTTTCAACTGTGGCTTGCCAAAAGATACGTGTTTAAATGGAGATCTCTTGGGTTGATCCACTAGGAAACTTGAGGGCTATTACAAATTTGTGAAAAAAACCTCACTGGAAGAATTGGGGGAAAGGTACTGACCTAAGTAACTGTGGAGATGAGTGGATGCTATAGGACTCTTGGCAAAAGCACTCTAAACATTTTATAAGCACCATATTCTAGTTGATAAAGTTGTTTTCCATGGGGTTATGAGTTTAAAATTCTGAAAACACTATACATGTATACTGGAATTTAAGAATTAAGTAATGGATGGCTGGAGGTGGAGCCAGGTTTCTCACTGTTGGAGTGGGAAATTATAGACATGAGGAGAAGGCTAGAATGGTCTATGAGGTAATGGATTAGAATTGGAGACATCAATAAGAACTCGTGTTTAGCTTGTATAGTTGCAAATTGATATATATGTATATATATGTATGTATTTATATATGTATATACATATACATATACATATACATATACATATACATATACATATACATATACATATACATATATATATATATATATATATATATATATATATATATATATATGATATATGCTGTTTAGGATACACCCAAATTTTCTTGCTCTGGCAGCTGAGTAGCAACAAGCATTCCAGGGCCAAGATATATTAGTTTTTAATATCATCCTTCAATAAAAGGAACCAGGACTTCTTAGAGTAATGGTTGATCCTGAGACAACGAATATATATGATAAGCCTGGAGTATCTTGTAGTGCTAGAAGTTAAGGAAGTGCTCAAGTACACACATATATACACACACATCCTCACACAGTGATGGAGGTATGTCAGAGGGACACATGATCCTATGAAAGAACTCTCAGTGGCCAAAGGTGGAACAATTAGAGTTAGAAAATAAATGAAGTATTATTGAATCATATCCCAGAGTATAAAATATCTATGAGTTCATCCTGATATAAATGATTGAATAAATTAATGGGGAAGAATAGACAAATATTCTCTGGCAGAAGAATCCCAAATAATTTATTTAGATACTGTGCTCTTAAGAAGGTGGAATATAACTTTATGTTTCTTACATATGGATTGCACAGAAGTGACTTCCTTCCTAAGAATATGGTAAGGGGACAGGTGGCAGAGTAACTTCATAGTGGAGAACCCTGATAAACACAACCTCAGCTGGGTGATCAAGGTCAAAACATCCACAGTGATAAGTCATGCTTATAGTACGTATCTGTTATATGATATGATAAGAAAGGCACTTCACTTCTGTGGTCTTTCTCTCCAATACCCATATCCTTAGTCTAATCATAAGGAAAACATCAGACAAGTCCCAGTTGAGTGATATTCTAGAAAATACCTTATCAGCATGCCTAAAAATTGCCAGTCTTCCAAAACAAAGGAATTGTGAGAAACTAACAGACAAGAGGAGCTAAGGAGTCACGATGACTAAATATAATATGGTTTCCTAATGGGATCCTGAAACAGAAGAAGAACATTAGGTAAAAACTAAGGAAATCTGCACAGCAAAAGAAACTGTCAAAACAAAGAGGCAACCAGCTGAATAGGAGAAGATATTTGCAAACAACACCTCTGATAAGGGGCTAATATCCAAAAATATATAAAGAACTCATACAACTCAACAACAAAAAAACAAATAATATAATTAAAAAATGGGCAGAGGACCTGAACAGACACTTCTCCCAAGAAGACATACAAATTGAACAGACACTTCTCCGAAGAAGACATATAAATGGCCAACAGATATATGAAAAAATGCTCAACTTCACTAGCTATTAGGAAAATGCAAATCAAAACCACAATGAGATATCACCTCAAACCTGTTAGAATGGTTATTAGTAACAAGACAAGTAATAACAAGTGTTGGAGAGGTTGTGGAGAAAAAGGAACCCTCATACACTGTTGGTGGGAATGTAAATTGTTACAACCACTATGGAAAACAGTATGGAGGTTTTTCAAAAAAATAAGAAAAGAAGTACCATATGACTCAGCAATCCATCTTCTGGGTATCTACCCCAAATATATGATAACATTTATCTGCAAATATGTATGAGTATGCATCCCTATATTCATTGCAGCATTATTCACGGTGGCCAAGGCATGGAAACAACCAAAGTGTACTTCGATAAATGATTGGATAAAGATGTGGTACATACCTACATTGGAATATTCTTGGCCATAAGAAAATATGAAATACTGCCATTTGTGTGACAATATGAATGGATCTTGAGATTATCATGCTAAGCAAAATAAATCGGACAGAAAAAGTTGAGAACCAAATGATTTCACTCATATGTGGGATATAAAGCTGAAAGCAACAAATGAACAAGACAAATAAAAACTCATAGCCACAGACAACAGTTTAGTGGTTACCAGAGGGAAAGGGAGGAAGGGGCTGATAGAAGATGGTAAAGGGGTTCAAATATATGGTGATGGAAGGAGAACTGACTGTGGGTGGTGAACACACAATGTGATATATGTATGATGTATTGTAGAATTGAAACCTATATTTTACTAACTGATGTCACCCCACTAAATTTAATAAATATTATTTAAAAAACTAAGAAAATCTGAATAAAATATGTACCTTAATAAAAATAATTTGTCAATATTGATTCATTAATTATGACAAATGTAACACACTAATGTAAGATGTGAACAAAAGGGAAGCTGAGTGTGAGGTATGTGGAAACTCTCTGTAGTATCTTTGTAACATTTCCTTAATTCTAAAGCTATTTTAAAATAAATGATTAAAAACAAACCTTAAAGCTTAAAAACTCAAAAAATTTTAAAGCATAGATCTCAAGAAATCTGAGCAATATTGGGTTATATTTCAGGTTTGCTATTTTATAATTATATTATTACAGTGTATCATAAGAAATAAATGGATATTAAGCACACTCAAATAGTACAGGCATTAAATGTTTTATTTGTCCAGGGCTGGGTTTCAGTCATTTCACGGTAAATTTCACTGCTGAATTTCCCCAAAGACCGTCTGTTCTACATTGATGTAAAAATCTATAAAGGATGAGCTAGATATATTTGATTATGTTGAAATTTTTTAAAAGTCAAATAATATAAACAAAATGGTAGTGCAATGGGAGAACTAGTAGGACAAATGAGAACATGTGAGAGATGAGAACAATTAAAATGCTTACTTTGTGGAATGTTCCTAAGATTAATATGTAGATTCTGTTAGTAAATCAAGTGAGGAATATAATCAGATAATTCATAAAAAACATAATCAGATAATTCATAAAACCATAAATATAAACAGCCCCAAACCATAAAAATATATTTAACTTTGCCAGGAATTTAATAAATATAAATAAGAAAACAAAAATACAATTGTTTGTATTCAAATAAAGATTAATACTCAGCACTGATGAATATACATTGACATGTAAACTCTTATCATTCTAGATAGTTCTAGGAAGCCTGCAATTGATGCCATAACCAGAACAACTCGTACACTACTGTTACTAGTACTGCCAGTACTCGCCTAAGTACCATAATCCTTTTCTTGCCCTACCTTTAAAGTGTTTAGAGGCACACACAGCCCTTTGGTATTTTCACTGTGTAGTTAGGGAAATTTAATTCTCTTGTTAGGCTTTTTGATATGGAATCTAGACTCCCCTACACTCTCATAAGTACTTTTTAATTTGGATGTGAGTTTCATATTTTTCTGAATGTTTGTAGGCATGTTGGTGGGAAGCTGAATAGGTTGCCTTAGGTACTGCTAGCCAGATGCTGTTATGGATTGGATGGTTCTGCTACATAGTTTTATTTGATTATGGATGCTTCTCCCTACAATCTACCCAAAATACTTGATAGAGGAAATCTAACTCCAAATTCCCCCTCTGTATTCTTGCCAAATATTTAAAAAACATAACATCTTTAAGTTCCAGACTGTATTTCCCTTATTGTGAGTTGACCCTAACTTCACCTTAATACTCACTCTTTTGGCATCTCTCCCAGACCTATATTCCTTTTGCCAGTTTGGCTTGCCATAGATCTTGACTTTATAATCTACTCCAAGAACTATTCCATCAGTCTTTGAAAGTTGCTCAGTCTGCACTTTTCCCCAAGCCTGTTCCATCGCATGTTCCCAGCAGGCTGTGCTTTCCGTCCATCTTATGGGAAAAGCCTATTGAATTAAATAGGAAATGTCATTTGCAAGGATTTAAGCCTCTCTGAGGTACATATAGTCTCCCTTCCCCATGCTATTTTGCTACAGTGCCAAGAACAGGAAATGAGTGGAAGGTCATAGATGTATTAAAACTCATTGACAATCTTTTTTTATATCCAAAAATAATACTCTGACAACTAATTTCCAAAACATTCTACTAGTTTCTTCTGCTAACTTATCTCTTTAGCACTGCACTAAAAGAAAACTAAAAGATGTTGTTGTTTTTTTAAAATCATTTTGGGAAATGCCAGGTCTATGGCTTCTTGCTGGAGACCCCTTAAACTTTTTTCTCTGAATACTTAAAAATATAAATAATAGAGATAAAATAAATATTTCAACTAACTACAGTATCTTCTGACCCCAAAGAAGAAGATTGAATTCTATAGCAAAATATCTTGATGGTTTGTGTTGCAAAAGATAAGATCCCATGAATTATCTGTAAGGTCACTGCAAACAATGAGAAAGGTAAATTGACTGCTTAGAAAACAAATTGGATAGTTGGGGATTTTGAAGTTTACAAGAGCACTAATGTGAGAAAACGTGTTTTTTTTTTTTTTTAATTTTTATTGGGGAATATTGGGGAACACTGTGTTTCTCCAGGGCCCATCAGCTCCCAGTCGTCCTTCAGTCTAGTTGTGAAGGCATCCATGCGGGAATTGAGGGAATTAAATTGGCAACCTTGTTGTTGAGGGCTCAGGTTCTAACCAACTGAGCTATCCGGCGGCCCCCTGTGTGAAAACTTTTGAAGGATAAACAGGCCATAGAAGATTGGAGAACATCAGGAGAGAAGTAGGCTAGTGAGAAAATGTCCACATTGGCTATAGCTGACAGGATTTTGTTTTGAGACCAAGAGTGTGTAATATTCCATCTTAACTTGTCCTCTGTGCTGTGTAGTGATTCATTCTACCACTGAAGCTGAAGGAAAGCTGTACTAAACATGCTGCTTTGTGTGAATGTTGTGGGGAATTTAGAATAAAAGGTGACTATCATAATATAAGCCCACAGAAGTTTTCAGAAATATTGTAGAGGATATGAAAAAAAAATTTATTCACATTGTAAAGGACAGAAATGAGCCTGAAGACTCCTCCAAAGGCCAAAGCTGGATAAGTTTTAGCAACAAAATAAATATTGATTATAATCTAAAGACTATAAAAGATATCCATAAGGGGTATGGGGTGGTAGATGAGGGTAAACGGGATCAAATATATGGTGATGGAAGAACTGACTCTGGGTGGTGAACACACAATGTGATATATAGATGATGTAATACAGAATTGTACACATGAAACCTATGTAACTTTATTAGCGATTGTCACCCCAATAAACTTTACTTAAGAAAAAGATATCCATGAGTTCATACTTATGTAAATAATTAATAAATAGGGAGGACGAGCTCATCTACCTTAGATAAGTATTCTAAATAATATATGTAGATACTCATATTCAGAAGGTGGAGCTTAATTTCCCCTCTGAGGGTGGGCTAGACCTAATATATTGTTTACACAGCATAGAGTAAGGTCATCATCAACACATCATTTTTGCTCAGTTTTATTGAGGTACAATTGACCAGTAAAATTGTAAGATATTTAAAGTGTACAACATGAATGACCTGGTATACATAAACATTGTGAAAGACTTTCCCCATTGAGTGAGTTAATAAATCATCTTTATAAAAATTAAAAAACCAAGACAGATGATCTAAAATTGTCTGATCTAAAATTTTGCATTTGATCCAGACAAGAAACTCTAAACAACTTTAATCCAGGGACAGAGGGGGAGAGAAAGAGAACGAGACAGAGAGAAAGAGTGAGAGAGTGCGAGAGAGAGAGATTTAATATCATACATCTGTTCAATTTGCAGTATATCAAAAAGTAGATAAACACAATTTACTAGACATTTTTGGCTAATGCCCTAATTCTTGTTAAAATTAGCTGCTAAGATCAGATATTAAAATAACCTTATTTCTTTTTAGACTGAAACCAAAATAAATACTGGGGAATTATATTAATTATGAAACACAAAATTCCATAGTTTCAGAAATTAGCAAGAAGAAAACAAATAGAAATTCATTATTTTTTTTAGTAAATTTGAGGTCAGCAAAATTTAAGTTCTTTTATTATGGTTTGATAAAACAATTTGATCTTACACATTCCAATAATAACTTGGTTGGCATGTAAAAAAAAATTAGGATGAAATCTCAAGTTGAAATCTCAAGTTACCTTTTCAAGAACATTATGTACTTCTCTAATTTTTCCTTTGCCTTTAAAAACCTATATGAAATTCATTGCCTAGGTATTAAAGAAAATGTTAGTGTATTAATAAGTAAAATTTTCTCCTGATTGATGATATCAGCAATGGAATAATATAGTATAATTATGACTTAAATACTGAACTATGGGCCAGGAGGGCATATGGATGAGCAGAAACTAACTTGTGAATATTCAATGCTATAGAAATGTCTGTGCTTATCATTGGCTTTTTGATAAGAATTTTTATGCTAATAAAATGTATTTGGGTTGCTACTTAACTGATTTTGAGTTAACATTTTTTTAGTTATAGAATGAATTGGAAAAGCAAATACTTTTGTGTTCTATTTTCAAATGTGATACATCAAAATAAGGAGTGTTTTGACAGAAAAAAGAAATCGTGTTCAACTCTTGTCAGCATCACTCAATTCTATCATTTATAGAACTTGAGAAATGTTTAGTGAAATGCTGACAAATGGACTTCAGAGCATATCTAATTAGGACTTTTTTTCTTCTTCCTGGGGTGTTTGGAGAAGGGAAGGTAATTAGAAACCCAAAGTTTAGTCCTCAAATTGAAGCCCAGCTTAAATGTAGTTTAAAGACTTTATCCCTTTAAAGCCCACCTCTCTTTCTGCCTTTTGATTTTGTGGTGGTTCATCCATATTAATGTATCTAATGACAGACACCCTGAAAAGGTGAGAATGAATGCTTTTCCTCTGACAGATCAGCAAAGAATGATGGTATAGAGTGTATCTTTCAATGTGTGTCTGCATGGACTCTAGGTCTGAGAGAATGATATATACTTCTGCTTTATGCCTGCAAGATTCTAAAGGCCTTTTCAAATATTCATGTCCTTTTTTCCCCTCCCTTTTTATTTCCTACCGGTATATGTTATGTGATGAGAAGAATGTCAGAATCTCTGGAGTTTTATTTTTTATTTTTTGTCTTGCCTGGTGGTGGCGGGGAGAATGTATTGAAAATTTGTTGGTCAAGTTGTTCATTCTTTCCTATAACATGTTTAATAATTGCAAAGTAGTTTGTTGAAATAATTTTGGGAGGCCTTGCGTAGTTACCATGATAGACTCTGAGGTAAGTTATTAGACAGTGTCTAGTATTCAGTTGGTAACACCTGAGGTTAACTTTCCCTTTGTGTTACTTATTATACCAAGGAGAATCAAAGGAGGCACAGAGATGAGGTTTTGTTTTTTGTTGTTGTTTTTTGTTTTAGCTGAATTCTGATCATTCTTCCCTGATCTTGTTTCCATTTGGGTTATGGCTTTCTCACATCTAATGTATCAAGTTAGTAGGATTTGTATTGCCATGAGTACTGTTGCCATTTCATATGCTGCAGCAGGCAAGTGGAGATGCTGACTAGAAATATATCTCAATAAAGTAGTTTTAAATAAATAAGTAGGCTTGCCAAGTCTAGAAACATGGTAGTGTAACCATCTCTACCTACTAAACCGAACCTTGGAGTGAAAGGGCAATATATTTGTGGTTTTATTATTGTACCCATAGGTTGTTGCTATTGTTTGTTGTTTTTATTTTCTATGGATTGAGAACTGGAAATATACATTCACATTTTAATATATCATTTAGTCCTCTTCTCCCATCAGACTTCTGGATCCATTTATTTTTTTAAGACTTTGTTTTCAATTTTTATCAACTTTTGAGCCTCATTTTTCTCCATCACACACCAGGAAAAAAATAAAAAGAATAAAATCACTAGCTGGTGGGAAAGTTGTTTGGAGGGTGTTAGCTAGATTAACCTTTACATAATGATTATGAATTAATAACTTTCCCCCCCTCAATAAAATCTATGTAGTTAGGTTCAGGGGACATAGAAGAGGAAAGAGAAATAAAATCACAGTGAAATGATTCATCATGTTATAATAAAACAGAGCATTGGCTTCAAGAACTCATAGTCTTTAAATGCTATGCAACACAAAAGGGAAGGGGGAATTAAAACTGTAATTTCCTATGTATTAAAAATATAAGCTACATTCAGAATGAAGTAAATAACTTGTCAAACCCTCCTTTATTATGGGAACAACCACACTGGGATATAACATGTGTTGGAAAAAGTGATTAAAAATGATCCAAACCAGTGCACTAAAATTTTAAACAAGATTTCACTATTGACACAGAAAGAGCATTCGTTGGGAATAGCAATAACATCCACTTATGCAAAAATGTCTTTTGACATGCAATGAAAACATAACCTCTGGATACACATTCCCTCTTTTAGGTTTTCAGTGGGAATTGTGCCTAAGTGATTAGGGCAGGATATGGTCCAATAAATAAACTGAAAATTTTGTAACAAGTGGTAAAGTAATACATATTAATTCTGAACAGATTGACAGTGTAATTTGGGATAAAAACCATAATGATTACAGAACGCAGCCAGTGTAAGTCGAGTCTGATGGACTGGAACAGATGTGTCCACCTGTTTAGAGCCCAGCTCTGCCTCACTTGGGATGCATAATGTAACTGAGGTGCACACTGTTAGCTATTTGGAGAGGTATACAGGTTAAGAAAAAAGAGAAATGTCAAATTCTGGATCATTCCTTTGTTCTCCTATGTAACTGTTGAGGTAAAAAAGACACTAGAGCACACTAAGGTCTAAAATAAAAGGGAAAGTCTATATGAGATATAAACATTGTTGCATTCCTCTTATTGGAGAGAATTTGGAAAGCTTCTTAAAGGGTATTTCAAGGACAGGAGGATAGAATAGATTCAAACAGTTTTTGGTTTCCTAAAGTCAATAAATTCTGTATAAATTAACTGAGAAGATGGAAAAAGACTCTAACATTACAATGTTCATACCTAGGGCATTTCATATACTGATACCAAGTAAGATGGGGCTTTTGCAAATATTTATCATTTGAAATCATAGAAAAAATATTTTTTTGACAGAATATGCTAGATCTAAAGATTGCACTGCATGGCGTTAGTGGGTAACTTGATTTTTTTCTTAAGGTAGAAGGACATATCTCTACTACGATAATAAGTGTCTTTATTATAAGAAAGTTTTAATGTGTGGTCATAAATATCATTCCTTTTAAAGACTAAATGTTACAGATGTTACTATTACAAATATTTTTCCTTTCTGTATTATTCAATCTTTCTCATTTAATTTTATCATTTAAATTTATCAACAAAATTGAATACCTTTCTTTCTTTTCTTTGTCCCCTCTGGGTATTTAACCAATCCTAAACCTATAGAGCCCTTATCTTTATAAAGATAAAATACCTTTTTGTTGTATTTTAATATATACAAACTGGTCTAGCTCATTTATAAGCATCAACTGTGTTTGTTGAAGATGTTTTCTATTAAGAAATTTGACTCTCAGTATCATGATTTTTCTTGGAATGAGGTATTCAAATTTCATAACATGAATGACACAAGTCTGTTTTGGAAACTGAAGATATGTTCTTGGCAAAAAGCTATCAACTGGGTAAAAACCCATCAGAAACACCCAAGAATCTTTAAAAATTTTACCTTCCTTGCCTGCCCCTTCCCATACATGGAAGAATTAGAGAAAGATCTATTCAATGCAGTCTGTATGCATTACCATACTTAACAGAAACTTTAACAACTCAAAGATCCCACTGGCTAAATGTCATGGAGGGATAGAAAATTTAGTGGGTGTACAAAAAGAATATATAACTAATATGAATGGATAAGACATACACAAATATTCCATTTCAAGGGGCAACAGTGTGGTCAATTTGGGGGTAATTAAGTATTTTCTAGATATTCTACTTTAAGGTCAAGAAGTTAAAAGTATTCAGAGAATTGATGTATTTTATACAATTCTGCACATAGTATGTTTTATTATTTTATAAAAAGTGTTACTGTCTGATTTTATAATATTTAAGAAGTAAGTATGTAGAAATAAACACTGTAAATTATGACCTAATAATAAGTACTATTAAATTATACACGCAACTTATTTTAATGAAAGCTGACCAAGGCCTTTTGTGTCTAAATCAATAATTTTCAATTCTGTCTGTTTGTCTGTTATGATTTTAAAACAATGCTGATTTCTTAGTTGCCAGCTCCCTTCTGAGATTGTGATATAATTGACCTGAGTTTGGTATTGAATTTTGAAGATTCGCCAGGTCATTTTATTGTGCAGTCAGTGTTGAGAAACACTAATCTTGATTTATCTGTTTTAAAATCAATGAGTTCTTGTGAGAAAAAAAAAGGAACTAAAATAGTACCTTCACATTTGTGTAACACTTTACAGCTGTCAGAAAGAGTTTAAAATCTAATGGTGGCCTACTGATTAATTAAGGATTAAAATAGAAGTAAACAAAATTTTGGTGGGATTATTTTCCCTCTTATTTATCATTAGAGGTAAATAAGATTTGGGGGGGGGTTATTTAAAGATCTCTTCAGAATTGGGATGCATAATTTTGGGGCTATCAAATAATGCTTCTTGGGGAAAGGGACTTCAAATCTTTGGAATAAAATACAGTAGGCTTTTAAGCTTCATCTATGTTGCGGTTTGTATCAGTACTTTATTCCTTTTTATGCCCAAATAATATTCCATGGTGTGGATATACCACAGGAAGCCAGTAACCAAAGACCACATATTACATAATCCCACTTGGATGGACTATCCAGAATAGGCAAATCTATAGAGATAGAAAGTAGATCAGTGGTTGCTTAGGACTGGGTTGGGCGGGTCTGAGGCGAGTGGTAAGAAAGGGTACAAGGTTTTACATTGTGGTGATAAAAAATATTCTAAAATTGATGGTGGTGAGGATTGCAATTATTTGTGACTATATTAAAACCCTTTAAATTACCCAGTTTAAATGGATGAATTGTATGGCATATGAAATATATCTCAATAAAGTAGTTTTAAATAAATAAATAGGCTTGCCAAGTCAAATGGATGAGAGCATTTTCTCTAGAGGAAGGTATGGCAGAGAGCATGGAGAGCTTGCTAAATTGCAGTAGCTAATGAAAGGTGGAACTCATGTAAGGTGCAGGGAAGGGTCCCAGAGGAGGTTAGAACTGAAGTTGGAGAGATAAGCTGTGTAAGATCACGAAGGATGTGGTAAACCTTTAATTTTTTTTTCTTTTTAATTGTGGTGAAATAAACGTAACATAAATTTATTATCTTAACCATTTTAAGTTTATAGTTTAGTGTTAAATATATTCACATTGTTGTGCAACTGATTTCTAGAACCTTTTCATCTAGCAAAACTGCAACTCTATATTCATTAAAAATTCCCCATTTCTCACTCATTCCTAGCCCCTGACAACCACCATTCTACTTCCTAGTTCTGTGAGTTTGACTCTAGATAGCCCATGAGTTGAATCATGCAGTATTTGTCTTTTTGTGACTGGCTTATTTGACTTAGCATAATGTCTCCAAGGCTTATCCATATTGTAGTGTGTGTCAGAATTATATTTCATTGTAAGGCTGAAAAATTTTCCATAGTATGTATATAACACATTTCATTTATCCATTCTTCTGTATGATGAACACTCGAGTTGCTTTCACCTGTTGGCTAATATGGAAAATGCTTCTATGAACATGGTTGTACAGATACCTTCTTAAGTCCCTGTTCTCAATTCTTTGGGGTATATAACCAGAAGTGGAATTAGTAAGCCTTTTTTAAGGAGTTTAAAATGTATCCTGAAAGGAATTAACAGCAACTAATAATTTTTAAAAGCAGGAAAGTCACACAGTTGGAGAACACTAGAGAAGGAAAAATTATGGAGATATTTTAATATGATAGACATGCAAGTTAAGATTCAAGAAAACTACATTCTTGTTTCCTAGTATTGTGTGAGATAATAGAGAGAACTAAAAACAGACAGATAAGAGTCTTCCTGGGATCTCAGTCAACTGTGGGGATTTGGAAAGCTGTATGCATGTGCTAGGCTGTGCCCAACCAGAAGAAATCAGAGAACTTGAGGGCAGACTTGAAAGCATTCTCCAGGCTGCAAAACGATCCATTAACATAGGGTAGAAGCCTCACTGGCCCAGTGAGCTTAAGCACAACATCTGTCCAAACACTCACTGAACGAAAAGCTACTCTGACCTAAGGGAAATTCATAATAAGTCAGGCTTAAAAATAATATCAGTGTCATCCCTAGGAATCAGAAAGACTCTGTGTATGCCGAAAGCTGTGCCCTCTCAGGAGTGATCAGAGAGGGAAAGTCCAAGGTCCTAGTTCTTATGTGAACTTGAGGCAAAAAAAGTAGACTGTCTGTACTGTAGTAGCAGTCTCCAAGTGACACACTTTCCCAAAGGTACAGGGTGAAAATATAACTGGCTAAGTTGGCTTAAGCACCAACACTGACCGATAAGTAGCTTATGTGGACCCATGGTTAATCGCTAGGTAGCCAGGAAAAAATTCTGAGTAGACACAGCAGAAGTGCATACTATTGGGGAAATAGATTTTGCAGAATTAGTTCAGACAATTAACAAGTAAACAATTTACCAAGCAAACAAAAACATCCTCCAGGGGGGAGGAAATCAGTATCTGGAGTTGTTACAATGTGTTATCTAAAATAATCCAGTTATCAACAAAGTAATTATGAGACATGGAAAGAAACAGAAAATGTGACCAATCCACAGGGAAACATAGCACATAATAGAAACTGCTTTTGAAGTGATCAGGATGATAGACTTAGCAAAAACTTCAAAGCAGCTAATATAAATGTGTTCAAAGAACTAAAGGAAGCCATGCTCAGATGAATACAGGGAAGTGTGATGACCATATATCATCAAATAGAGAATGTGAAAAAAAGATAGAAATTATTTAAATGAACCCAATGGAAATTTTGGAGTTGATAAGCATAGAAACAGTGATGAAAAACAAACAAACAAACAAACAAACAAAAACATTAGATAGGCTCAAAAGTAGCTAGCACAAGAAAGAATCCGTGAATTGAAGATGCATCATTAGAGATTATGCAATGTGAATATCAGAGAAAAGAATGAAACATTTGAACAGATTCAAAGAAGTGTGGGAAACCATTAAATGCATAAATATATGTGTGGAATACCAAAAACAGAAAGAAAGGGATAGAAAAAATACTCAAAGAAATAGTGGCTAAAAACTTCCCAAATGGAAATCAAACCATAAGCTATACATCCAAGAAGGTAAAACACTCCAAGTAGAACAAATGCAAAGAAATCCACATCCAGACATATCATAGTCAAAATACTGAAAACCAAAGAAAAAGAGAATATCTTGAAAACTGTAAGAAAACAACAACTCATCACGTACAACAAAAATCACAGTAAGATTAACAGCCAACTTCTCATCAAAGCAATGAAGCCCAGAAAGCAGTGAGATGACCAAAAGTGCTTAAGGTAAAAAACTGTCTGCCAAAATCTTGAAGCAAAAAAAAATATCTTTCAAAAATGAAGGTGAAAAAAAGACATTCCAAGATTAAAAAAAGAACTTGTTGCTAGAAGATATGCTTTATAGAAATACAATGCTATGTTTATCAGGCTGAAAGCAAGAGACACGAGGCAGTAATTGGAATCCACATGCAAAAACATAATTATCTTATTTAAAAAGTAATTATGTAGGTAATTTAAAATGACAGTATAATTGCATATTTCTTTTCCATTTTTGCCTTGATTGAACATAAGGAGAGACCTAAAAGAAGTAAAGAGATCAAAACAGTAATTTTTAAACTTCTCACAAAGAAAAGTCAAAGCCCAGATAGCTTCATTGGTGAATTTTACTAAACATTTAAAGAGTTAATACTACTCCTTCACATACTCTTCCAAATTATAAGAAATAGGGAACATTTCCTAATTCATCATACAATGCTGTTTTCAACAATATACCAAAACCAGACATCGCAAATAAAGGAAACTACGGGCAAATATCCCTTATGAATATTAAGATACACTCAAAACTCCACAACAAAAATATTATCAAACTCAATCCAGCAACATATAAAAATAGTTTTATGCCATGACCAAATGGAATTTATTTTAGAAATGCAAGGTTTGTTTAACATCTGACAATCAGAGTTCTACACCATTTTAATTGATAAAGGATAAAACCCATATTATCACCTAAAAATATGCAGAAAATATTTTTAAAAGTTCAACATATTTCATGATAAAACTGCTCAACAAACTAGGAATAAAAGAGACTTTCCTCAACCATCTACAAAAAATCTACAGGTAACATTGTACTTAACGACGGAAGGCTGAATGTTTTATTTGTAAGGTCGGGAACATGACAGGAAGTCTGTTCTCACCACTTCTATTTAACATTGGACAGAACACCCTAGCTAGGGTAATTAGGCAAGATAAAGAAAGAAAAGGCATACAGATTGTGAAGTAAAACTACTTTTATTCCAGATGACATGATCTTGTATATGGACTATCCCAAGGAATACACACACACACACTATTGGAACTGATAAACAAGTTTAGCAAGGCTATAGTACATAGATATACACACAAAAATCAATTGTATTTCTATAAAATAGCAATGTTCTGGAAACAAAGTTAGGAAAATGATTCCATTTACAATAGCATCAAAAAGTATAAAATACTTAAGTATAAATTTAACAGAAAAATTGTAAAACTTGTACATTGAAAATAACAAAACATAACCAGAAATTAAAGCACTAAATAAATCATAAGACATCTCATATTTAAGGAGTGGAAGACAATACTTATGAGATGGCAATACTTCCCAAACTGAAATACCAATTCAATGCAATCCCAATCAAAACCCCACCTGTCATTTTTTTTTACAGAAATTAATTTTTCAAATCTGATAATCAAGAATACAGAAGGAACTCCTTATGTATCAACAATAAAAAGGCAAATAACCCAATTAAAAATGAGCAAATGATTGAATAGGCCTTTCTCCCAAGAAGATATATAAGTGGCCAATAAGCATATGAGAAGATGCTGAAAATCATTAGTCATTAGAGGAATAAAAATAAAAACTATAAAGAGATCCCATTTCTTATCTGATAGGATGACAGTAATCAAAGACATATAATAAATGTTGGCAAAGACGTGGCAAAATTGGGAACCTTATACATTGCCAATGGAAATGTTAAATAGTGTAGCCACTTTGGAAAACAGTTTGGCAAATACTCAAAAATTAAACACAGAGTTACCTTATTACCCAGCAATTCCATTTCTACACAAGAGGAATGAAAACCCATCCACATGAAAGCTTATACACAAATGTTCCTCACAGCATTATTCATAATAGTTAAAAAGGTAGAAACAACCAAAAGTTCAAAAATAATATATAACGTATTCATGCAATTCCAGCAATTCCATTTCTACACAAGAGAAATGAAAACACATTCACATGAAAGCTTATACACAAATGTTCCTCACAGCATTATTCATAATAGTTAAAAAGGTAGAAACACCAACTGCTCAAAAATAATATGTAACATATTCATGCAGTTGAATACTACTTAGCAATAAAAAGAAAGGAAATACTGATGCACACTATAGCACAGATACACTTGAAAACATTATGCTAAATGAAAGAAGCTAGTCACAAAACACTATGTATTGTATGATTCCATTTTTATGAAATGTCCGGAATAGGTGAATCTATAAAGACAGAAAATGACTTGCTTAGGGCTCAGGAGAGGGATGGAAGGTGACAGCTAATGGGTGTGGGTTTCTTTTAGGAGGCACTAAATGTTCTAAAATTGGATAGTTGTGATGGGGACATAACCATTTGAGCACACTAAAAATATTAAATTGAAAACTTTAAAGGGGTTAATGGTATGGTATGTGAATTATATCTCAATAAAATTGTTAAAATGCTAATTGTTTACACAAACAATATGATAGTATAAAATGTGTATAAGTATAATGTGAGAAAACAATAGCAAAAAAGACCAGGAAGAAATATATTATCATAAGGTTTTTATACTACCAGCTGACAAAGGATGAAAAATACTTAGATAATCCGTAAGTTGTCAGATAAATAGACAAATGGAAACAAAGAACAGATGGTACAAAGAGATAATAAATAGCAAGATCTACTACTTGATTTCCGGACTTACTATAAAGCTCAGTAATCACAACAGTATGATATTGGCATTAATATAGAGAAATGTATCAGTTGAGCAGAATAGAGAGTTCAGAAATAGACCTACACAAACTTGTACAGCTGATTTTTACAAAGCTTTAAAACAATACTGTGGGGAGATGACAGTTTAAAACAAAGAGTAGTGTAGGGAAATGAGTATAACTATGCAAAAACAAACAAACAAACAAAACCCACAACTGATCAATGCCTTGCATCACATTTATGCAAAAAGTAGCGCAAAAATGGATCACAGACATAAATATAAAAGCTAATATTATAAAGCTGCTAGAAGATATCGTAGTAGGAAATCTTTGTGATCTTGTATATGGGACAGATTTCTGAGACACCACAATCAAAAAGCACAATCAATAAAAACTTCAAAATTTAAAAGCACTTCTATTTGAAAGAGACTATGAGGAAACTAGAAAGATAAGCTACAGACTACAGAGAAATATTTGCAAAGGATATATCTGATAGCTTTTATTCAGAATATATAAAGATCTCTCAAAACTCAATAATAATGAAACAAACAAGTGAATAAAAAGTGGATAAAATATTGCCACAAAGATACATAGATGGCAATAAACAAAAAGGATGGCGTACATCATTAGTGATTGGGAAAATGCAAATTAAAATTACGAGATACCACTCCACACCTATTAGAGTTGCTAAAATTACAAAGACTAATCTTTTAACAAATGTCGGCAAGAATGTGGAGAAACTGAAAATTCCTACACTGCTTGGATAGAATACAAAAATGGTACAACCTTTCTGGAAAAGTTTGGCAATGTCTTAAAATGTTAAACATAGACCTCACATATGATCTAGGCATTTCACTCCCAGTCATTTATCCCAGAGGAATGAATGCCTATGTTCATGACAAACTTACGTGTCAATGTTTATAATATTTTTATAGCAGTTTTTATATAAATAGCTAATGGGAAAATTCAAATGTCCTTCAATAGATACATTAACAAACAAGTTGTGAGTTATCCATACAGTGCTACTCATAACAAAGAAAAATGAACTATTATATGAAACAACATAGATGAATCTCAAAATTATTTTGCTGAGTGATAAAAGCAAGAAAAAAAAGCAATAATCAGGATATGCTCATTTAACAGCAATAAGTTAAACTCAGTACTTTATGAATTAATGTAAAGTATTAAATGAGAATGACTATACCCTCACTATGATATACTGATGTTTTGCTATTTCATTACTTACACTTTAACTTAATTTTTGAAAGTTCATTTATCTTTTTTTCATGTATATGAAAACCTTGCAAATATTGGAATAGTTTCTTTTCAAGGCAAATCTTTCAGTAGGTGTATAAAGTGTGTTAGTCAGAAACCATCTGTCCTCAGTAATAAAAATGAAGTTGAGTTAAATGAAGAGAAGCAAAAAAAAAAAAAAAAAAAAAAAAAATTCTATTCATGTTTCAGAAGTTATAAGACCAAAATTAAGAGGCAGAAATAAGTGTGGAAAGAACAAAATAGACCAGCAGATTCTCATGAATAATTTAGAGAAATAGAATTACCACAATTCCTGCAGACTCTGTGCACTTGGGGATACTCATTGCCTGTTTTTTTGGCAATCTTAAAGAACATACTGTAGTGGTGTAGTGGAAGCAGTATTCCACTAGCTACTTCTGGCTTGGGAGACAGGATGGAATTGTGTGAAGAGGAAGGAATAGTCCTGAGATTAAAAAAAAAAAAAAAAAAGGAAGCAACTATGGCGGGAAACAGAAAGCAAAGGGAAAAGATGGCGTGATTTCAAAGAAGTATTGTTGTAGTCTCCATATCCCCTTGCAAAGTGTATGAGACAACTTGAAATAGAGAATTGAGTTATTTTGAATTTACTCTTTGACATTAAAACTATGCTTCTTTAGTGTAACACAGTCTCAATGGGATTCTTCCCCTTTGAATCACAAACAGGAAATGATTTGTATGACTATTTTCCCAGTCTTCCCAAAGATAGTGCATATCAAATGTCATTCTAGATGCATAAAAGAAAGAAGTTAATTCATACATAAAAATGGAGGCCTTAGTGCATTGATTAGGGCTTAATTCTTTTATGATTGTGGCTAAATCACGGTTGAGAATGGTCTAGCATGAATCACAAGCTTTATACAGGGGAATTACACAGAACCCTGGGGCAGAAGGATAACCAGGCTTTTGGAATCTGACGTTTCCTGGCAAAAGAATCAGATTAATCAAGTTTTAATCAGGCTTATTTCCAAGAATTGGTGCCATGTAACAAAAACTGGCTACTGGGGCTCACTTTTATGAAAGGAATGGTGGTAAGATCATTGTGAGCCAGTCAGTGTCCCAGAAAGTCACCTAAGAGAGTAGAATATGTGCGTGTGCTTGCTTCCACACATCCCCCCACTTTTGAGAGTGCTGGAAGGCTAGTCTCATTTCTTCTTAAGTTACACGTTTGCTACGCATCCTTTTTATTCGGACATGTTCCATCTTCATTCTTGTCCCATGTGGCGCTGGACTTACATACTACTTACTTTTTTGAAGGCCGTCATTTCAAACTGCTAATGCACCCATAGAAGATTTGTTTTTTCATGGTACTCTGCAAAACCAGAAGTACCAAGTTTGCTTATAATCCAAGGAATAACTTTCTTCGGTTTTTTAGTCCTACAGTCTTCTAATTTCAGCCTTTGATCCCAGGTTTATAGTCCTTTCATTAAAGATTTATTTTCTATTTTAAGTTTATTTTTGAGTGGATAATTCATGGACACAGAAAAAAATTTTAAAGTTGCCAAAAAAATATTTCATGGATTTAAGTTTTTTCCCTTATCCCTATTTCCCAACTACTCAGTCATCTTTCCTAGAGGTAATCAGCATTACTAATTTCTTACGTAATCTTTCAGATATTTTATTTATGTGAAGGTACATTTTTCCATTTATAATCTTCTTTAGATCTGTTTTATTTTAAAAAATGTTAGCTACTATGAATAATACTTTGTACACTGCTTTTTTCTCTATAGTACAGAGTACTTTAATCTTCCTTTCTGCAATAAAATTAATTTCCTCAGTGAAATATAAAGTAAAAAATGAGAAAACATGATTTCTTTGACACTTAAATATCTTCCCTGGTTTCCACATGTTTTAGCTTAAACAAAAAAGGAAAATGTATATATCTAGGTAATCTGACAGCCTCTTATATTAATTAAATATACTGACTGGAGGAGATAATTCATTATATAAGTTGAAATAGCTTCTTGACAAAATATTTAAATACATCTTTTTTGGTTTTAAATTTTGTCATGTAGACAAGACTTTAGAGTAGTACTAAACTTTATTAAGGGATAAGATATATTTAGTAAGAGACTAGTTCAAGTACACTTTATTTGCAGAGTTCATATGATAAATAACTCATTTTTTTCCAGCTGAAGAGTTTTAGCACTTTTTAGGGTAGTGATCATTTGTAAACTTTCTTGGTTTTAGTTGGTGATTTTGGTTTTTACTAATTTGTCATTTATGTCACAATTTGAAAACATAAAACAACTCATTTGCTAATTTGAACATAGTTCTGAATTAAAAACTGCCCTTATCTTGCAATATTAACTCTTACAATTAATAAAATAAGGCCTTTATATTACTTTGGGAAAAAAGTTGTAAGCTGTAAAAAGCATAGTTATTCTTATCTTGGCCTGTTGGGGTCTGACATCTATTTGTTTGTAAGGAAAAACCTGGGAAAGATGGCTTTATAGGACTGGCACTTGCAAAATAGGGTATATAATTAGCTTGAGAGGTAGTAAGTGCTTTTGTTTTTTCCATAAAGCCAACATTATACCAAATAACAATAACTCTCAGGAACATTTCTAAGTCATTTCATTTTATTTTTAGTTTTATAATATTTACTTGTAAATTAAATTTTACTTCTTAAATGAAATAGTTTTCTAAATGAGAAGAAAACACCTCCTGTGGTTGTTTCTAATTTCATTTTCTGCTAACATAGCTGTTGGCACTAGAAATGTAGAACAATTTTCAGAGAGTACTGTCAACCATGTAATTTCCTGGCAAATATATGACAATTACTTTCCATGTAATTATAGTGTCATTCCATGGGATTCTACAGCTTAGTCAAGAAGAGATTTACCAGGTCATCTTGTCCATCGCTCTACTTGTGGTTGTTTTACTTATGTCAGTGTCCTGGTCACACCATAAATGGTGACTCCAGTTAGTATTGCAGGCAGTTCAAAGCCATGGAATTCGGTACAGGATTTTCCTGTGCTACTAGATCATTCCTTTGCGTTAAGACTAAGGTCTACTTTTGGGTTTCATTTTAGTAGTCATTAACACTTCAGGGGCATGTACTAATGAGTGTTGAGTACTGTCTGCAAGAATCAAATAGAAGTTTTAAACCAAAATATTAACGTAAAAAAATTAAAGAATTGAAGACAAAGGCATTAAAAACTGGTAACCATTTTTAGAACACAGTTATATTTGACAGTGAAAACTCTTCCAAATTTAAAGTACTTTTTTTCAATTTTTTTTTATTTAAAATGTGTCTGAAAACCCATCACCCAATTTTTCAAAAGGAACTACAAAAAGGAAATACATAGTTCTTCATACTCACAAGTTAGAATCAATTTTATATAACAGAAGCAGAAAAATATGTTGACATTTTCAGTTTAATAAAAAACTGTTTTGGACTTAGGTTTGGATAAAATTAATGTTGAAATTTTTGAATGAAAACAATGTTATAAAAAGAAGTTTTGCAAGTTGAAATAGAATTTCATATAATTTTCAGATGCTTTTCCTTATAAATAGAAATTACATTGATGTTAATAACTTCCTGGGAGTGGGGGGCTGGGTCTATATGACCCACTCATTCTTTATAGATATTCAGATTTACTTAAGTGATTTAAGTATTATAGAAAACATTTTAATTATGATGATGGAAGTAATACAGAGATTTGATGGATTGACTGTATTTGGATATATTGGCAAATATTACATAATATATATAATATGAACAAAAATGAGGGATAATAGGGAAATTTCAACTAATATATGGATATTTTTAGTCAGCATTTGTTGAACCATCTGATTAATCATGAAAGTCTCATTCCACCCCCCTCCGAAGAAGGTAAACAGGGTCAAATATATGGTGATGGAAAGAGAACTGACTCTGGGTGAAAACACAATGTGATATATAGATGATGTATTACAGAATTGTACACCTGAATCTATGTAACTTTGCTAACCATTGTCACCCCAATAAACTTTTATTAAAAAATAATTAGAAATTATGAAAGTCTCTGCTTAATTTTGCCAGAATGCAGAACCTAAAGGAAAAAGTCTTCAATTTTTAAAAATAACCACTGCTTAGAATATAAATTGCTATTTTATCTTAAAATGCTATTTGTTTATACTACTAAATGATTATCAGCAAGCAGTTTTCAGAGATTAAATATGTCAAAAATCAGGAAATTATTTTACCAAGATGTGTGCATATTAACCCCATTCTAGTTAGTTTATAAGTATTATTATGTAAATGGGTGTGTTCATTTCTTCACCTGGATTTTCTGAGCACCTATTTGGTACCACCATAGTACAAGTGTTAAGGAGGAGGCAGAGCACAGATATGAACAGGACGCAAAGAGCATAGAGGCAATGGTGGTCATGTGCTGAAGCCAGCTCGTTCTCGCTTCACGATAGCCCGCCGTGAGCAGCTCTTCTGAAAGCTACGTGCAGTGACATCCTGTTTCTATTTTAAAATTGGCAGTTGTGGAAGTGTAAGCCTGGTGAAAATGGGCATTTGTTAAAGAAGATAATTTTTCTCTCTCTCGTTTTCTTTTTCTCCCCTTCTTCTCAGAGGAGGCAGGAGCCAGTTTTCTAGGACACCAGTGGGTCAAGGTTACAGGCTCTGCAATCGGGTAGACCTGATCAGTCTTGTTTTATGCAGCGCATTCTTAGATAATTTACTTCACCTCACTTAGACTGTTTCCTCACCTGTAAAGTGCAATTCATATCCTCACTAACATCATGTGTTTGTTGTGAGGATTAACTGAGGCAATAACTGAAAGTGCTTAGTGTGTCTTAGTTCATGAAAACTGTTTCATTTCGTTTTAGGCATGGACCTTGCCCTGAAAGCAAGCATGTTATCATACAATAGATGTTATAACAAAGTAGGCTGAATAGAAGTGTGATTGAAATACCTTACAATAGTTATGGAGAAAGTGTTGAGGTCATGTGGGGGAAGGAGATGCTTAATTCTACCAAGGAAGATGAGACTGGAACAGAGAAGAGGTGAAGTATGGATGCGATTGTGATAGATACACCAGCGTTTACTAAGCAAAGACAGTAGATGGTGTGAGGAGAATCCTAGGCAATAGGAAAAGTGTGTGACTGGCAAAGACGTTGTACACAAGTCTATTTGAGAAAATGGATAGAATCTTCAGAGGCACATGCGTGTGGTTTGATTCTAAGTATGTAAACGATGGGCAACGTGAATATCTTTTGAGAAATGTTGCTGTCAGCAAATGTCATCTCCCACGTAATTTTGCCTGACACATGATTAGCTCTTTAGCTTTCTCTCTGCTCCATCCTGCCTAGAATTAAGAGAGTGAAAGATTTCCCATTGGACACTGACCACCAACCTAATATGTACAATTATAAACTGAATCACTAAATAAATTAGGTCTTTAAAGTGATTTATAAACATTAACTAATCCACTAATTGATATGTCAGGCTGAGTAATTAAGCATTTTTATTACCTTTTATACTTGGGAACTCTGGAAAAAAAAAGAGCACTACACACTCACTTAAATTCAAAAGCCAATACATTCAAACTTGTCAGAATTAGTCTTTTATCAGATCAAGAGATTTGGATAAGATATGAGTTATGAATTTAGACTGTAAGCAAAGGGATTTGTATTGATATAAACAAGTGAATCAATAAGCGTATTTAGCAAACACAGCCTATTCCTAAATTGAGTATTTCATTAGCTAGAGCTGAGGAAATAATATCATTTAAATATTACATTTATTGTATTTTTATCTTCATTTATTGTTATTTTCAATATTTAAAAATTCTGAAGTTACAGTGTGATTTTATCCTGGTCATAATAAATTCATAATTCATAACGCCATTGTTAGACATTGTTCAGAATTCCCTGGTACATTCTAATAGGTTATTCCAACCTCTTCTTCCATATTATTAATTTTGGAAATAATAATTATCTTAAGAGAGAGTGAAAAATAAATAAATGCTAGCACAACAGTCAATCACATGTTTTTAATGCTTGAAGTTCTTGCTAAACTATTCTGGGGGTGATCTTCCCTTGGACTATTCTCTCTCAAAAAACCAGTGCTTTGTTATGAGAAATTCATTCTTTAGTACTAAAATGCAACGTACTAGAGTAGTATTTAATGTACTATAAGGTATTTAAAGGCTATTGACCATAGATATAAAGCAATTGTATTATGATATAGCCTTTTGCACTGATTACTGATGCTGTGGGTTAAAAAGTACATGGGTCATGGGTTTCAAGCTACATATTAGGAAAGGTTTGGTGGTTTATTTTTACTGTGAGCTCCAGTCCCTGAGTATCTGGTCGTGGTTGGTGTGCTAAGTCCTTGCATACGCGGAACATGATTAGATTCCTCTGCCCCTTCTATCCTGGCTACTCTCAGTAAAAATAACGTCTGTATCTAACTGGTCCACTGAGAAGGATGATCCAATTATCCTTCCAGGACACTAGACCAACAGGGTATGTCCCAAACCCATAACATACATACTTTGATACACAGCAAAGAGTACAGCCTCTATTTTGATTGGCTTCCCTCTTGTGTGGTTCAGCAAGCTCTCCTTGGGGTGGGAGTTGGGGTGAAAACTGAGACCCTTAACTCCTCTCTTCACTTCGGGGAGCCTTTTTTTTTTTTTTTTAAATCCCTGCAGCGTGTTATTTTATAGATTTATGTCTCTCAATGAAGGAACACTTATCTACTGGAAAAGAATGGGATCCAGCTCAAGTTCTGGAATCAGAATCAGTCTTTTATCAGATCAAGAGATTTGGATAACATATGAGTTGTGAATTTAGACTCTAAGCGAAAGGATTTGCATTGATGTAAACAAGGGAACCAATAAGGGAATTCGAGATTTACAGCCAAAAAAAAAAAAAAAAAAAAAAATTAAAAGTCACTTTAGTTTCACATACCAGAATCCAAATCATGAAAACGTTTCAAAGTAAAATCAAGGCTATTCCAAAACTGAACGAAGACAATAGAAGTAATTTGTCAAAATCAAACACTGCAAAAGTTATACAGAAAGTACTCCAAGTTCTGACCCTTAGGACCTGTCATTACTATGAGAGGCTGTAAAAAAAGGTTTGGGGAAAAAGGTATTAAAGGAGTAGAAGTTGATAAGGTAGAAGTCTCCGCAGCTGTTATAAAAGTAAATCTTCCTAAACCAGAGCCAACTGTAAAAGAGAAAGATTTACTGCTGCTTGTCTCTGTCTCTGCTGCTGTAATGGGCACCATTAGCTATATGTTGTGAATGCAGCCACTCGGGTAGATGGGAGACATTACTTTTTAGATTGATTCTGGAATCCTCAGGGCTATTGTTCTACATTCTTGAGAAAAGTTTCATGGAAAGAGCAGACAGCTTTAGACTTAGCTTTTGTGATTTCATCATTGAGGTTGTATAGTGTGGTGGTCTTTGGTTTCAGATGTATGTAGATTTGAATGCCAATTCTACTAGTTATGAATTGTGTGTTCTTGGGGAGTTTGCATTACATCACAAATTGCAATTTCATAATTGTGAATATGATACTAATGATGACGATGATGATGATAGCAAATACTTATATTATTGTGAGGATTAGCATATTAGCATATAACATCCTGAAACTCTTAGTGAAGTGCTTAGCATATATTTTACAATAAACATTAGTTTATAATACAAGGAGTCAGACCATGGACTCTCACTGCTGACCATACTAATTGGCTGTTCTATTGTCATTTTGTAAAGAAATCAACCTAATTTTATATACATTTGAAAAATGATTAGTCTGTGAGATAACAAACATACTAAATGCAAAAGGACAATAACAAAAATCTTCTTTAGCTCTTCATGGTATTTAAAAATCATCCCAAAGCATTCAATGCAGTGAGCCTTCAATAGATATTATTCACTAACTATGCACAAAGAAACAGAAACTTAAATAGAAACGGAAACTTAGTTTTGATCAAGGAAAGAGAGATTCAAAGAGGAAGATGAGAACAAGTTGGAAACAAACAAAAAAGCAAACAAATAACAACAACAAAAAAACCACCAAAAGTTTATCCATACAATTAGACTTCTTATGATTGCAGCAATATGAGTCAGTGTCTGAATGAAAGAAGCGGAAAATGAAGTATCAGATTCTGGGCTGTGCCCTTTACATGCATTATCTCATTTAATTTATACAATAATCTAATGAGGGAAAGATTACTTTCTAATTTTACTAACAAGAAAACAAATCCAGGAATGTTCATGTAGCAGAGATGAGATAGATTTAACTGGTTTTCTGACATTCTTCTTTGGCTTTTATGAGAATAATTTCGGTCAAGCCCAGCTTTGGTTGAAGCTGAAGTAAAGGAGGAAGCCTATCTAGAAATGATCACTTTTTCTTTCTGTAAGAGCCCAGGCAAACTCAGTGAGGCCTTCCTCTCTAGGACTCAGGTGTGGCTTCAAGGAGTTGGCCAGCCAATTAGGCTGCAAGAAGATACAATACCATACAATAGCATTTTCCAAACTCTTTCTGACCCTTAAAGTGTCAAGTAGTGTGTGTGTGTGTGTGTGTGTGTGTGAGAGAGAGAGAGAGAGAGAGAGAGAGAGAGAGAGAGAGAGAGAGAGAGAGAGAGAGAGAGAGAGGAGGAGACAGAGAAAGAGAATGAGAGTAGGAGATGAGGGGAGTATTCTCTTTCATCTATTATGGAGGTATATAGGCAGCTTTGTACTATAGATTTTTGTTAGGTTATAGTTGTGCTAGGTGTCTAGGGTATGGATCTCTTGTACTCAGGAACATCTTCCAGTCACAAGGCTAAACACTTTTAGTGTTTTCGGGCCAGAATATGATTATCAGCTTATCATGTTACAATGATTCATCTCACAACAATTCACATTACAGAGAAAAAATATTACAGCTGCCTCTGTGGCAGAAGATGATGTGCTTCTTGCTACTGTATGTACTAGAAAAATAACATCTTGAATGATCAGTTCTGAGCTTAACAAAATTAATATGAAAATGTATTTTAAATAGTAAGCTCAAGACATTTGTGGTTATTATTCTTGTTCAATGGGGACTTTTCCTCATAATAACCATTATAATGGACACTTTTTTGTAGCTTTCCTTTATCTCTCAATGTTCTTCCTGTATTTAGAAAATTTCCCAGTTTTAGAGTCTGAGTTTCTCTCTTGAAACTCAGAAAAAAATTTCTCAGCCTCCCCTAGAGCTAGAGCATTTTCGTGTGATCTAGGTTCCACCAATCAGAAGCACCCGATTCAGACGCGACCAAAAGAGGCAGATTCTGCACACAGTGCATTCTGGCAAGACTGGCAAATGGTATATCCAGTTTCCAGGGTTAACAGTGATGGAAATTCCAAGAACGTGTTCAGTGCTTAGAATCAGTAGAGTTTGGCTGTAACACAGACTGTACCTAATGGTGGCCATTATGTTAGCTCTTCTTGATATTTTTAAGTTCATTGGGTTTTTAATAAATTTAGAGACTTGAAGAAAAATACAAATGGATACTTCATGTATAGGTTATACATTACGATGACTATGTGGCCATACAGAAACACCCATTCTCTGACTATGACAAACAACAGCTCTTTGAGCCTAAGTGCCTTCAGTCTTCCATAGAATTCTATAGTAAATGGGTTATTTGTTTTTCAGCCAGTGATCATTTCTTTTGATATTTTTATCTTTTAGTTTTATTAATAGACTTATAATATTATATCAAGAGTATATACTACTAACATAGTTTCTGACTGTTGATATTGACCTTGATTACCTCACTGAAATAGAGTTTGTTAGATTTCTCCTATACTGTACACTTTGGAATTTTCTTTGAAAGAAAGTCACTATGCACAATATACATTTAAGGAATGGGAACTCATGCTTTCCTTTCATTAGGGTGGAATATCTACATAATTTTTTGGAATTCCTTTGCATGGGATATTTGTCTCACCCTCCTCCCCCATTCTTTAGTTTGCTCAGTCATTTATATCAGTATAGGCTCATGAATATTTATTTTTTACTTTAGATATTAATCTAATTTGAACAACAAAATAAAGATGATAAAAGACCAGATTGGTCTTAGGATCAAATATCCCCCAAACAATGAGGCTTTCATACTGCCTGAAGACACTGGTTAGCATGATTGTGTTCTTATGCTAACAAAATATTTCTCTATCCTCTCTACTTTTAATTTAGTTAAAATAAAAACCAAAAATAGTTCATCAATTTCTTCCATGACCCCAATCCCTACCTCTTGATGATAACCAATCTTTTCTCTGTATTAGGAGCTTGTGGGTGTGTGTTTGTGTGTGTGTACAGACACACACACACACACACTCCACATATAAGAGAAACCAAATGGTATCTGTCTTTATCTGATTTATTTTGCATAGCATAATGCTCTTAAGGTCCAACCATGTTGTTGCAAATGGCAACATTTTGTTCTTTTTTATGGCTAAATAACAGTCCATTTTACACACACACACACACACACACGCACACACACACAGAGAGGATGCCAAAATAATGTATACACATTTTGAGAAAAGAAAGTTGTATTAAAATTGTAATACTCAATATATACCGATAACAAAAGATGAATACAAGTTATGTTTGACTTCTGCAATTACAAGAGGAGCTCAAAGTGGTTACCATCAGTGTCCAGATATTTCTGATTACGGTGAACTACGCTTGAGCAATGTTGACCAAAGTGTCCACTTGTATACATTTTTTGGCATACCCAGTATAGTATATATATCGCACAATATTTTTTATCTATTCATCCATTGATGGATACTTAGGTTGTTGCCATATCTTGGCTATGGTAAATAATGCTGCAATGAACATGGGGGTACATATATCTTTTCAAATTAGTGTTTTCATTTTCTTTGGATAAATATACAGAAGTGGAATTACTGAGTCATATCTACATCATTATCTGTTAATACTTGCTTACCTTCTGCATCAGTTGAAGTCTGACACTGAATTTAATATTCCCTGTTTCACATCTTTCTCCCTCAGTAGATTGATCTAGTTAGTGAATAGTGGAACAAAGAGACCTTTTGCATCTTATGGTTCTAACTTCTAAGGTATAAATATACAAAGAATTTAATCATGGAGTCCAAAGAACATTGGGCAAACCAAGGTTGAGTTCCTTAAAGGAGATGGAGCCCGAATAGTTACCTGAAAGGCAGTTTGTATGAGACTGCAGCCATTGCATAGCTTGATGATTTAGGAATATTTATAGCACTCTACGTTTCTCACTTCAGTCCTTACATGCGTTATTATAGAGAGATCTTGAGATCAAATGACCATTTTTCAAGGGAAATCACATTGAGAAAAGAAATTTGTACTGAAACTGTCTCTAAGGAGTCCATATAGCAGGTCTTTTCTTTCAGACTGTCGTTTCAAAGATGACTTCCATGAGGGGATGCTCTTAAATCAATAAAACAGGTGTATATTAAGAACTTTTTTTGGTGTTATTATAAGGAACAAAACTCTAATTACAAATACACTATTTTTTTAAAAAAGATTGTTTAAAATAATATTTCCATACCTGCTGTGGCATTACTAACACCTACAGTTAAAATTATTAGTCTAATGTTCTTTTTTGAAGAACAAATAGAAATAAACTTGTCTTGTTATGGTAAATGGAATCTGTTGTTAATATGACCCCCCGTGGCTATAAACACCCTAGATAGCACTTAATTTCTTTAGGAAGTATGTAGTGTGATGTCACCAGTTTACTAAGATACAATAAAACCATTCCTCTAAGCCCTGAGGTAGGCAAGATCAAGCATATTTGGTACTACGACATTTTGCTTCAGTTAATTACTGAGAAATTTTCATAAGCCCCAGAAGTTGGGGTGAGATGAGGGATGTGGGAGCTCTTTTCCATGAAAGAGTTTAGCATTAGTTCTTTAGCATTCATAATTCTATGAATTATGTCAGAAAAATTTTGGAAGTGCAAGACCATCATAGCAATGTTAGTGTTAAATAACGTTGTGTAAAGAAATCGACGTCTACAGGATGCACCACCAGAGGGTAATAGGGTTAAAATCGCCTTTAATATGTATCACATTCCCTTCCTAAAGCTTGCTCATTATTCAGGCTGCGGAGGTGGAAACTGCACTGTTAAAAGCTTGCTCTTGCTTACAAAAATTAACAACTCTATTTTAAGTTCAAAAGTTTCTAAAAACACAGTTACTGTGTATGAGTAAAGAGTTGTTATTACTTTCATTTGGTAACTTGGAACTTTAATCAGTGCCAGATATCAAGATTTAGTTTGTACTCCTAGATTCTCATGCAGACAAGATTAGGGTATCATCTACTTAATTAATTAGGAAGTCCTGTTTTACTCCTCTGTTTAATTTGCTCCTAAATTTTTGGCCTCATCCACACAGTTCTGCAAACTAGTTCTGCGGGTGTTACCCACTGCAGACTCATCAATAAGACAAATGCACCATTTCAATTTTTCACTCCAAAAATGTCAATATTTCCTCTCAAGGAACAAAAAAAAAGTGCACACTGATAACAATAATTAGGAAGACAGAGTAGAAAAAGCGTGGTTGAGAAAAAAAACAACTGTTATTAGACCCCAAGTCTGATTTAAGTGCTGTGGGTAGCATTTTACTCTCAGCTCATTTCAGGACCCTGATGGAGAATAGTACAAGAGGTTGTTAAAAGGAGGTAGTTAAAAGTATCAGGTCGTTAGGATTTATATCAGCACTGCTCTGAGAGGAAGGCATTTTTTCCCCCCAAGTCTGAAGTGTTGTTTTGGCCCATTGTCAGCTGGAAAACAGATGTCTTGTAGGTGAGATGTTTGTTGCACTATATCACCTAGTGGAAGATGGTGCTTCATTCTACCTAGGGGAATGGAGAATTGTATGTCTCAAATTTAGCCATCTATGGCTGACTTTTTTTTCTTTACAATTTATTGTACACCAGCTGCTTCTTCAGGATATAGGCTCAACTGAGTGCAGTGTCAAGTAACTTAAATTCATAGGACTGGTTGGCTTTAGAGGTACAAAATCCTAAAAATGTAGCAATATTTATCCATTGAGGCAATTGATACCTCATGCTTAATAATTTGTTTTTTACGAATGCCAACTAAAAAGTCTTCATCACCCCCAGAAGTTGGGGTGAGATGAGGATTGTGAGAGCTCTTACATGAAAGAAATTCATTTTAAAAATTCTGTATTTTCATAATCTTTGTATTTTAGGCAATTTCTTTTATGTGTTTTGCCCTGACATTACGAGTCAGAGGTGACTTTTAATTATAATTCTTTAGTCTTTTTCTAGGAGTTATTAATACTTTAGATTTTAGATAGTGAAAAAACATTTAACCTAGTGCACAGGTTCTAACAGATGGCCATAAAACCACTATTTGAAAATATCTTAAAACAGCATGTTCATTATATTACCATGAATTTTAACTTAAAAATACGTAGCTTCTTGTTTTGCACTCAAGAAAAAAATGAGGACATCTGCAAAAGGGAATCTATTTTGCAGCCTAAGAAAACTGGTGATCAACAAGTTCTGGTAACAACCATCATGCTTAAGATGAAGTAAAACAAACACCAATTCACTTTATTTTTAATCATTAGCTGGAATCATTCTGCATATTTTAAATGGGGGAGGTGAATGCACAAGATGGAATCTAGTAGTAGTAGTTGGCAAAGAAATTATAAACTAACAGAAGACAAGCACAATTTTTCAGTGTAATAATAACGTCTTCAATTTACTCCCGTCTGTGATGCCTGAGTGCTAGGACTAATATCAGTGAAGATAAATATGAGAAAATTAAGTGATTGGTAAATATCTTTATTAATGTGAACAATCCACTTCGTATTTTTTCTTTAATTTTGTGGCAGTTAAATTTATTTCAAATACTTTGAACTAAAAGAAGCTACTGATTAATTTTACTAGCATCACTCACATTTGTGAACTTTAAAAGGCCATGTTTCAATTAAAACAAAAAATTATGGTCCTTGTATTTGGAAAACTTATTATTGTATTTCAGTTCCTTAATGAACTGAAACTTATAGGCCTTTGCAAGAATTTAATGTCAACCTGAATAACCGAAAGAGCTTTCTCAAGAAACAGTCTTATTCTTTGATCATAAAACAATACAAGCGTCAGATAAAAGGGGATTTAAAAATTACAATAACATTATTCTTTTCTAAATCTATGGATTACCCGAAAAATAGTTTTCTTTGCTAATTTTTCATTGTAGTTATGAGTTAACTTTGGAGAATTAATTTTATCTGATTTTGATAAAAGAAAACTGCCTCTAAGAAGAGTTGTCATTGTAAGTAAATTTAGAACTCTACAAACTTCCCAGGTTTGTGTAATTCAAATATATATGTATTTACTGGCTTCAACAACTTACCCAAAATCCAATGTGCACTTTTGATTACTGGTGAGTGAGAGTAGTAGCAAAAGCTTACCACAAAATCCTGTTTGTAAATTGAAAAAAAAACACAAAATCAACATGCTGGAACAAAAGTCTTAATGATTTTGCAGTTTTACACAGAAGATGATTAAGAATATTTTTATAATATCGACTTACTGACAAGTTGGAAAGCTTAGGAACTACTATGATGAAAAATAGTCATTCCATACAGAATGTGGATTGCTGGCTTGAAAGACAATGGAGATTTAATGGTGAGCTGCATTTACATTTCTCGATTGCTGAACACTCTAGTTTCCACTTAAAAAAAAATTAATTACAAAAGAAAAAACTTTACTCTGAAATCAGTATGCTGGTTTCTTTGACTATGTGATTTGTTTGTCATTAGTTGTTTAAAGATAGGAAACAGCCCACAATCTTGACTTTCTAGAATACATTGCTATAAACTTAAGTATTACTAATGAATGGTTCTCCAAGAGTAAGACAATAATTTTTAAAGATGCTAAATAGGTATTAATGCCTTATCGAAATTTTGGATCTGTTCTGTTAAATTATAAAACGAAGAACAAACATTCTGATTATAGGATTAAGTCAGAAAATTAAATTCATCCTTCCTTATGTAGGAATTAAAGACTTTATGAAAGACACAGAAAAGATGTTGCATTTATGCATTTGTATTAATGATTAATCCTGAAAGTAGAAATAATTATCCTGCTTGCTCAGTTTCCATCCTTTAAACATTTTCGAAAGGCAATTGTTAATGATTCTTGCAATACTGCTACTGGTCCAAAAAATTCAATGACGAACAAATATCCATTGTTTATTTGAAAATGTATTAAAAAGACAACAGGTGACTGTACACCATCAGAAAAATTGATTATCCTTCCATGGCTTTGCATCTCAGTTGTCTTTTATCATGTGTATCCCCTCCGCTGATAGCACACCATCTTGAATACTCCCTTTCTAGAACTATCTTCATTTTATCATTTGCTGCCAATGAACCTGCTTGATATATAGATTTCTCCTGTAAAAAATCGATCTTATAATACGTGTTTGTCATACATTAAGTTTCCCATTGCTTTGAATCTATTGATTGGCAGTCCTTAAGAACTTACTGCTTTAGCAACATCACACGTTTGCCAAATTTCTCAAGTAGCCTTTCATATCCTGTGCTAGGAAAAGACTGTAATATTTTCATTTTCCTTATAAAATAGGGTTTAGTATTAATTCAGAATATGCTCAAGCTTGTTTACGTTTCCTCTGCCACAAACCCTGAATCCAGTCTATTGTGCAGTTTCTTTGCCTTGGTGTTCTTACTTCTCTTCAATACTGTATCAATCTATAATGTACAACAAATTCAATCATCCTGAGCACATGAAGTCTGATTAGGTAGTTGTCATATTCACATACAGCCTACACACAGTTTGATTTTTTACACAGGAATTTTACATTTGCAGATATGTCTCTAGAATGGAAAGATTAAGACAACTTGCCTGAAGCATAACTGGACTGTAATTATATTTTCAGAGAAGGTCCAGGTATGGCTTTGAAAGATAAAATACTTTCACTCTGGGAAAATTTTATTTTATATTTTCACTGAAGGTATCATAAAAAGTGTTGACAAGAAACAACATGAGAAGACTCTAGAGCTGCAATTTAAACCATAGTATCATAGTATCCAGTAATCAGGGAGCAAAACATGGAGAGAGAGCTAGTTTACACAATGTAATTTGTAGACTCTAGAACATTTAAAATTTGCTTTATCTAAGTCAAAAAGTTTGGATATCATTTTTGATGTTTTAATGGCCATAGAATGTTTATTTAGGGTCATATTAATTGTTGCCCTTTCAACATCATTTTGGATTCTTTAACTGTATATGCATTTGGGACTTCCCTGAATCTATAACATAGGGAATGTTTTGGAGTTTATTTTGGCTGTTAAATGATCCAAATGCTCTCCATTTATAAAATACCCTTTTTTCCCCTACTAGGATACAATCTTCTTAACTAAATTTGTTTTCCCTTTTTTGAAAAGCTTTTTGAATATGTCCTCTCTTTCCATAAGCCCCCAATACATACATTTTACTCATATCTCTAAAAAAAAAAAAGGTTTTCTAATGTTGCCTTAGGTAAGACTAGGAGCTATTCAGATATGATGGCTTCTATACTTATTAACATATATTTCATAAAATGTTGCCTTTATATTCACATGAAAAGGACAGATGATTTGCAATATGAAAATAGTCTATTTTTGTTTTCTTTCTTAGCATATGAATTTGGATTAATATATAACATTTTCCCTATTTCTAGACATGAATCTTTTTTTTTATTTTTATTAAATTTATTGGGGTGACAATTGTTAGTAAAATTACATAGATTTCAGGTGTACAATTCTGTATTACATCATCTATAAATCCCATTGTTAACTTACATAAAAAGCTAGTAAGTAGCGTTTTCTTTTGTTTTTTTTCCCTGGTATCTAGAGGAATGAGCAGTCTGAGAAGGGAGGTATCACTCTACATTCCATGGTTGTTGCCTCCTCCCACACAACACTCATGTCGAAAGTGCAAGCAGAACCTTCCAAGAGAGGAGGCAACTTAGTTCTACGCCTCTCAGGTTGCCAATAAAATCATCAAAGAACATGGGGGTAAATCTATACTCAACCTTGAATCTAGGAGAGAGAAAGTGATAAAATGAAGACAATGTAACACCTCCACAATAATTTCTCAGGATTAAGAGGATGTTTTATTTGTTAGGTGCACACTGTGCATTGACAGTAGGGAAAATATTGACTTTATAATTTATAATTAGCCAAAAATTTGTTTTTTTTTATATCTAGAAAGTTCATATTACTTTTAGTTGCATTGTCTGCTTCTAGAGCCTTTGAGCATTGAGTATTGGAACAAGAAATACTAGTATTTAAAATTTTTGATATATGTATCTCATATAATAAGAAATTGATAAATAATTCGGTGGGTTGTTTGACTTCCATCATATTTTCAATCTGGTGTTCTGACCTTTCAATGTTTTTAAATTTATTTGAATTAAGTTCAATGAAAGGTCAATTTTAAACATATTCTACAATTCAAATACTGAACACTTCTTTTTTTTCCCTTGTGATAGGATACTGTGTTTTTTTTTTTTTTTTTTTTTTTCAAGGAGGGTACAGCACACAGTGGCCCATGCAGTGATTGAACTGGCAACCTTGGTGCTATCAGCACCATGCTCTAACCAACTGAGCTAACTGGCCACCCCAGGACTTACTTGTAACTGTCATATAGACCATACAACAGTGTTAGCTATAGCCCTCATGTTGTATAGGATATCCCTAATAGTTATTTATCTTATAACTGAAAATTTGTATCTTTTGACCACCTTCATTCAATTTCCCCTCCAAATACCCCTGCCTCTGGTAACCACAATCTGATCTATTATTCTATGAATTTGTTTTTTTCTTTTTTCTTTTTTTTAGATTCCACACATAAGTGAGATAATGAGGTATTTATCTTTCTCTGACTTATTTCACTTAGTATAATTCCCTCAAGGTCCAATCCTTGCAAATGGCAGGATTTTCTTCTTTTTTATGGTTGAATAATATTCCATTGTAATATATATGTAATTCAGTAACATATATAATTTAATCATGCACATGCATATATATATATATATATATATATATATATATCACAATTTTTTATCCATTCATCTGTTGATGGACACTTAGATTGTTGCCTATTATAAATAATGCTGCTTATGAACATGGGGGTACAAGATACCTCTTCAACATTTTGTTTTTCTTTAGATATATTCCAGAAATGAAATTCCTGGATCATATGGTGCTTTAATTTTTAATTTTTTGAGGAACCTCCATATTGTTTTCCATAGTGGTTGTACAATTCCACCAAGTGTGCACAAGTTTCCCTTTTCCCCACATCCTTACCAGCATTTGTAATACTTAAGTACTAATTCATGGATTACTGTTCTACTTACATATTGAACTTGTCTTTAGGAGAATACAGTTAGCTTTCTAATGAGAAATTAAGTTCAGAATACATCCACAGTGACATGGAATACCATCAAGTTTGTGGAAAGAGAACCAATGCAGCAGAGAAAAACACACACTTGAGTCTTGATTTTAAATCGACTTGGATAAGGATGCCACATATGTAACTTTGCAAGTTCATTCACATTTCTGAATTTATTGCATTCAACTTTGTTATATGGTACATTGCTTAGTATAGCACCCAGAATATAGGTGGGACTTAAATAGCAGTTATTGTAATTTTGTTGTTGTTGATTTTTCTAATAAAACTAGCTTTCTTCAATTATTCCTTTGTTTCTTGTGGCATATTACCTATGACATTACTCCACTGGTTAAACTGTTTAGCAAACTTGTAAAAATTGTTCCGTTGAGCTTTGTCTATCAATTGTAGCAATCTAGAGAATCAATGGCAAGAACAAAGTCTTCTCTCTTTCCTGATTCTATATATCCGATTGCAGTTCTTAGTAGGAACTGACATTCAAGGACAGCTGCCCCCATTAGGCCCTTAAAATACTGAGCCTCTGGCTTGTAGTGACCCGTACTAGTTTATTACTAATTAAATGCATGCATTAATGACTCATTTTATTAATCCCTGCTAGAAATATTCATTTTCTTCTTTCAGTAGCAAATCTGTCCCAAGGGCCCTGCATATCATGTGTCCTATTCTGGGCTGTGAAGCCAGGGATCTGGATCATGGGAGGGTCGTGTGTGTGCTTCTGACCTGAGTGTCTTTGCCCAGAGGAGCTGACGTAGACAAACAGCCCCCTACGCCTCTTTTCTGCTGACATGGCTAAGGCAGGAGGGCTCTTCAGTTTTGACTCAGTTTAGGGTCCAGAGAGCTGGGCAATGGGGGATTGCAGGAGAACTTTCTCAGGACTGTAGGTCTATTGTCACAGTTTATTTCTGTTTTCCCACCATAATCACTAATGGCCCTTTTAATATCAAGATTGTACCAGTTTTCATGAGACATTATAGGGTCAGCCTTTACATTTGAGTTCCTTCTGGTCTCCTGTACCTGCAGTCCCACTTTTACCCTCTTTTGGAGTTTTATAATCCCACTTACTTGATTTCTTTCTTGTTTTAGCTTACTGTTGGTCTCTCAGCTATTTTCTCTATTCTCACTGTAGAATGTGCACCCATCAAACAAAACATTCTCTTAATCCTGAGGAATTGTTGTGAAGGTGTTTTTCAGAGTCTTCATTTTATCATGCAGAAATGTTCTACATGTTGTGAGGAAAACATTTCCTTTAAAAAAAGTAATTGTCTTATGACTTTAATAACAGCTTACTTTTTAACTCACTCGGTAATAACCACTTGAAATTCTTATTACAGCATTGAATGTTTAGAGTGAAGCTTCATTTCTGTCAAGCCCCGAGTCTAATTTTATAGGTCATTATTGATCATTGTGAGCGCTGACATTTTCACGACATCTGTAAGACTATTTCCTAGTGAATCTTTCCAAAGTTCTAGATTATTTCCATTAGTGAATTACTCCTTATGTGTGTTCTACCTCCATCACAGGTACCATTAAGGTTGTTTCAGGTTGTTTCGGTGTTGACAAGACATTTACAATAAATGGCAAATTTACATTGTTTCCATTCGTAAACAAAATGAATAAATAACATGAGAGATCATATTCCATTATCAAGTGCATTAAATTTAATTTGATTAACATAGCACTATATAATGGTTAATGTTCTGTACTACTGTGTTACCCTGAAAATAAGACCTAGCTGGACCATCAGCTCTAATGCGTCTTTTGGAGCAAAAATTAATATAAGATCCGGTCTTATATAAGACCGGGTCTTATATTAAAATAAGACCTGGTATTATATTATATTACATTAGACTCAGTCTTTATTATATTATATTATATTATATTATATTATATTATATTATATTATATTATATTATATTATACCCAGTCATATATTATATTATATAAGACCTGGTCTTATATTAAAATAAGACCGGGTATTATATTATATTATACCCGGTCTTATTTTAATATAAAACCGGATCTTATATTAATTTTTGCTCCAAAAGATGCATTAGAGCTGACGGTCCTGCTAGGTCTTATTTTCAGGGAAACATAGTATATCATAAATCATATGATGTATGACAGATTTTAGATTCTTAGATTCCTTTTAGGGATTCTAGATGATTTCTTGTAAAGTACATGAGAGACATGACTTTACATATAGTATATGTGCTGCTGAAGCGAGCACGACTTTACATATATGTTGCATGTTTAAGGATGCTACTGATGTAATATTTATGATAATATTTTAGCTTTTATATTCTGCATTTTTTCTCTGTATATTAAGAAGGAAGAGCTGGAATCCATTGCAAGCTAAAGAGGAAATTCAACCCGGACTATCTTTCTTTTTCAAGAAAATTAACAGAGTACCAATGGAGCCCTTTATCTATTGAGTACAGACTTCATTAATTAATCCTTTTTATCTGTGACAGTTAAAGGTAAATCTAGAATATTCGGCCTCCTTGAAATGATTTCTTCTTTTGCTAGCAAAAATACATTCTTTCAGCCATACGTTATCTTTTGTCAACCATGTATAAATTAAATCAAATTGCCTTGGGCTATTTCTTGCTTTGCATTGACTTTTTAAAAAGATAACCATTTAGATAAATACTTTTTCATATTATTAACTTAATATTTTTGAGAGTGACAGAAAGAAAATGGAGTATCTTTCTGTAACTCCTCATTTTCATAATAGTGAAATGTGGAATTCATATGGCATTATAAGTAGAAATTTTCTGCATCACTAAGAACATGGCTTAAAGTATAATGCCTTCTGGACAAGTCAGAAAAGCACTCTAATAAACAATTCTAGTCATATATTATGCACTGTCTGCACAATTTCTCTCCTCTTTCACTAAATGTGCTTTCGATGAAAAAAGAATACTGGTGTTTAATCTGTTTCTTCTACCTATTCCTCATCTCATACCATATATGTATTCTGGTTATTTGCTTTAGAAATAATTATTATTCAAACTTTCAAAGAAGACCATGGAGAGGCAAGACAGAATCTTGAGAACATAGGAGCAGTTTTTCTCTTGAATTTAATGTTTAACTCTTTTTGTTTAAGCACCAGCTGCATTTATTACTGAGGCTTTTTTTTTATTTTTATTTTTTAATGTAGGGCTACACTGTTAGTCTTTTACCTGCCAGGAACCAGTAATGGGAAAACATTCTAGTTACATGGATATTTGCCCATTTATACTCATATTTAACCAAAAGTGACAAGCATGTCACATTTCATCAGGTTGCATCAGATTGTGTCTCAAAAGAACAGAGAACATAAGATAACTCAGTTCAAAACAACATGCTTCATTCAGAAGCACAGAAGAAACATCAACTGCTTAGAATTTGGGAAAGAAAATTGTAACCTATCTATAGATCAAATACACTTCTCTGTGTTAACCACTTACATTTCAGATAACCATTGGCTATAGCTGCAGTTGTTTATCTTTCTGTTTGTATATTAATGTTATGTTATTCTTCTTAGATATAGTATTTGTTTACTTAGTATAATATATTTAAGTGGCTCTATTAAAACATATTATGATGATGGTTTCTAGCTTTGAGGGAACATGCCATCTGATGGATTATCTAGAACTCTGTTGTCCAATATATTCAGTAGTCATGTGTAACTATTAAATAAAAATTAAATTAAATTTCCTTCAGTTGATTCTCAGTCTAATTAGTCACATTTCGAGTGCTCAGTAGTCACATTTAGTTATTTTATTTTCATCATCATAACATCTAACTGGACTGTGCTAATCTACAACGTACAGGTAAAATGTAGCCCCATAATTTCTCTAATCTCCCCGAACACATTGAAACTATATAAAGTACTCCAAAAAAGGGGTGTCAGTTTAAAACTACCTGTTAGTCAAATACTTGTATCTCTCTCTCTCTCTCTCTCTCTCTCTATATATATATATATATATATATATATATATATATATAAAACATATATACATTATATATAACATACAAAAAAAATATATATTATATATAATATACATAAATATTATATATATATATATATATATATATATATATATATATATATATATATATATATAAAATTTTATTTTGGAAAGATTTGCAAGAGCTCCCCTCACTTACATTTAGCTTCACCTAATGTTATTATCTTACATTACTATGGTATATTTTTCACCAGTTTTCCAATTAACACCATTTTCCTGTTTTAGGGTGCACCCCAGATACTACATTGCATTTAGTTGTTATGTCTTCCTAATCTCTTATGGTCTGTGAAGGTTTTTCAGTTTTTCTTTGTTTTCTTATGATCTTGACAATTTGAAGGGTACTGATAAGGCATTTTGTAGAATGTTCCTCAGTTTGGGTTTGTCTGACATTTTTCTCCTCTTGAGACTAAGTTTATGAATTATTATAAATAATACTACAGAGGTGTAATGACTTTCATGTCATGTCACATATCACTTTCATGTCATATCCAAGTGATTATTTGATCACTTGGATAAAGTAGTGTCTCCCAGGTTTTTCTAATAGTATAAAGTTACTAGTTTTTCCTGTCCATACTTTGAAAGCAAGTCATGAAGTATAGCTTACATTCAGGGTGAAGGGAATTAAACTCCAATCTCTACAGGGGAAATATCTGCATATATTTTTTCATTCTTCCATAAGGAAAATTTCTATTCTTTTTTCAATTACTTCTGTATATCAGTATGGACTAATACATATTTATTTTATACTGTGAGTTATAACTCAATACTACTATTTTTTATTTTATTAATCAAATTATAAAAGATTTGGCCTTGGGAATACTTTCAGGGCAACTCTTGTGTTTCTTTCACATGCCCCCAACCTTTTATTATTTTAAAGCTCTTGATTACTTTTTGGTACTACAATATACTTCAGATTTATCTTGTATTTACCCTACCCCTGCCCTAGAAACAGCCATGTTTCCAAGAAACTGATTACTTTTAATGAAGAATGGTATTTAGAAACCAAGTCCTGAGTGCACTGTGTATACTCATTGCTTCTAGGCTCTCTCAGAGGACAGAGACGGGTAACATGTATGTCAACCAAGCTGTGTAAAAGACATATCTATGCCTTTTTCTGTATCTATCCTCTTACATGTATGTTAAGCTAGACTTAAGCTCATAGTAATGTCCTTAAATCTAATCCAGTACCAAAGAGTCCATTCTAACATGCTATTCATGCTTCTCTCTAAGTTTTCCCCTCTGATGGTGAGAAATTTGCATCCCACCATTTAGTATCCATTTAATTTTTTATACCATATATACATATATACACAAATATATGTGTATACTTATTCATAGTAGTCTTTTATGATCCTATGCATTTCTCCCTTTCTCTTTCTCTTTCTCCCTCTCTCTCTCTCTCTCTCTATATATATATATATATATAGATAGATAGATAGATATAGATATAGATATAGATATAGATATAGATATAGATATAGATATAGATATAGATATATAGATATAGATAGTTTTAGAATTGTTAACCCATACCCTGTACTTTTGGCTTTTTATTTATTTCTTCCTTTGGCATTATTCAGTAAAATGCATAAAGCGGTTTCAGTAGATTGACTAATTTTCTTTTTTCCCCATTGATTCCTTTGTTATTTGACATGTAACAAATTGTGATTTTAAGGTGTACAACATATTAATTTGATACATTTATATAATGTAATATGATTGTCATTGCAGTTCTAATTAGCCCCTCTATCATGTTACTTAAGTATCTTTTCTTTTTCCTTGTTGGAATAATTAAGTTCTAGTCTCTTAGTGAGTTTGATGATTGTAATACAATATTGTTGTCTGTATTGACTATACTGTGCATTAGATCTCTACGGCTTATTTACTACTCATTGCAAGTTTGTATCCTTAGACAGCTGCCTTGTCCCCGTCCTCTTCCTGTGGTAACCATTTTACTCTCTTTTATAAGTTTGATTTTTTAGATTCGAATGTAAATGAGATCATACAGTACTTGTCTTCCGCTCTCTGACTTATCTCACTTAGCATAATATGCTCAGGTCCATCCATGTTTCACAAATGATAGGGCGTCTTTCTTTCTCATGGCTGAATAATATCCCACTATATATATATATATATATATATATATATATATATATATATATATAACACTATATATATATATAATTTCTTTATCCATTCATCTCTTGATGGGCACTAAGGTTGTTTCCATTTCTTGGCTATTGTGAATAATACTGCAATAAACATGGGAGTGTTTTCATTTCATTTGTGTATATACCCCAAACTGGAAATGCTGGATCATATGGGAGTTCTATTTTAAATTTTTTAAGGAACCTCCATATTGTTTTCTCTAGTTGGTGAACCAATTTAGATTCCCTCTAACAGTGTACAAGGGGTGCCTTTTTTCCACATCCTCACCAATACTTTCTTGTTCTCTCTTGTCTTCTTGATAATAGTCATTCTAACAGGTGTGAGATGATATCTCATTGTGTTTTGATTTTCATTTCCCTGATGATTAATGGTGTTGAACAGCTTTTCATGTACCAGTTGGCCATTTGGATGTCTTTGGGAAAATGTCTATTTAGTTCCTATGCCCATTTTTTAATTGGATTGTTTATTTTTTGTTATTTAGTTATATGAGTTCTTTATATATTTTAGATATTAACCCTTATATGGTTTGCAAAAATGTTCTTCCATTCTGTAGGTTGTCTTTGCATTGTTATTGTTTCTTTTGCTGTGCAGAAGCTTTTAAGTTTGATTTAGTCTCATTTGTTGATTTTTGCTTTTGTTGGCTTATCCAAAAAATCACTGGTATCAGGGTAATACTGGCCTAGTAGAATGAGTTTTGGACTGTTCCATCCTTTTCAATTTTTTGGGAAATGTTTGAGAAGGATAGTGTTAATTTTTCTTTAAATGCTTGGTAGAATTCTCCACTAAAGCTGTCTGGTCCTGGGGTTTTCTGTATTGGGAGGTTTTGATTGCTGCCTCAATCTCTACTCATTGTTGGTCTGTTCAGATTTTCTATTTCTATTTCTTTCTGATTCAGTTTTGGTAGTTTGTATGTGTCTAGAAATTTATCCATTTTTCTGTTAACTAATTTGTTGGCATATACTTATTTCATAGTAGTCTCTTATGATTCTATGTATTTTTATAGTAACAGATGTAATGTCTCCACTTTTATTTCTAATTTTATTTATTTAAGTCTTCTTTCTTTTTTTTATTTAGTCTAGGTAAATGTTTGTCAATTTTGTTTATCTTTTCTCAAAAACAGCTCTTAGTTTTATCGTTCCTTTCTACTGTTTTACTAGTCTCTATTTTATTTATTTCCACTCTGATGTTTATTATTTTCTTCTGCTAATTCTGTGCTGAATTAGTTCTTTTTCTAATGCCTTGTATATTTAAGATCTTTCTATTTTTTTCATTTTTCATTTATTGCTATAAATTTTCCTTTCAGAACTACTTTAGTTGCATCCCAGAAGTTATATTTTATTGTCACTTGTTTTGAGATAATTTTTATTTCCATTTTGATTTCTTCTGTGACCCATTGGTTTTTCAGAAGTTTGTTGTTCAGTTTTCACATACTTGTAGATTTTCCAGTTTTTCTCTTGTTGTTAATTTCTAGTTTCATATGATTATAGTAACTGGCTAATTTCCTGATTAAACAATTAAACTTTATGGATAGCTTCTGAAATTAGTTGGAAGTACATCTTACAGGGCTGTATATAGAGCTAGCCAAATAGTCAAAATGCTTATGTTTACAAAGTACATCTAGAAAAGACAAATAGGAAAAGAGAGAAAGGAAGAGAGAGTGAGAAAGAGAGAGAGAGAGAGGGAATAAGAGACTATAATCAATGGTATATATATATATATATATATATATATATATATATATATATATATATATATATATATATATAGATTGCAGCCTGTAAGCCTAACATTCGGAAGACTGAAGTCCAAAAGGAAAACACATCCATCAAAAATACCTAGACAAATACCATATGATCTCACTTATATGCGGAATCTAAAGAAAAGAATAAGTGAATGAACTAATCAGAAACAGTTTTGGAAACATGGAGGAAAAACAGAGGGTTGCTAGAGGGGCGGGGGGGGTGGGGATAAGGGGAAGGTGAGAGGTTTTGGGAACGTACAGAGGGATAGTGGATGGGGGGAGGGGGGTTCACACAGTGTGAGGGATATAAATGATAAATGTCTAAGTTTTGCTTTGTCTTGTGCACCTGAAACTAATTAAAAAAATAAATAAATTAAAAAAAAAATAAAAAAAAAATAAATAAACTCAAAAAAAAAAAATACCTAGGATTATCTCATAAAATTTTAAAACTATATTCAGAGCAAGACGTGCAAAGGACTTAGGACTGACAGAAAAACATAAATGGAGTGTGGAGAGAAAACTTTCATTTTCTTTTGTTTAAGCCAAGAAGATTGGCAAGAAAACAAAATATTGATCAAATGGAATAGAAGCTCAGGTGAGATGAAGTAATTAGGGACTGCCATCTAGTTCATAGCCTAGGATATGGGGATCTTTCAGGTAAGATCACTAGATAGCTGCTGATAATTTTGTAATAACTGGAGAATGGCATACGTACCAAACATTGGTGAAAGGCTGATTGTTTCTCAATACTCAAAAGCATGAAGGAATTAAGTGGGCTTCATAATTTAAAAGCTTCTGAATGTGACATAAATCTTGTGGATGTTTCTAGAATAGAATATGAGATTGAGCTACGTAAATCTAAGTTAAGGAGTGATACTTATGTTTCTAGGCTTACGAGGTATCTAGAAAAACAAAACAAAACATGACAGTGTCCAAGTAGAAATTTCATAACCACTTTTGGAGTTGTAGAAAAGATTCATATGTTACACAAGTGCTACAGTAGAAGAATCTAAATTTTCCTGCAATACAGTATTCCACACAAAATTAAGAAGACTTTAAATTTATTAAATAACATGCTTAAGATTGGTAAAAAGTACAATAAAGCTATGTTACTTCTTGATATAAGAAAAAATATTATTTCAGACTTGAGGTACTATGTTATGTTTACTTATGGAATTATTGCTAACATATTTTATATTTCATTATGGAATTCTTTTATTTATTTATTTTTAAACAAATTTTTATTGGGGAATATTGGGGAACAGTGTTTTTCTCCAGGGCCCATCAGCTCCAAGTCATTGTCCTTTAATCTAGTTGTAGAGGTTGCAGCTCAGCTCCAAGTCCAGTTGCCGTTTTCATTCTTAATTGCGGGGGGTGCAGCCCACCATCCCATGTGGGAATTGAAGCGGCAACCTTGTTGAGAGCTCGTGCTCTAACCAACTGAGCCATCTGGCCGCCCCTCGTTATGGAATTCTTGAATTTTATATTACTCCATGTAGTTTTACTTAAATGTAGCATGTTTGTTACTAGGCTGAGGCATGAAACCCATTGTATTTCAAAACTACATGCAAGAAACTAAATATGTATTCAGTGTTTCTTTAAATGTTGTCTTCCTAATGGATTTTACATTAAAATCTATAATTTTATGACTTTTGTACATATGGTTACATAATATAACTTTAAAGCAATGTTTCCATTAACTATTAGGTTGGTGGACAAGTAATTTCAGTTTCAAAGTTTAAAAATAATTGCAAAAACCGCAATTACTTTTCACCAACCTAATAACTTTCAAGTTTCTTATCAGTAGTTATTTTATGTCTTAGTATATTACAATTTAGATTTTATTAAAATATTCTATATTTAACAAATTCAATATGGCTTAAAATTTAACAAATTCTGCTGTCTTCTCCAACCGGTCTGTATTCGTGCTACTTTGCATACTTGCTTCCCTTTTGTTGCTATTATATTGAACGATCGCCCAGGTAGCCTTATTGGTCTCTCCCTCTCTTCCTTAGAGAAAGACATCCTTTATTTATACCTAAATAAATTAAATCCTGGAAAAATTGGAATAATTTCAAGATGTGTGAAAGAAAAAAATGAAAAAAAAAAAAAAAAAAAGGTTAAAAATCATCCAAAATAAAGGAAAGTATAAATTGGACTTTTTATGCAAGAGCTTAGATGGTTTTATTTTTACTGTTTTTAGGTCTTGACTGTACCAGTGCATTAGAACTTTTTGTCATGTTGCTGTTGTTGACATATAATATGTCTTCTTTCTTTTGTAATAAGTAGAGGTATAGAGGTTCTTAATACTAGTTTTCTTAAGAGTTTTTGACGGTTTGAAAACACAAGCTACCAGAAGGCAACAATCTCCCTAAATTTTCTGAAAACAAACATGCAAACAAACACGCAAACACTCTATGTTACTGGTTTATTCAATGTGCTGTACTTGGTAGGGAACAAATGAAGAACTTTAATTGGGTTCCCAGTATCCCTTCAGTCTCTCTCCTGACACTTGTTTTCCTTTCCTTTTGAATAAAAATTTGGGAAAATCCTAAAGATTTCTCATGACTTTGAGATCATATAAAAACTACATCTTGCAGTAATAAAAGTATAGTCCAGTATTGATACAACTCCAGCTTGTATATTATAATATCAAGATGCTGAATACTTAATCCCATAAATCTTTCTTCTCTCACCCAAGCCAGGCTTGATGGAATCTTGGAAGCCTTCAGTGAAGTTTGTCAGGCAGGATCAGCTGCTTTCTCTTTCCTAATTGCACTTCTTTTGTATAAACTAACTGTTTCATTTGGATATTCTAGAGTGAAGCATAAGAGGAAAGAAAGAAAAAAGTGGTGCTGGTGTCACCAGAGGCTCATGGGGATGTCCAAGAGAGGACTCAACCCAGAGCAGCAGTGACCAGGTTCTTGTCTCCATGCAAGAAAGAATTCAAGAGTGACACAAATGCAGGAAAGCACAGGGAGTATATTGGAACAAAAAGTACACACTTAAGAGGGAAGTGCAGGCAAACTCAGAGATTGAGTTGCACTGAGGAAGTCCGGACCAGGGCTATTTATCTCCATTAAGGGCCAGGATTGGTGAATTCCCATTGACTTGGCTGGTCTGTCTCTTCCCTTTTGGCAGGACCCTCCATTTCCTGCTTCCCTATTTGGTTCCTCCAGAACAGTCATGGCATGAGGTGCCTGATGGGAGTCATAGTAACAGCAATGTAAATGAGATTATAATGACATTAAAATTAGCTAAAGGTCAGGCCTGGTCATAAGGATCAGCCAAGCTGGATGAAATTTGTTCTTGTTTTTCTCCAGCTCTTGGTGCAGGTTGCAGTCACTTATTACTTGTACAACCAGGGAGGCACCTCATGTTGTATCCTGGAGTGAGTGGTCAATTTCCAAGGCTACCTATCCTGCCTCACTGGTACTGCTGTAACATGTTTATGACAGAAGCACAATTCTTGGCCTTTCTTATGGGATACTCTTTTTGGTTTCTTGGTTTGTTAATTATCTAAACAGATGGACATTGATTTGTTTCAGGAAATAAGAACTCTGAAGGTAGGTAGTTCAGAAATGAAAACGGCAATTAAATGATGCCATCAAGAATTCAGTTTTTCTCATCTTTCTACTTCTCTGTCTTTATGTATCTTCATGCCTATTTTCTCCTAGTAGCAAGACAGAAGTTGTACCTCCAGGTTTAAGTCTGTCTGATAGAAAATATAAAAGGAAAATCCAGAAAGCCATGGGGCATATTAATTAAATTTGTTCCTTTTTTAATAACAATAATAAAGGATATTTTATAAAGTTTGTGTGATTCTTTAAATAAACTTTTAATTTTAGGATAACTTCAGATTTAAAAAAAATACAAAAATAGTACAGAGAATTCTCATATATTTCACACTCCCCTACTTCGCTTGTTATTTTAGTATGCTACATTTGTTAAAATTAATGAACCAAGATACATTGTTCCTAGATACTTTATTCAGAGTTTTCTAGTAATTTTTAACTCTTTAGTTTTTTTGGTTGCAGTATCCCATTCTGGACTCTGCATTACATTTACTTTGCATGTCTCCTTAGGCTTCTCTTGGCTGTGACAGTTTCTTAGACTTTGATGACCTTGTTTTCAATGACCTTGAAAGTGTTGAGGTTTACTAGTCACGTGTTTTGTAGAATGTCCCTCAGTTGGAATTTGTCTGATGGGTTTCCAAGATTAGGCTGTGGTTAGGTGTTTCAGGGAGGAAGATCAGAAACATAAAGTGCCATTTTTCTCACAGCATAGCAAGTGTGTAGTCTATCAACATGATTTGTGACTATCGATGTTGACCTTAATCACCTGGCTGAAGTAGAGTTTGTCAGGTTTCTCCACTACAGAATGATTTTTCTTCCTTTCTGCCCTGTACTCTTTGGAAGGCTGTCATTATGTGCAGTTCTCATTTAAGAAGTGGGAAGTCACACTCCACCTCCCTAAGGGTGGAATACCTACACAAATGAGTTATAATCTTTCTGTGTGCGAGATTCATTTCTTTCTCCATATTTATACATTTATGAGGTCATTTATTTACATCAGTATAAACTCTCCATTTATTTTAAACTTTGGATAATAGTATAATACGACTTTATTTTGTTGCTCAAATCACTCCCCCTTTGATCATTAGGAGTGTTTTTAGTTGGATCCTATTTCTCTGACATGCCACCATACTTATGTTACTTTGTTTGTTTGTTTGTTTTAGCATTTTTTTTTTTTTTACTTTCTGCCACTACACTACACCCTAGGGAAGTTTTCTATATTTCCCGCTCAAGTACTAAATCAGAGTTTTCTCCAAGGGCCATTATTCCTTTTGTTGGAGAATGGTATAAGAAACCAAGATTTGTGATATCCCAGTGATGGGTCTGGGAGCCAGGGGAGAAAGAAGATGAATTCTTGCACAATTTCAAAGCAAATCAAGGATGAAAAAGAACTTTCTCATACTAAAGGGCATTCAAGTTTCTATTTCTAGCCAGAGTAGAAGTGGTCGAGACAAGATCATGACCTGGAAACCTAAGTATTGGGCCCTAAAGCACTTAAAAACCTTTCCAGGATTTATTAACATCTCTGAAAAACCTGTATCAAAATTAAATCTAGTTATAATCCATATTATCATTTCTTAAAATGAGCTCTCCTCGCCCACTCCTCAGTATCTTTCTTATCTTGAAGAGTCACTGAAGTCTCTTTTTCCAAGCTCTACTCCCAAATAAATAACTAATGACATTTAAAAAAATATATACCTCAAAAATCTCTCCTACAAACTTAGGTTTAAGGCTCTTTTTTCCCCACTTTCTCTCCACTTTGATTCTGTTATTTATAGTTTAAAATTATTTTTTAGTATTGGGATATATTTCCACTCATCTCTATGAAAAATCCTACATCCCAGCTTAGAAGGTTGTGCACCTCTATCCATTCTATTGATTCTGAATCACACAAGCCCCATAACTAGGCTGGCTGACCAAGACCTCCCTTGAATGATGGACGAATGCATTGAAGTCAAGAGACAAAAAGCAATTATTTTTAGGAGTTGGCAGTGGAGGGCAGGAAGAATGGATTGCAGACATGTAATTTAATTTTATTTTGCCCTATGATAACTTGAAGTTTGAGAGTTTGCTGTTTCTTAGGTTATATCTGTGACCTAATACATAATTTCTTTAGTTCAAAAATGGTATCAAGTGAACTATTAACTAAAGACCAATGATTCAAAAAGATAATTAATTCCCACAGTGCCTAAAGAGTACAGTGTCTAAAACTACCACTCATGATTAGTTGAGATGCAAACATTCAGTTTCAATGTGATCTGCCACACTTTTTTTAGATATTAATAATGACATAATTAAATGAAAACCTGGCTCCATGTAGTTACACTGTAGAAAATAGTACCCTTCTTTGTGGTGGACAGCATGTTCATTGGGAGTAGAATATTGCTTATAAATCTAATAAAAATCTATTTGTTGTTGAATCTCTGATACAGGTTTTCAGAGTAAGCAAATTTAAGGGGCTGATACTTGAGTCATTATTTTTAAAGAGAAAGGAGGGGATGAAATCTTTTTACATGGCTCTAACATTTTGAAAAATAAATTAATTTTGATAATACTACCTCTAGTTCTATAGGCTTTTTTAAAATATATAACTCCCCTTCATTACCCCTTGACTGTTCATTTCTTATGTGCCTGTGTCTGCCATAATGTTTCCTGTGGGGCATCTGTATCTTAATATTTTAGCAATAGCACAGCCATGTAATTATCTGTAAATAATTTAGCATGTATTTCATGTGGAAATGATCCAGTTATCCAAAGTGAAGAAAAAATAAAAATTTCCAATGAAATGTTAAGCCTCTCAGCAATATGACTTTTATTATTATTATTATTATTATTATTATTATTATTTTAGTTCTTCGGTGTTAGCTAATTAATAGTATTTTCTATTTCAAATTATCCGCTAAGTTGCTCCAACTAGTTTGAAGCCATTAATACTCATTTTTCTCTTCTTAAAGTGTTTGACACCCAAACAAATCTTTGCCTATAGTTGTTTTGGATTTGTACGAAGCTTAACTAACATTGCTTTAACTGTGGCTATGACTTTCCTTTTGGTAAGTTAATTGGCTCACCCACCTCCCCAGATGTAGACTATATCATTCAACATGAATTTAGATTTTTCCACTTGTCTACTCATCACTAGGGAAATGGTAGGAGGGCAGCAGTTGCAGAGATAATTAAAAGCTGTACATTACCCAGTATTCCCCTTCCAGTAATATTAGTTATGAAGGTCTTAGAATTTACAGGAGGAGAAAAAGGATATGATTTTGGAGACGAGTAGTCTGACTTACACCTGCACGACCTATGGTGATGTATTGCCTATACATAATTTAACATTTACTAAAGTTAAATGAGCAGTCTTCACCTTTTTGTTCTCCCTATGAGTTATAAATAAGTATGATGCTTATAGATTAAATCAATTAAATTCAGTTCTGAAAGGTATCTTATCACTAAGATGTTTAATTTTTTTAAGAAAAAAGAAAGGCCCTACTTCCAAGTTTTATTTATCCTAATGGATTCAGTTGAGTACCAAATGCACAAACAAAACTATCATCAAGATACCCCTTCATTTTAAAGTGGGATTGATTGCACAGCCTTCAGCAAGAGCTCTGGCTCATTTATATACTTCCTACAATGCTCAGCACAATCACTTGTCATGAATGTCATGCTTGATGTACCAGCTAACAGTGTGACATCACTACATCTTTTAGGAAAGTTTTTCTCCAGGTGAAATGTTTTTAAATGCCTATAAAATACTAAATAAGCTAAAGGCTAATAGATGAAAATGTATAGGTTACGTGATAGCTGATTGGAGTTAGTGATATTATAACTTGCTGTTAGTGTTTCACATCATGTTAACACCTTTCCTAATACAGTGGATGCATATGTACCTATATATAAATGATTTGCTCCAAATTAAAATTACTCAATGCTAAATTATTTTGCAAATTAAGACACTAAAAGAGAATGTTTTGTAAACAAAATTGGGGAAAAATGGCATTATCATTGAAAATACATTTAGCTTTTGTCTCTCAAATGTAAATTTTTTTAATAGTTCTCTTTAGTTGAAAATTTGATTGAGATAATTGCAGATTTAAATGCATTTGTGAGAAACAATACAGAGATATCCCATTGTACTCTTCACTCAGTGTCTCACAATGGTAAAATTTTGTAAAACTAGAGCACAACATCACATCAGGATATAGACATTGATACAATCTACTGATCTCATTCAGATTTTCCAGTTTTCTACTCATTTTTAAATGAATGTGTACATTTAGTTCTACATAATTTTGTCGTATGCGTAGATCTGTTCATCTACCATCACAGTCAAGATATTGAAGTCTTATAACTACAAGGATCCCTCATATAGCTTTTACTCTTTTATAATTACACCCACCTCCCTTCCCGGTACCCCTACCCACCATGTTGTCTAATTTCTGGTAACCACTACTCTGTTCTCCATTTTCAAATTTTTGTCATTTCAAATTTTATATAAATGGAATCACACAGCACGTGACCTTTCAGGATTTGCTCTTTTAACTCAGCATACTCGTAATTCTCTGCAGATTCTACAGAGTTGTTGCATATGTCAGTAATTCTTTTTATTGCTGAGTAATATTCCATGGTATGCATAGTTTGTTTAACCATTCACATGTTATTTCCAAATTACATGTTGCAAGATATCTGTTATTTTCAGTATTTGGCCATTTCCAGTTCTTGGTTGTTCAGGTTTTGGCTTTATAAATACAGGCATACTTTGAAGATATTGTGGATTCTTTTCAGACCACCATAATAAAGTGACTATTGCCATAAAGTGAGTCACACAAATTTTTTAGTTTCTCAGTGCATGTAAAATGTTTATGCTATGCCGTAGTCTATTAAGCGTGGATAACGTTATGTCTAAAAGGACAATATATATACCTTCAGTAAAGAATACTCTATTACTAAAAAATGGTAACCGTTATCTGAGCCTTCAGTGCGTCACAATCTTTTTTCTGGTGGAGGGTCTTGCCTCAACGTTGATGATGGCTGCTGACTGATCACAAATCACCATAACAAATATAATAATTATGAAAAAGTTTGAAATATTGTGATGATTACCAAAATGTGCCATAGAGACATGATGCACACAAATGCTATTGGAAAAATGGTGCTGATAGATTTGCTTGCCACAAGTTTTCAATTTGTAAAAAATGCAATACCTGTAAAGAAAAAAGTGAAACACAAGACAGTGAAATATGCCTGTAATACTATATAAATAAAACTTGTATTATGAATAAAAATGCCATATTAATTGACAGTTTTATTTCTCAGGGATAAATACCCTGGAGTATAATTGCTGGACTGTATGGTGATTGTGAAGTTACTTTTATAAGAAACTGTTTCCATTTTGCATTCTCACCATCAATGTAAAAATGGTCAATTTCTCTGACCCTTGGCATTTTCAAACTTTTTGATGTTTTCATGATTTAGTATTTTTATGATAGGTATGTAGTGATATCTCATTATCATTTTTATTTGCATTTTCCTTTTGTTGAACAGCTTTTGTGTGTATTTTCCATTTTTTCAGTATACTGTCTCTTCATATATTTTTTTTAACCAATTTTCTTATCAGGTTATATTTTTTACTGTTGAATTTGAAAAGTTTAAAAATATATTTTAGATACTTGTCCTTTGTTAGATTTGTGGTTTGCACATGTTTTCTCCCAATCTATAGCTTGCTTATTTTTTCATTATCTTCACATGGGATTTTACAAAGCAAAAGTTTTAAATTTTGATGAGATCCAATTTATCAGTTGTTGTCTTTAATGATTATTCTGTTTGGATAAAGCCTAAAAACTTCATGACTAGACTAATATCCCCAAAATTTTCTCCTATATTTTTTTCTAAAAAATGTGTAGTTTTACATTTAGGTCTATGATAATTTTGAATTAATTTTTGCATAAAGTATGAAGTTTAAATGAAAGTTCACATTTTTGCTTATGGATTTCTAATTTTTCCATCACCACTTGTTGAAAAGGCTATCTTTCCTCTATCAAGTTGCTTTTATACTTTTATCAAAAATCAGTGGGTCTATTTCTATGTTCTTTTTTATTCTGTCGTATTGATCTATGTGTCTGGCCTTCCACAAATACCACAATATTTTGACTTTTTACCTATTTAGTAAGCCTTAATACCAAGTAGAATGATTTCTTCTTCATCTACTTCTTCGTCAAGATTATTTTAGTCTAGGGCCTGTACCTTCCCATATAAATTTGAGAATAAACTTGTCCATGTCTACAAAAGAACTTTGCTGGAATTTTGGCTGAAATTTCATTAAATCTGTAGATCAATTTGGGGTGAAATTATACTTTTATTCTTGAGACTTCCCATCCATGAATATGAAATATTGCACTGTTCATTTAGGTCTTTTAAAATTTCTTTCATCAGCATTTTATAATTTTCAAATTACAAGTTCTGTACATATTTTGTTAAGTATATGCCTCAGTATTTAATTTTCTTGGGAGTGATCATAAATAGTATTGTGTTGTGTTTTTTTTTTAAAGATTTTATTGGGGAAGGGGAACAGGACTTTATTGGGGAATAGTGTGTACTTCCAGGAGTTTTTTCCAAGTCAAGTTGTTGTCCTTTCAATCTTAGTTGTGAAGGGCGCAGCTCAGCTCCAGGTCCAGTTGCCGTTGCTAATTGCAGGGGGCGCAGCCCACCATCCCTTTTGGGAGTAGAACCGGCAACCTTGTTGTTGAGAGGCTGCGCTCCAACCAACTGAGCCATCCGGAAGGCAGCTCAGCTCAAGGTGCCGTGTTCAATCTTAGTTGCAGGGGGCAGAGCCCACCATCCCTTGCGGGACTTGAGGAGTTGAACCGGCAACCCTGTGGTTGAGAGCACACTGGTTCGTGTTGGAATCGAACTGGCAGCCTTTGGAGTTAGGCGCATGGAGCTCCAACCGCCTGAGCCATCAGGCCAGCCCCAATAGTATTGTTTTTAATTTCTGTTTCTTCATTTTCATTGTTGCAGAAATGCAATTGATTTTTCTGTGTTAATCCTATGATACTGCTCACTTACTAGATTTATGAGTTTCTTTTTCTTTCTTTTTTTTTTGGGTTAATTCCTTGGGATTTTCTGTGTACTAGACAATCATGTCTTCTTCATATAGAAGAGTTGTATTTCTTCCTTTCCAATCTGTATCCCTCTTGTTTCTTTTTCTTGCCTATTGAACTCACTGAACTTCCAGTGTTCAGAATAGTGGAAACATACATCCTTGCTTTGTTCCCTTTTTTAGGAAAAATGCATTGTTTTTACTTGTTAGTATGATGTTAGCTATAGGTTTATATAGATGCTCTTTATCAAACTAAGGTAATAAGGTAATTCCCTTCTATCCCTAACTTGCTGAAAATGGGTGTTGGCTTTTATCAAATGCTTTTTTTTCTTTGAGTCAATTGAATGAACATATTTTTCTTTGTTAGCCTGTTGATATGGAGGATTTCTTGGATTGATTGATTTTCCAATGCCAGCCTTGCATATTTGGAATAATTCCTACTTGGTCATAATGACATGTAATGGCTTTAATAATTAGAACATTTTGAAAATACTTTTAAGTGGCTCTGAAATAATTTCAAGTGGCCGTTAGATCTATTTCACAACAGTTTGTGGAAAGGGTCATAAAATTGATAGTACATTTATTTTCATTTAATCTAGAAAAGAAATCATCTACATTTACCCCATATATGACATTTGCAAGAGAAATAATATATGATCATAGAATGGGCTCTTTTTTTATTCATCTGCAAAACATTTGGGAAATTCTGAATTTTTTATAGTAGTTGAGTCCTTTGAGAGGTTTCCTAATTTTAGGATGACAGTGTTGTTTTCATACTTATGCAGCTTTTTAAGTTGTACACAAAATTGAACAAATTGGCTCTGTTGATAAGGAAAGCAAAAGCTTTATGTTTCAGTTCTATACTGTTGAGGCTAACTTCTTTTTATGCTGAGTCTTTCATATAAAGTTTAAATATGTCTAACTTGTCATATGGAGAGACAACAATAAGAAAAATGTTTAATATAAATAAATCCAAATCCATTGGAAATAAATGCTATATAAATATATCAGGAGGTTATTTAAAATTTTAACAGAATCTTTCCACCACATTTAAAAATTAAGTTTTCACAGACTAATAGATACAGAGAACAAAACTGATGGATGCCAGAGGGAAGGGGAGTTGGGGAGTTGGCTGAAAAAGGTGAAAGGATTAAGAAATGCATATTGGTAATTACAAAAAAGTCACAGGGATATAAAGTATAGCATAGAGATTACAGTCAATAATGTTGTAACAACTGTATATGGCGCCAGGTGGATACTAAACTAATTGGGGGAATCACTTCATAAATTATATAAATGTCTAACCACAATGCTGTACACCTGAAACTGATACAAAATGATATTGAATGTCAACTGTAACTGCAAAATAAATTTAGAAAAAAGAAAAATAATCCATGTTTATCTAGCCAAATGGACTAAATACTTTGAAATAATATGGTAAATACATTAGAAAATAACCTGGAATGTATAAGTGTAATTTGTTTTTGGATGAATTTATTTCCAATGAAAGTAATATATGTGAGACATGATCTGGAAGCGAGATTGTCATAATTTCAAAGCAAATATTTAAGAAAGTCAAATGTGTTCTCCAAGCAGATGTTCTTGTGACCCTAGAAATCCAAACTTGGTGCCTGGAAAGTATAACAAAGTCTTAAAATACTGTTAATTTTCTGAAACCAGAAAGAGTGAGCATTTATTTCTCGAGAGCCAGTTGTAAAACTTTCAGTGCATTAGCAGGCAAGTCAAGTATTAAAAAAAATAAAAATTCAGAAGTATCTTGAGTTGTAACTAATATGATGAGGTTATTTTCAAAATGCTAAGTAATCAGAGACATTTAATATAGGCTTAACAATAAGAAGTTGATACTTTGTGGGGCAAACCATAGTCAAGTCTTGGCAATTTCATATGGTTCATCCATAATACTTTTTCCAATGTGCGTGGCCTGAAAATTTTCTAAATTAATTTTTAGGGAAAGAGGAAATGCAGCACATATATGTATATTACCCTCTGATTGTCTTATATTTCTATGAAGTAATCCTATTGTTGTAATCTTTATTTCATTTCATCATTTGCAAAGTTCTTCCCTTTTAATATGAACTGGGGGATAGAGTTGTGTTTTAATAGGAATATTTATAACAGAATTCTAGATTGAAAGATATTGATTTACTGTACTTACATTTTTAAACCTACTAAAATTGTGCCTTTGGTGTATAGCCTCTTTTTTTTTTTGTTCTTCTTGAAAGAGGGATACAAATATTCATAAAATAAGAATGTTGTTAAGAAAGAACACATGGGAAAATTGTTTTCTTTTAATCAAAAACAAGTTAAGCTAGAAACATTGATGGATGGATTTTTTTGGTAGCATTGCAAATGAGTTGACAGAACGTACATTCTGAGATAAAATATATTTAGAATTTACTAGAGGCTTTGATACAAGATAATGACATCTTAGCCATAGAATGAATTCACATTGCTTAGATACGAAAAAGGGTATAATGACTGAAAACCAGTCCTGGAATCACAGTAAAGTTAATAGTACCTTCTATTCCACATAGAGCACTTAACTTCTTCAAAACACTTTTACTTGCATTATCTCCTTTGATTCTGAACAGTTTATTTTTAAAAATAAAAATGCCATTTTTAGGTAACTCGTTTACAGTTCTTCAACCTGACACTGTACAAGCAAAACGAATTTACCTATGCATTCCATCCTATCGCAGTGGTTTATGAAAACAATAGACTTAATTTCACCATTTCTTCCTATTTCTCCAGTTCCCCCTTTAATTATGTAGGCAGTTTCCCCAGCCTTCCTTGTATTTAACCTATTTTTACATGCTGCTGTTTTGGTTTATAAGCTACAGAACTTTTTTGCGTGTATGTGTGGATTATGTGATCTTTTCTTGAACTCCTTTGTTTTCAGTTCCTTAATTTTCTATTTCCATTTCTTTTGTTCTTTTTGAAAACAATTAATGGCACCTTAAATTTCTGTGTTGTTCTACTTCATTAATTTTCTTAGCTGTTTCTCTATTCCTCTTAACTAAAGCTGCTTCTAATAGTCATGGCATATAATGATATTTTCTGACGCTGGCCCACGCTTTAACCTGGAGTATTATCAGTCAGTTTCAGTTTTCCACTGCTCTAGTCTCTGAAGAGAAGCATTATCTGTGGAAACTCCGTTTTCCTGTCTGTCCTTCCTCTTAGTCTTCTTATCTTGCACTCCCGCTTAACTGTATTTACTGAGCCAAAGTTAAAAGTCCAGATTTTCCATTGTCAGTTTTACTTCTGGTTTTTCGAGTTAGGTATGGCACTACCCTACCCTCTTGATGTGTTCTTGTTCTTGGACAATTGGCATGAACGTGTTCTGCCTTGTCCCACCCCTGGTTACAGAACGGTAATCCAGCGTCAGTATTCTGAACACTTTCTGACTACACACGACATTCTCTGGAGTTCTTAAACCACGGTTTTGGCAAGTCTTCAGCTGTCCCTGACATCAGTTAAAAGTCTTCTCGACCTCTAAATCAAATCATTTGGCAGGCACTTTGCCCTGTGGTCTTATTTCCACAATCGTATTTCTTTCTCTCTCTCACCCACTGCTCCTCCCTCCCCTCCCCTCCTCCTTCCCACTCCCTTCTGAAATCCAAACAAATCTGCCCCTTTTCCTAAGGCTGTTCCTATCTCACAAGGTCTTTATTACCATGGCGTTGTGTCCTCTGCTTTTGCTGCTTATTTCAGATTTTATTCATGAAATATCTTAACTCAGTGGACTTATCAAAAATATTCTAAACAGCTCGTTTTTTTTTTTACCCCCTTCCTTGACACACTTTCAAATGTAAATCCAAATGCTCTGATAATGTGGAACTGTTAGCAAAATTCCTTGCTCCTGGGAATTTGAAGTAGGTTAAATATATCCTTTGAGTTCCTCTATTAGGTCCCCACCATCTACTGCTTTTCTCTGTAGATGTTATAATCCCTTGTATATATATATAATCCCCATCATACTTTTTCATATGTACACTATTATTTTCCTCTTAATTTATCTTTTTCCCCCACTTCTATTTGATTCCTCTGCCAAGGTCAGCGGTGATTTCCTAATAACCCAATACAGTGAGTGATAGTTCCCATTTTACTTGACCTTTGGGTCCTCTTGACCACTCTCTTCAAAATAATTGCCACTCTTCCATTTCTATACTCTCTACTTCTCTGATCATTATTTTCTATTCTTTTTTGTTAGGTTATTTTTCTCAATGGGTCCCTTAAATGATAATATTGACTATGATTTCTTATCTCTTTTCTTCTCACCTTATAATACTTGGGCTACCTTGCTCCAATGGTTTTAACTATCACCAATGGATTGACACTTTCAAAATATTGATCTCAACCTGCTCCAGACCCAGCCATACAACTCTCGTGTGTGTGTGTGTGTGTGTGTGTGTGTGTATGTGTGTACGTGTACATGTACTTTTCAAGTTCGAAATCTTCACATTTAGAATTGAACTCATATCTCTTTAAATTTTTTTCTCCTCTTTGTACCTTATCTTGGTGAATACCAATTTATCAGCCCATTTATTCCAGGTTAGAGTTTTTTTTGTGTTTTTTTGCCTTTTTTATGTTTATATGTAATAAATAATATTTACCAGTTTCTTTTATTCTACAGCATAAATAGCTCCTTAAAAATGTTTCTTCCTTTTCAACTTCCTGGTTAATTAGTTCCAAGTTTAGTCAGTTCTTTTATGGACTATTGAGATAGTCTTTTTACTGATTTCCCTGATACCTATTATTCTCCTCTAATCCATTGTCCAGTTCCCTTCCTGCAGCAATTCTCAGTAGCTCCTCACTGCTATTTTATGAGTGCCCTAGGCAATACTTATACAGGCAGTTGTAGCAAGGTACACTTAGACAAGTGTTTAAAACCGATTATAAAACTTGTCTACTCAAAATTAACTCTGGTTCTGAAAGTACTGACAACACCTGGGAACTTGTTAGAAACACAGAATCTCACACTTTGCTCCAGACTTCTTAAATCATATTCTGCATTGTAATTAGATCCCCAATTGATGCACAAGCACATTAAAGTTTGAGAAACACTCCGTGGCAATTATGTTCCAAACTGTGCCACTCTGGGTGTATTGTGAGTTATGGAGGTACCTGAGTATTCTTATCTGTTCTGGAAAATCCAGGGAAACCCATTCAGTTTGTCCCCATACTCCCTCTCCTTATCTCACTTGCATTCTAAATTCTTCCTCTGGCTCATTGAGATTGTTTTTCCCAAACAATCTATTGGTCTGCAACAGATTCTTCACTTATTGTAAACTAGAAAAAAACGCTTGCAGCTTTTAAATTATATTTGATTTTTTGTTTTGCTTTTTACTTTTTAGGTTTCAGATAAACGTAGTTTGAGCCTAAGCATAAAGCTCAAAATACAATGTATTTTATTGATATTTATGTTCAACATACTGCCATAAAATTTTCCTATAAAGGACAAATCTTAGGTGAAATTTATTTTTAAATTTCTTAATATAATGAAGCCTGAAATTTTTGTGCATGTGTCGCCATAGTAGTCACTGAATTTGATTCTTCTGATGCATAAGATACTTCCTGATTCTATAAGTGGACTTTCGGACATACTGGTGTGAAACTTTTTTGATGGGGACCCATGCTTTATGTTTTCACAATCCCTCTAGGGGATTTTGCTGCATCATATAGTTTGAGAATCACTAGTTTGTCTAAAACAATTACTTGGGTTCCATTGTCCTTGCTAGTGATTAATTTAGACATAAACATGATATACAGATATTCTTGTTCTTATAAAATAATGAGCCAGAAGGAATAAACCCTTTTTCATGGCTGGGTATTGATATGTTGCAAAAGATTCCATGTGTCTGTCTATCTATCTATCTATCTATCTATCTATCTATCTATCTATCTATCTATCTATCTGGCCACCATCAGGCAGAATAACATTTATGCTGAAGCTTATTGAGCTGAAAAATCATAGCTACATAGCTTTTTGATGATGTCATTGAGTCAGTGAATAAACCAGCCCTGGAATGCTACTTGCTCTGCATTTCTTGTTGGAGTAAATAATAAATACTCTTATTATATAAGCCAATTTTAGATGGCTTTTCTGTTATCTACAGTTGAAAATATCTAATCTTATACAATATAAGTTTCTTTTATAGTCAATAATAAAATAATAGATGCTATTTTAAAATCACTGATGCATAAGAACATTTTTATGGAGTTTTTTACCTAGCCTGTCCACACAGATAATATTTGCAGTCAGCCAGTGCACAGCAGTCTGTAGGTTTTATTAAGATAAACACCCTGCAATTTAAACAGTATATCAGGAGCTAAAAATAAAAACACTTACCATAAAGTGAATGAGATTAGCCACCTGTGAAAAGCTTCTTAATCATAAAAAGGCCATAAAATATTTCATATCTGTGATTGGATTAGAGTAGCGGTCCTTCTTTAATCTCATGAGGGACTTAAAATATGTCTGTGAAAAAAAGCCACAATAGAAGTGTAATTAATAAAAATATAACCTATAATGAAAGCATGTCCATTATATGGGAGTGTTTTAATGATAGGAGATTTTGTTAAGTACTAAGCAACATTGGAAATGGATAGTAAGACCTGATCAGCACTCATTCAACACTATATCTGATCAACACTACTGTTAAAAGCTCTAGGCTTTACCATAGATGAGATCAAATAGCAGGCAAAACTGTTAGGCTCCCTTTGTTCTGACTTCACACATGCATAACTAAACTACTTTATAATTCAAATTTGGTTTTTTTCAGGTGTCTTAATTTTGAGATAATAGTGTCATAGAAAACAAATTGATGCATTTTGGTAACTAGAGATAAATATCCCATATTTTCAGTTAAAAAAGTGTAGCATTTGGGTGGATGAATCAGTTTTTGGAGTATGGTTAATGTGACTCACCTCATGGTGATAAAACGTAGCTTCTGTGATGCAAAACTGAGAATCAAACTTAAATTGTATGGTGCCCCAACTGCCACAAACACTTGATGAAGTAGTTTTTCTTTCTCACTTGCTAATTATTTTAACTACCTGAGTATCATAGCTACTCTATAATTTTATTTCTAGTGGAGGTTCTGTGACTGTATAAGCGCAGGTTCCTAGTTTTTAAAAACAGAAACAAGAAATAATTTCCTTTTGTAAGTAGGGGCATCATACTGCTGCAACTGCTTCTGTGAATTCTTTATACTTTATTTCTCTTTTTGCTCCTTCAGACATCAAGGGATCAAATTATTATAAACAAAAATTTTCAGGTATTTGCTAGACACTTTTTTGATTGGTTGTAATAAAATATGAAAATCAGTATGATGATAAACAGCATCATGCTTTTCAAATAACATGAATAGCAAATAGTTTATACACAATCTAGCTCATTATTCCCCCAAAAGTATTTATATGTAAGATACTGCTGTGAATATGCGAGATATGTTGTAGAGTTTGCCCTGTATTTAAAGGTCTGAAAACTAATATTCCAGTGAACACACATGGAAAGTCTCAGTGACACTGAATGAAACCTTATTTTCTCCTTGTATTCCTATGGACGATTCTGAGAATTGTATGTAAAGTTCAGCTGCCATTTCAATATCAAGGGAAAAAATGTGTTCTTCATATGGGAGAACAGAATTCACTATTCTTTTGCTCACAAAATTCATTGCAGTGTACCTAAAAAAAACTTAAAATCTTAATGGCCATTATGACACTTTTTGATAGACTTTCACTATATTGTGGAGAAGGGAAGATTTTTTTTTTTGACTCTTTTTCTGGAAGTGATTTGATTAAGCAGGGAAAAAGAATGAGAGAGTTTTGACACCTCATCCCCTATTCTATTAACCAAACTACATAATCCTCTCTTTTGCTCAGTTTGATTTTCCTTTATTGAATTTTGCTTTCTGCAATGTTCTCATTTCCTTTATTAGATTAAATCAGATTGTTCTTACCCATCCAACATTATCCCTTTGGGAGAGCAACATTCTGTCTCCCGAGAGAAAAATGTAAAGAAAAATCTACTTAGAGAAGATTACTCAGCTACTGTTATTATGCGTTTCCAATTTCCTTTTTACTTTACAGAGTAAGTCTGACTCATTCCCTGATGGCAAACTTTCCTCCCCTCTCCTGTGTAACAAGGATGAGGACAGGTCATCTATAATACATGACTCCTAATGTAAAGTGCAGAACCTCAGGATGGATATGACATGTTATAGATGATAGGTCACAGAAACTCTTAGGTTATTGCCAGTGCTTGCAGCTACTACTGCAGTTTGAAACCACAACACTGTCTTATTGAACCAAGAATTATTTAGGAAATTCTATTAGACCATTCAAATGACACCCAAGTGATGCTCTGTTGGTGATTATGATGGAACTGACAAAAATCTGTCAGAACAAGGGTGTGAGAACAGAGCAACTTTATCTGTACTGCTTTGCATTCTGTTTCACTTCTGCAGAGATTGAAGAGAAAGCTTAAGATACACAACCTCAGTGGAAATTAGGTTTCTGTTCTTTACAAACTGCCGCTTAAACCTCTACATAGATATTTCCATGGAATTTCTTTTTTTTTTAAGTTTTCAAAGTTGCTGAGAAGCAGTTTATTTCTTCATTGTGGTACCAAAAATGTTTTTAAAATGTGTATTCTTGTCCGATGTAGAATAAGTATATGGAGAAACTAATGAATTGTGGATCTAAATTGTGTGTGTGTGTGTGTGTGTGTGTGTGTGTGTGTGTGTGTGTGTGTTTGTTTGTGTGTTTTCTAACCCAACATCTTAAATTCTCTTGAGGTCACCCTGTCAGCTTCAGTTCTGTGGCCTGGATTTAGTTGAATCAATCCTAATTGCAATTCTGTACAGGTCTGGTCCTCTGTGGAGATTGCAGATGAATGACAGTGCAGTGGCAGGAAAGATAAATATGCTGGCAAATAAGATCCTGGCTCTCCACAGAGGATGGAATAAATTACTTTACCAATAGAGTGGAGGTAATAGTATGTTGGAGAGAGAAAGTGAAATCGAAGCCAGTTTAATACTAGGTTTGTTAAAGTTTAAAATAAAGCATTTTAAGCTTATGTAAAATACTGATGGTGATTCATATCTGTTTAGAACACATTCCATTGCTCTCTATCATGAAAAATAATGGCATGCACTAATTTTGTTTATGCAGATGACAGCCTGGATAATTTTAATTCATGTAGCATTCTCTGGTAGCTGAAGGATGGTGGTAACTGCGGTGTAGCATATTGATTAGTAATTTGATAAATACACAAAATGGCACATTGAGCTTTAGGTGCTTCATGCAAAATGTATTTAAGTGACCTTGACTAATTAGAGTGCATAGCTGCCAGGCAGTACCATATGAACAAGAGCCCGTTTTTTTGGTCTAGAGATTTATGGTAGGTTTATGACAGAGATTAGGAAGAGATCTGCACACAAACACCAACACTTCCATCAAGAAAGTAGACTTAGAATACATCATCAGGGGAAAAATCCTTGTTTTTCATTGTGAGAATTTTTAGCCTTACCCTATAAAATTATTTCAATGATTTTATGTTTGAAGCGTAGTTCACACATTTTTAACTGGCTCCAAGATAATGTATAAACATATGTGTTTTACTGGGATTAAATGATCAGGCAAAGATTTTAAAGCAATCTTACTTTTTTTTATATTATACTTAAAGATGAATATAAAGTTATCATATTAATTATTTACCGCTTTACATTTTACAGCTTCATGAACTGTGAACAAAATAATATGTTATCCTCATAGAGTATATTTCTACAGTTTTCCATCACTGATTATGTTAGGTGTCCTATAATTATATCTTAAATTAAACATTCTAATTAAGCTTTATGGATAAAGTTTAGATTTTCACTGTAGTCTTATGGAGAAGCTAGTAGCTAAAAGTGAAGTGCTCTGAGAATCTATGGATATAACTCAAAAGTTTCTTAAAACAAAAAAGCCTTCCTGTTTCACTTGGCTATACATTTTATGACAACACTGGATAATAAATTAAATAACATATCCTTCACAGGTGGCTCCGTTTTTATCCCCAGCCATATATCTAGGCATATCTTTGAAGCATATTATTCTTGCAAAACATAGTGCAAAGTTTTGGAAGCAAAGTAAGCAAGGATTAAGGATTGAGATTTCTGTATAAATGTTTAAAATCTCTGAATTAAGTTGAGGTCCAAGTGAATTGTCCTTAACAGTATAGGTGCACCTCCAATTGTGTTGGGCTTCTTCAGGATGCATTTCAGTTGCTCTGAAAGAGCTCAAGCACAACTGACCAGTTGTTTTCCATTTCGGTGCCCTACTCATGTATAGGAGAAATTTTGCAGGCACACTTCAATTTGGCGTGGACTATGCACAGTACAAAGAAAAGATGTGTATTAAACCCTTCAGTAATTTAGCTCAAATGCAGTATCTTTTTCCCCCAACTATTAAATGTCAGTTAAATTCGACGATTCACTCAAAGCATCTCTAAATGAATTTAGGTTGTGTCAAATACAAGCTTCTCTGACTCTCCAAAATCACACTTCTCCTCACGTAGTTGCTTAACAACTTCAGAGAGCTGCCAGAGACTATTTCAATTTGCTTTTCATTGTGAGAGGTATGATTTTTGAAAGAATAGATTTCTAAAATGACTTTTCAAAAGCCTTAAGAAAAAATCTTCTAGGAGACTGACATTCTCCTTTTTTCATCCTATTCGCTGTAATAATTATTGAATCTTTTAAAACTAGAAAATACTTCAAATCTCAGTACAGCCTAAATCTCTGGTAATACATGATAAGTTTTGAATATTGATGGGAAAAGATTGCTATTACTCTAAACACTTCACATATATATGCATATATTATATCTATCTGACATGTATTACTATATCTATCTGTTATACAAGTATACACACAAACAGGTATATCTTGTTTTATTGTGCTTCACTTTATTGCACTTCACAGAGGTTGCATTTTTTACAAATTGAAGGCAAGACCCTCCACTAACAAAAATATTATGACTCGCATTATTGTCATACTAGCTTTATTGAGATAGTCTGGAACCAAACCTGCAGTAGCTGCGAGATATGCATATATACAAGGTGTGGTCAAAAGATATGGTGAATGTTTAAATAAAAAAATGTATTATAGTAAAAGACTATTGCCATTAATTCCCCTCAAAACACTCCCTCTCACTTTGAACACACTTATGCCATTGTTCTTGCCACTTTCTGAAGCAGTTCTGATTACACCTCATATATATATGTGTATATATATATATACATCTATAGCAATATCTATAGCAATAGCATCTATAGCAATATCTATATCTATCTACCTCTATCTATATCTATGAGTATATCTATATCTATAAATATGAACATATATGTATATATTTATATATGCTGTGTAACAACATTTCAATGACAGACCGCATATATGATGGTGGTACCGTAAGTTTATAATGGAGCTGAAATAGTCCTATCTCCTAGTAACACCATAGTCATCATAAGGTGTAGAGCACCATATTACTCATATGTTTGTGGTGATGCTGGTATAGCAAACCTACTACACTATCAGTAGTATAAAATTATATCACATATAGTTATATGCAGCACGTAATACTTGATGATGATAATAAACGACAATGTTACTGGTTTATGTATTTACTATACTACACTTTTTATCATTATTTTAGAGTGTACTCTTTCTATTTATAAAAAAAAAATTGCTGTAAAGCAATATGCTGTGTTACGTAGGTAGGTAGTAGACTCATACATCTTGTGTTTACCAAGTCTCTTAATTGCATCATTTTCTCTTGTGCTTGATTTAATCTTGTGTTGTTTTATACAGTAACACACTGTACAGGTTTATAGCCTAGGACCAATAGGCTCTACCATATAACCTAGGTGTGTAGTAGGGTATAACACCTAGGTTTGTGTAATCGCACTCTATGATGTTCATACGAAGACAAAAATCACCTAACAACGCTTTTCTCAGAATGTATCCCTATCATTAAGCAGAGCATGACTTTATATGTGTGCGTGCATACACACAAATCTTGATTTAAGAAAACACACACACACACACACAAACAAATCTTGATTTAAGAAAACATACAGGAATTATATGCAATAACATTTTTTTGGGACTAATAATTATCCAGGTTTTCTACCATGTTTGTAATTTTAAAATATAGTGTCAGACATATAATCACTTGTGAAAAGCAGTATTGTTTGGGTTAAAAGTAATATCATAACAAAATCATGCAACTGTTGTGATAGTCATGAAAGTGAAAATCTTGAGAAATTTAATTAGCGATTAAAAAAAAAAAAGGTCGTGTAAAGAAAAACTGAGATTGAGTTGTCTATGAAGGTGAAGGTAATTTAGTATCTGCCATAAACAAAGAGCATATCAGGATGATGATGTCCACGTTAAGTCCATCCGTAAAAAGTTCTCAGCTAGAGGCCAAAGTCTCAGTCAGTCTAGCCAAAGTCTCTCCTGTCCCCGATTTAAGCAGAAAAATCTTTGCAGAATTAATGATTAAACAAAATCATCTAGTTAGGTATTCTAGTTACGTCATTGTATACAATGTTAGGCAACCTGCGAAGAGTCAATACATCAGTCTTTAATATATTGACTGAGGTCCATCCACTAAATGTATCAGCAGCAAGTACAGCGCTTGTGATAAATGCAGATTCCTGCTTTACGTTAGCCTTCTGACTCAGGATCTCTGGGGGCAGAGCCCCAGAATCTCTATTTCTAAAGAGCACCCTGAGTGAGTCTGATGTACTGTAATATTTGAGATCCACACAATAAATACTTATTATCTGAGCAATTTCAATTTAGAAGATAACGTAAAGAACAGATTATCTCTATTGATTCTTTCCAGCACCATCATTTTTGAGGGATCAAGACACAGCATTACTGAAAACTGTAAAACGGAAGAGGAATGGCTAACATTTTCCCAAAGCAGTTGAAGAAGGTAAGCTAATATAAAACAATGAAATTTTCTCCAGTAAAAAAAAAAAAAGGATTATATTTTAATTCGTTCTGACAGAAGTCTGTAAAGGTCCACTTCCTTTGAATTTGAGAAAAGTAATAGTTCATATCAATTTTGTACACCATTTTAGTTCCCCCTTTACAAGTTGCTATCACAGAGAACTGGACTTGAAAGGAGGTGCTGGATATAAATGCCTTAATTAAAAGAAAAGTGTAAAATACAACTTTCCTGTGGGGACAGAGCCAGAAGTGCAGTTTCCAGGCTCTCGCCCTCACGTGGAAAGGTGCTGGCTCAGGTAGTAAATGGCCATCAACTGTGATTGGATGGCCATCAGCTGTGGCTAGTTGACCGTCAGCTGTAACCAGTGAGCCATTGGCCACTAATATAACTGCTGTGGCTATGCTAGCAGCAAATGGGGGCTAGCAAGAAGATGGTGGCTGGCAAGTGCGGATTGTAGTTAGGATGGTGGGTTGCGGACAGTGTGGCTCCTACTTCCTGTGTCTCCAACCCAGCCACCAGCGAGAATATAGTGGTGTTACTTCCCTATCTGTGGCTCCGTGAGTGTTCCTTTTTGGCCTCACCATATCCTGTGTTCTTATGTGGGGAGCGGGAGCTGAGACCCTGCATGACACCCTGCATGACATTCCCATATTGAAATTACCAAAAAGAATCCATTCACATATCTTGTCTTACCTATAAAGAACATGAATTTGGTGGTAGTTATGCTTTAAGCAGACATTAGAAGAAATAATTTGAAAATGACTAATCTGTGCTGGATTTATTCCTGTTTGCTCTGACGTATTTATGACCATATAAAAAGGAACGGAAAGGGAGGAGGCAGAGTACTTTTAGAAATGTTGTCTTTGTTCTCTGATTCTTTCTCTATTCTCTCCTATCAGGACTGTATTCATTTGCATAGCTTCAGCCATAACCTCTATACAGATACTCTCCAATCTACATCTACAATCTCATTCTCTCCTGAGAGATGGTACCATATCCCCAAAGAACATGAGGCATTTCCACTTGACTTTATTTCAAATTCAATATGTCTAAAACAAGACTCATGACCTTCTCTCCCAAAGTGACATCCACTCTTGGCTTGCCTATTTCTCTTAATGACAGCACTATTCTTCAAAGCGTACAACCTCTAAATCTTGGACTAAGCTTTGTTTTTTCTTCTCCTGACCAACCCCCACCAATCCCCAATATAATTAATCACTGCTTCCTGATGATTTTTTCTTAGTTCCTCTAGCATTTGTGTTTTACTCTCAAGGCCTCCATTTCTGACCCTATTTCAGGTCTTCATCATCTCTTACTTGAACTACTATTATACCTCCCGTATTAAGGTTTTCTTATAGAATTAAGGACTTGATCAGAACTTTGAAGAAAGGAGCATGAATATATTTTAATGAGAAATGTGTATGTTTGTACATACGTAGATATAGGTATACCTAATTAAATACTCCATAGCTATTATACGCGTATGTATGTACCTGTGTGTACATATGTGTTTGTTTGTATATGAGTCAGCCTTGCCTCCCTTTTTCCTTTCACCTGCCAGGTCAGTTCTCTTTGAGTTCCTATAAGTTCATAACTTATTATCCAACATTTTTACTGTTACCACCCATCTGTATTACCATCTCTCATTTCAACTGCAGTAATATTCTTCTTAATGGTTTTCCATGCTTCCATACTTGCAATTATAATCACCTTTCCATATAAGAAACATAATGATTCTATCCTGCATCAAAATCCCATTGGCTTTTAAAATAAAATACATTTTTGTCTTTATCTGCAATTTGCTACATGATTTCCTCTTTTCTCCATCTTGCTTGACCTCATGTCAAGTCTCTCTCCCTTGATCATTTTTATAGCCATACTGGACTTTCTTTTTTTTTTTTTTTTGGCCTTTTTGAGCCCAGCAGACTCATTTTCACACTAGAAACTGAAAAGACCCTCCAGAGATGTTTGCACGATTTGACTACTTCTTGGTATTCAGTTCTTGCCTCAACTGATGCTTCTTCAAGACATTTTTAATGACCATCTTTTCTAAAATAGTCAATCCTGCCCCTAAAATCACTCTATATTCCATTTCCTGGTTTTATATTTTTGTAGCACTTACCACTGGTGAAAATTAATTACTTTGGGCCTGACCGGTGACTCTGGTGGTTGGAGCGTGGTGCTCCTAACGCAGAGATCTCTGGCTCTATTCCCACATGGGTCAGTGAGCTGCGCCCTCTACAGCTAAGATTGTGAACAACAGCTCTCCCTGGAGCTGGGCTGCCATGAGCAGCTGGAGGTTGGCGTGAGCTGCTGTGTGCTGCATTGGGCTACCCTGTGCTGCCAGGAGCGGCCGGCAGCCCATGAGAGCTGCTCATAAGCTGCTGTGAGCAGCCAACCAATGACCGGTGATCGACTGCATCAGCCCTCAGGGGAGTGCAAGGCTCATAATACTAGCATGGGCCAGGGAGCTGTGTCCTACACAACTAGACTGAGAAACAAAATCTTGAAGCGGAGTGGGGGGGAGGCCAATCAACCCTCTGTGTCTGTGGGATTTGAATCTATGGATTCAACCAACTACAGACTGAAAATATTCAGAGAAAAATAATCCAGAAAGTTCCAAAAAGCGAAACTTGAATTTGCCACCCATTGAGCACTCTTCTCTACACAAAGTGATGTGGAGGCATACTGTGTTATAGTTTATATGCAAATATAGGTTATATGCAAATACTACACCTTTTTATATAAGGGACTTAGGCTTCCATGAATTTTGGTACCCGTGGGCCGTCTGAAACCAACGCCCCTGCAGATACAGAGGAACAACTGTATCATCATCAGCAGCAGCAACATCTGTCTCTCCAAACTTAAATATTTAAGTTCCAAGAAAGGGAGGCATCAGTGCTTAGAGCAACACTTGACATGTACTACTAGGCATGTGAAAGCAGGAGTTTTCATTGAGCAAATTAAAAAGAAGGATGGATATTGTCAGGACTAGTTAGACCTATGAGATCTACTCTTTGTATGAAGAGTCTCCCTGTATTCTTAATGCAATGTTTGATTTTATAAAAGGACTTTTTATGCCTTTTAAATCCAGGTTAGTTAGAGCTGTCTTTATACAAGATGAATTTCTTGGCTCATGTGGCATAACAAAAACATTCTCCAACTAAAAAAGATGAATAATTTCTAAATGCCATATTAAAAAAGCCTTTCTCTAGAGTAATTATTTCAGGAAATGTAACTAAATATTAAATGTGAACACTTTAATATTCTTATTCAGATAGAGGAGTACATTGTATCTATTAGTAATAACACAATTATATAGTAATATGTGCCAAACATTCTTTTAATAACTTTATGTATATTAACTCATTTGTCTCCATGACTCTTGAGGAAATTACTATGACTCTTTTGTTTTACAGATGAGGAATTGATATACAGAGAAGTTCAGTAACTTGCCCCAGGATACAACTGGTAAGTGCAAATGCTTTTAGAATCTGTATGTTTAGCACATGACTTTCTATTCTTAAACCAAAATAGGGCAAAATTAAAAGAGAACAGGATTAGATTATGAGAAAGAAAAATACCAATAAGACAGAAACTAAAATTTGAGGCAGTAAATAGCAGACTAACAATACACAAATAAACTTGGGAAACATTTCTGGAATACGTAGAAAATGGAGAAAAAAATAGTGGAAAAAATATATTTGAGATAGTAGACAACAGAGAACAAATCATGATGATACCATCATAAATATTAGCTATTATAGTATAAACAAAGTGAGCATATGAAATAGGAATTATAATTAAAATAATATTAATAGACAAAGACTACAATTAACCATATTCTAAATCTCACAAAGACCATGTAGATTCCAAACAGGGTTCACTGTGTTACAAGGTAACTAAAAGAAAAAGAATACACACAGACACATAATCAAAAATAAAGACTTCTAAAAAATTCTGAATCAAAAAAAATTTACTTAAAGGAAAATAAAGATAGAACTATTTAAAACAATGAATGACAAAGATGAAACACTGTTTTCATAGCTTTAAGTGAAAAATAATTGTGATCTAAGACTTTTTCCCGTCCAGCTCAGCTACCATAAACATACCAGAAGTAAAACATAACATACCAGAAGTTATGTTTTAAAAAAAGTCTCAAAAGATGTTTATGTTGTGACACTGATTGACAAATTAGAATAACTCAAGAATAAAGGTAGCAAAGATGTAAGAAAACTGATGAAATTTGAAATTAATTAAAGAAAATTGAAATTAATTAAAAATATGACTACTTGATTAATACCATTAAGACCTAATTAAAAATATATGGATGCTGATAAGCATAAAACATCTAATACCTTACAAAATATTTAATATAAACACATTTAAAATTACAAACATACTTTGTTTAAATATGTTCAAGCATATTCTCATTTTTGGCTTGGAAATATGATTTCGTCATCTGACCAAATATATCTTCAGTTCTTATGAAATTTACAACAAAATCTGTCTTGCCTTATATTATTCTATAATTATACTTTTTGCACTGTGTACTATTAAAAATATATTTGATCCACAGATATTTTTATGTATTTTAGCGTACTACAAATAACAGGATATCATGACAATATGGTCTAGACAATGATTTATTTTTCCTTGGTGCAAGAAACCAGGAGGTAGTGGTTCTAGAGTAGGGTTAGGGGTTCAATGCCATCAGGACTTAGGATCCTACGGTGTGTAAAAGTATAGGCCTTCATATATTCATAACTTGGCCCCAATTCTATCTAGATGTGTGGACCTGGTCAGATTATTTAACCCCTCTGAACTTCAGTTTCCTCATTTCTATAATTAGGATAATGACAGTACTCCCTTAAGGTTTTTGTAAAGAGGAATGATAAAATGTCTGGTACATAGTAAGCAAGTGAAAAGTGATAGCTGTTACTATTGTCGTTAATATTATTGTTATTACTATGTAAATATATTGCTGAACTGAAGATTCCTAATTAGTGAATGATGTAATAATGACCAAATAAGAAAACAAAACATTTAAATCATTGATTTAAATTTGAGAAATATTGAAAGTTATAGCTTAGTTTCAAATATGTACTATTAGAGATGTATAAGTAAACTGAATGGAACGGTATGAAATAATGAAAATCAGAGTGAACATTATTATTTAACCCTGTAATTAAATTATAAGTGGAGAGAGAAAACATTTTTTATTAATTATCAGATAAGGTTAATTAAATCAAAATTAATGAAGTTTTCCTGTCAATTGCTTTAAAGATGCTTAAATGGTGAAGAATAATAAATCACAGTAATGCAGAGAAGTCTAAACCAATGAAGTATAGTACCTGACTTAGCTGCTCGGGGTGATAGCTCACAACCCTATTCTTTCCTTTAATGCTACTTGATCAAAGTTTCTCATGTGACTCTTTCAAATCTTGCCATATTTCAACCTTCTAGTAAATAGACATTAGTCCCCCTAGACAGAGCCTTCTTGTTACCTTTAGAATAACAATTCTACTCTTTCTTAGTAATAGAATTCTGACTTATTCTAAGAAGCTGGACAATTTTCCAGCTTCTCTTGTAATTCAAGGTGGACAGTAAAATATGAATAGAAATTATTGGATGATACTCTAATGAAAGCTTACTGAGAGTAGTACCACACAGTTGGCGTATATCTTATTTTATTATCCTCCCCAACCTGTTAGTGCTCAGAATTCAGACAGGATTTCTGGAATTCAGTACTCATCTAAGACTATTATCCTGTATTGAGAAGAAACTTCCTGGGCTAAGAATGACAGAGCATAAAGACAGCAGGAGGTTCTATCTTTGATAACCCATGGAGCCACCATACCTAAACCAAGAATTATCTACTTTTCTTCAGAAGAAAGAGAATTAAAGATTGATCTTGTTCAAGCTGTGCTCTTCATGACATTAATTTTTAGAATTTATTTCACACATTTGAAAGACCTAAAATGTAAAACTAAAGGACAAGATGGTGGATGTTCTACCTCTTTGAAAAGTATTGTGTCTTTATACAATAACAATTTATGCCCATCATCTCTTTCTGATCCTGTTACTACTAGGTTTTTTCTCTTATTAAATTTTTGAATTCTCATCTATTTATCTCTCTTTCTTTTAAGTTTATTGGGATGACAATTGTTAGCAAAATTACATAGATTTCAGGTGCACAATTCTGTATTACATCACCTATAAATCCCATTGTGTGTTCACCACCCAGAGTCAGTTCTCCTTCCATTACCATATATTTGATCCCCCTTACCTTCATCTGCCACCCCCCTCCCCCCTTACCCTCTGGTAACCAGTAAACTATTGTCTGTATCTATGAGTTTCTGTTTCTCATTTGTTTGTCTTGTTCTTTTGTTGTTTTTGGTTTATATACCACATATCAGTGAAATCACATGGTTCTCTGCTTTTTCTGTCTGACTTATTTAGCTTAGAATTATACTCTCAAGATCCATCCATGTTGTCACAAATGGTCCTATTTCATCTTTTCTTACTGCCATATAGTATTCCATTGTATGTATATACCACAACTTCTTTATCCAATCTTCTATCAAAGGACATATTGGTTGTTTCCATGTCTTGGCCATGGTAAATAAAGCTGCAATGAACATTGGAGCACACGTGTCTTTATGTATAAATGTTTTCAGATTTTTTTGGGTAGATACCCAGGAGAGGGATTGCTGGGTCATATGGTAATTCTATTCGTAATTTTTTGAGGAACCTCCATACTGCCTTCCATAATGGCTGCACCAGTCTGCATTCCCACCAACAGTGTAAGAGGGTTCCTTTTTCTCTGCAGCCTCTCCAACACTTGTTACTATTTGTCTTGTTGATGATAGCCATTCTGACTGGGGTGAGGTGATATCTCATTGTGGTTTTTATTTGCATTTCTCTGATGATTGCTGATGTTGGGCATTTTTTCATATGTCTATTTGCCATTTGTATGTCTTTTTTGGAAAAATGTCTCTTCAGGTCGTCTGCCCATTTTTCAATTGTGCTGTTTGTTCTTTTGTTGTTGAGTTGCGTGAGTTCTTTGTGTACTTTGGATATTAGCCCTTTATCAGAGGGACTGTTTGCAAAAGCCTTCTCCCATTCAGTTGGTTGCCTCTTTATTTTGTCGGTGGTTTGTTTTGCTGTGCAGAAGCTTTTAAGTTTGATATGGTTCCATTCATTGATTTTAGCTTTTACTTCCCTTGCCTTTGGAGTCAAATTCATAAAATGCTCTTTGAACCCAAGGTCCATAAGTTTAGTAACTATGTTTTCTTCTATGCAGTTTATTGTTTCAGGTCTTATGCTTAAGTCTTTGATCCATTTTGAAATAATTTTGGTAAATGGTGACAGATAGCAGTACAGTTTCATTCTTTTGCACGTGGCTATCCAATTCTGCCAGCACCATTTATTGAAGAGGCTGTCTTTTCTCCAGTGTATGTTTTTTGCTTCTTTGTCAAAAAGTATCTGTCCATATTTATGTGATTTTATTTCTGGGCTCTCAATTCTATTCCATTGGTCTATGTGTCTGTTTTTCTGCCAATACCATGCTGTTTTGATTATTGTAGCCCTGTAGTAAAAGCTAAAGTCAGGGAGTGTGATACCTCCAGTATTGTTCTTTTTTCTTAATATTGCTTTGGCTATTCAGGGTCTTTTGTGGTTCCAAACAAATCTGATGATTTTTTTGTTCTATTTCTTTAAAAAATGCCATTGGGATTTTGATGGGGATTGCATTAAATCTGTATATTGCTTTGGGTAATATGGCCATTTTAACTATGTTGATTCTTCCAATCCATGAGCATGGAATATCTTTCCATTTCTTTGCGTCTTCTTCAATTTCTTTTAAAAATGTCTTATAGTTTTCAGCATAGAGGTCTTTCATATCCTTGGTTAAGTTTATTCCTAGGTATTTTATTCTTTTTGCTGCAATTGCAAAAGTAATTGTTTTTTGTGTTTCTTTTTCTGATATTTCATTGTTAGTATATAGGAATGCAATGGACTTTTGTACGTAGCCGGCAACTTTATTGTATTCATTGATTGTTTCTAATGGCCTTTTGGTGCAGTCTTTAAGGTTTTCTATATATAGCATCATGTCATCTGCAAAGAGTGGTCCTGCTTGAACTCTTCCAAAAAATTGAAGAAGAGACAGTACTCCCCAACTCATTTTATGAGGCCAACATTACCCTGATACCAAAAACTGGTAAAGACAACACAAAAAAAGAAAACTACAGACCAATAACTCTGATGAATACAGATGCAAAAATCCTAAACAAAATTCTAGCAAATCGAATACAGAAATGCATTAAAAAGATTATTCATCACGACCAAGTGGGGTTCATCCCCGGGGCACAAGGATGCTTCAACACCCGCAAATCCATCACTGTGATACATCACATAAACAAAATAAAGGACAAAAGTCATATGATTATATCAATTGATGCAGAAAAAACTTTTGACAAGATGCAACATCCATTTATGATTAAAACACTTAATAAAATAGGTATAGAAGGAAAATACCTTAACATAATGAAGGCCATATATGACAAACCCTCAGCTAATCTCATAATTGATGGTGAAAAACTGCAACCCTTTGTTCTACATTCAGGAACACGACAGGGCTGTCCCCTATCACCTCTGCTTTTCAACATAGTGTTGGAAGTCCTTGCCAGAGCAATCAGCCAAGAGAAAGAAATAAAAGGCATCCAAATTGGGAATGAAGAACTTAAATTATCTCTTTAGTTCATATATATATACACATATACATCTATCTATCTATCTATCTATCTATCTATCTATCTATCTATCTATCTCTATATATATATATATGTATATATTACAATATTGTGAGAATGTCATGATGTAATTATGTGTGAAAGTATTTGTAACTATGAAGTTTCCTTGAAAATTTCAAGAATTTTTGATGGTAGTGGTCACAATAACTGTGGGGAAGATAGTGTTCTTAGTCAAGCCATCTTGTTGTAGTTTTCTTTAACCCTAAAACAGTGTCTACCTAAGCTGTTTAAAACTCACCCACTGATGCATAACTAAAATTTGAAATAAAAGGTTAAAAGAAAATGAGGCAGGGAATAAGAAGAAAAGGAAAGGGACATATTTGGCTATCTTCTACAAGATTGTTACTGTGATCCATGCATTTACACATACTTCCTTATTTAATCTTTACAAAACCCCTGAAAGACAGATAGCATTATGCTCATACTGGAAAATTAGCATACTGAATTTCAAATATGTCAGTTAACTTGCCTAAGGTTGTAAAGCTAGGATTTGAAACCAAAGTCCTTCTTTCCATCACATGATTTTTAACCTTAGATCAGTTTGAATATAATTATAAATAACTTCACGTCCTAACTATGTTCATGTTCTAGCTATTTCTGTTTTATCTGGTTACAATGAGTGCTTCACAATAAAAATTTTGTAAAAATAAATTGTCTAGTCACTGTTTTGATCAGTATACTCTGTAAATTAGTGGCTGATATTTGTATTTCACGGAATACTTCTGACCAGTTAATTCTTTATGAGATTTTTACACTGGTCAGAAAAGAGAAAAGGATAAATACTATTGTGCAATATCAAAAATTTTACCAATTTAGAGTTTCCTGGAGAGTAACTTCTATTTACTGTCTGATAAATTGCTATGTAGTTATGGGACTCCACTCAGAGATAGGATTTCCTGAATAAGTTAAATTTTTGTTAACTGGTCATCAGCGTGTCATCATGAGGATCCAAGAACAAAATCTTTCTGTCCAAAAAGGTATGCCAACATATTGAGAATGTTTCATGAAAGGGAACTAAGCAAATTCTATGGCCCACAAAATTGCTATTATAGGAGGAAATATCTTAAAAATATTGAGTTATAATGTACATGGTCTTTTATAATTTACAAATGCTATCACATCTAATTATCTCATTTAATTTTCACAGTCCCATGAAATATACGTTATAATTATAGAGATAAAGAAACTAGAATCAGGAAATTTAAGAACTTTTTGAAGATCTCTCAGAGAGTAAGGAACTGACGCACAGCTTGAATCTAAGTCTTTTGACCAGACTAGATTTTGAACATTAAGGTAATGTGGCAGAGCCTCCAGAAACAGTGATACTTCGTCAAACATTTAGTTCTAAAATATTTTATTTTTTATTGATTCATTTTAGAAAGTCACTCCAAGACTCCTCATTTATGCATCCATTCATTGATTCTTCCATCAAGTATTTAATGAGTACCTCTTATGTGCAGATAACTGAGGTAGGTGAGCATGGAGAATACAGCAGTGAATAAATGAAACAAAAATTCCTGCCCTTATGGAACATATATTTCAGTGTGGAGGAGACAGAAATATAAAATAAATAAGTAAATGAGTTATATTTGTGTAACATAGCCATTCAAGCTTTATAGTTACACTGTTTGGATTCAAGTCCTAATGGCTCTACCATTGCAAGGTCTATAATTTGCTGGGCTTCATGTTTCCTAATATATAATGGAAATAAAATAGTAATAACCTCTCTATTTTTAAAGAGAAATTAAACTCATTTCTCTTTGAAGATTGAGTGAGATAATGGAAGTAAATTTCTAGAAGAATGGTTTGCTCAAAATTAGCCCTAGAGAAATGTTAGTTACTATTTAATAAGCTTATTGAAGATTTTATTTTGTTTTTTCTTTTGTTCTTTCAGTCATTCATTAAACACATAAAAAAATATCTACAAAGTTGTCTGTAATGTGGTTTCTGCTCTCTACTGTAATCTGGCCAGGGATTAGACAGTCAAACAGCAATGGACTAAGTGTCATAATAGAGGAAATTCGCAAGACCCTATACAGACATGACTCAAGAAACTCCTAACTGCTGAGGACTACTTTTAGTCTCCTAAATTGTTGTAACAAAGACAGCAAAGTACTACAAACTCGGTGCCTTAAAACAACAGACATTTATTGCCGTACAAGTTTTGGAGGCTAGAAGTCCAAGATTAAGATGTCAGGACCATGCTTCCTTTCCAAACTGTAATTGAATCCTTTCTTGCCTCTTCCTAACTTCTGGTGGTTTGCTGGAAATTTTTGATGTTCCTTAGCTGGTAGATGCATCACTCCAATCTGTGCCTTTGCTGTCACATGGCATTTGCCCTGGGTGTGTCTCTCCCCACATGGTGATCTTATTAGGACACCATCTATATTTGATTAGGTGCCTACTCTTTCCAGTATAATGTCATCTAAAATAATTACATCTTCAAAGATCCCATTTTGAGATAAGGTCATAGTCTGAGGTACTGAGGGCTAGGATTTCAGTATCTTTTTTAGAGTAGAAGAAGGAGATACAATTCAACCTATAACTGAGTTCAAGAGTCTTTGTGGGGATGGTGACATTTAATCTGATAAATAGATAAACATGAAATAATGTTGAGCTTTCTCTTTCATATTGAATGATTTAGTATATCTGTATTGTTTCCCAATAGTTAGTTATATTTTCTTTGTCTCTTATGATATCTGCACTGAAATGTAAAGGGCTTAAAGAATAATTATATGTGTGTTTTTGTTAATTACTAAACTTTATTTTTTAGAGCAGTTTAGGTTCACAGCAGAATTGATCGGAAAGTAGAGTTCCCATATACCCCTTGTCTGCACATGTGCAAACCTGCCCCACTATCAACATCCTGCACCAGAGGGGTGTGTTTGTTACAATTGATGAACCTACGCTAACACATCATTATCACCCAAAGTTCATACTTTACAGTGAGGTTTCACTTTTGATGTTGCCTATTTGATGGAATTTGAGAAATGTATAATGACTTGTCTCTACCATGGTAGTTTGATATAAAATAGTTTACCCTAAAAATTTTCTGTTTTTCACCTATTCATCCCCCCAACCACTGACAGCCACTTATCTTTTTTTAAATTTTATTTTTTTTAACTAAAGCTTATTGTGGTGACAATTGTTAGTAAATTTACATACCATGTTTCCCCGAAAATAAGACCTAGCCAGACTATCTATCAGCTTTAATGGAGCAAAAATTAAAATAAGACCCAGGTCTTACATACTATAATATAATTAATATAATATAATATAATATAATATAATATAATATAATACCAGCTCTTATACTAATTTTTGCTCCAAAAGATGCATTAGAGCTGATGGTCTGGCTAGGTCTTATTTTCGGGGAAACATGGTAGGGTTCAGGTGTACAATTCTGTAATACATCATCTATATATCACATTGTGTGTTCACCACCCAGAGTTAGTTCTCCTTCCATCACCATATATTTGATACCTTCTACCCTGTCCTATCACCCTCCTCCCCTCTTACCCTCTGGTGACCACTAAACTATTGTCTGTGTCTATGAGTTTTTGTTTCTTCATTTGTTTGTCATGTACCTTTGTTGTTTCAGTTTTATATCCCACATATTGGTGAAATCACATGGATATCGACTTTTTCTGTCTGGTTTATTACGCTTAGCATAATAATCTCAAGATCCATCCGTGTTGTTATAAATGGCACTATTTCATCTTTTCTTATGGCCAAATAGTATTCCATTGTGTATATATACCACAAATTCTTTATCCAATCATCCATCGAAGGACACTTTGTTTCCATGGCTTAGCCACAGTAAATAAAGCTGCAATGAACATTGGAATACATATATCTTTATGGATAAATGTTTGCAGATTTTTTTGATAGATACCCAGGAGAGGGACTGCTGTGTCATATGGTAATTCTATTTTTTATTTTTTGAGAAACCGCCACAGTGCCTTCCAGAATGGCCGCACAAATTTGAATTCCCACCAACAGTGTATGAGGGTTCCTTTTTCTCCACAGCCTCTCCAACACTTTTTATTATTTGTCTTGTTGATGATAGCCATTCTAACTGGTGTGAGGTGATATCTTATTGTGGTTTTTATTTCCATTTCTCTGATGATTAGTGATGTTGAGCTTTTTTTCATTTGTCTATTGGTATTTGTATATCCTCTTTGGAGAAATGTCTATTTAGGTCCTCTGCCCGTTTTTTAATTGGATTTTTTAAAGTTTATAAGGGTGACAATTGTTAGTAAAGTTACATAGATTTCAGGCGTACAATTCTGTAATACATCACCTATATATCACATTGTGTGTTCACCACCCAGAGTCAGTTCTCCTTCCATCACCATATATTTGATTCCATTTACCCTCATCTACCACCCCCCCCCACCCCGTTACCCTCTGGTAACCACTAAACTGTTGTCTGTGTCTATGAGTTTTTGTTTCCTCATTTGTTTGTCTTGTTCTTTTGTTGTTTTCAGTTTTCTATACCACGTCAGTGAAATCATACAGTTCTCGACTTGTTCTGTCTCACTTTTTTCACTCAGCATAATAATCTCAAGATCCATCCATGTTGTCGCAAATGGTACTATATCATTTTTCTTGAGGCAAAATAGTATTCCGTTGTGTGTATATACCACAACTTCTTTATCCAATCATCTATAAAAAGACACTGGTTGTTTCCACGTCTTGGCCACCGTAAACAAAGCTGCAATGAACATTGGAGCACACATGTCTTTATGTATAAATGTTTTCAGATTTTTTGGGTAGATACCCAGGAGAGGGATTGCTGGGTCATATGGTAATTCTATTCGTAATTTTTGAGGAACCTCCATACTGCCTTCCATAATGACTGCACCAGTCTGCATTCCCACCAACAGTGTATGAAGGTTCCTTTTTCTCCACAGCCTCTCCCACACTTGTTACTATTTGTCTTGTTGATGACAGCCATTCTGACTGGGGTGAGGTGATATCTCATTGTGGTTTTTATTTGCATTTCTCTGATGATTGCTGATGTTGGGCATTTTTTTCATATGTCTATTGGCCATTTGTATGTCTTCATTGGAGAAATGTGTATTCCGGTCCTCTGCCCATATTTTAATTTGATTATTTTTTTTTCTTGTTGTTGAGTTGTATGAGTTCCTTATATGTTTTGGATATTAGCCCCTTACTGGAGGCATTGTTTGCAAAAATCTCCCATTCGGTTGGTTGCCTCTTTATTTTGTTGATGGTTTCTTTTGCTGTGAAGAAGCATTTTAGTTTGATATAATCCCATTCATTTATTTTAGCTTTTACTTCCCTTGCCTTTTAGGTCAAATACATAAAATGATCTTTAAACCCAAGGTCCATAAGTTTAGTACCTATGTTTTCTTCTTTGCAGTTTATTGTTTCAGAACTTATGTTTAGGTCTTTGATCCATTTTGAGTTAATTTTGGTACACGGTGACAGATAGCAGTCTAGTCTCATTCTTTTGCACATGGCCTTCCAATTCTTCCAGCACCATTTATTGAAGAGGCTGTCTTTTCTCCATTGTATATTTTTGGCTTCTTCGTTGAAAATTATCTGTCCGTATTAATGTGGGTTTATTTCTGGGTTCTCAATTCTATTCCATTGGTCTGTGTGTCTATTTTTCTGCCGATATCATGCTCTTTTGATTATTGTTGCCCTGTAGTACAAGCTAAACTCAGGGAGTGTGATACCTCCAGCATTGTTCTTTTTCCTTAGGATTGCTTTGGCTATTCAGGGTCTTTTGTGGTTCCATATACGTCTGATGATTTTTTGTTTTATTTCTTTAAAAAATGCCATTGGGATTTTGATGGGGATTGCATTAAATCTGTATATTGCTTTGGGTAATATGGCCATTTTAACTATGTTGATTCTTCCAATCCATGAACACAGAATGTCTTTCCATTTCTTTGTGTCTTCTCCAATGTCTTTCAAAAATGTCTTATAGTTTACAGTGTATAGGTCTTTCACATCTTTGGTTAAGTTTATTCCTAGGTATTTTATTCTTTTTGTTGCAACTGCAAAGGGATTTTTTTTTTAAATTTCTTTTTCTGTGATTTCATTGTTAGTATACAGGAAAGCAATGGACATTTGTACATTTATTTTGTAGCCGGTAACTTTACTGTATTCTTTTATTGTTTTTAATAACTTTTTGGTGGAGTGTTAGGGGTTTTCTATATATAGCATCATGTCATCTGCAAAAAGTGACAATTTAACTTATTCATTCCCAATTTTGATGCCTTTCATTTCTTTCTCTTGCCTGATTGCTCTGGCTGGGACTTCTAATACAGTGTTGAAAAGCAGAGGTGATAGGGGACATCCCTGTGTGTTCCTGAATGTAGAGTAAAGGCTTCAGTTTTCACTGTCATATATGGCCTTTATTATGTTAAGGTATTTTCCTTCTATACCCATTTTATTAAGTGTTTTAATCATAACTGGATGTTGTATCTTGTTAAATGCATTTTCTGCATCTATTAATATTATCATATGATTTTTTTCTTTGTTTATGTGGTGTATCACATTGATGGATTTGCGTATGGTGAACCATCCTTGTGTCCCTGAGATGAACCCCACTTGGTCGTGATATAAAATCTTTTTAATGCATTGTTGCATTTTATTTGCTAGAATTTCATTTAGGATTTTTGCATCTGTATTCATCATAGATATAGGTATATAATTTTCTTTTTTTGTGTTATCTTTACCAGGTTTTGGTATGAGGGTAATGTTGGCCTCATAAAACGAGTTAGGGCATATTATGTCTTCTTCAGTTTTTTGGAAGAGTTTGAGTAAGACAGGTATTAGATCCTCTTTGAAGGTTTGGTAGAATTCACTAGTAAAGGCATCTGGTCCCAGACTGGGAAGGATTTGGATGACTGATTCAATTTTGTTACTGGTGATCGGTCTATTTAGATTTTCCAGTTCTTTGTGATTCAGCCTAGGAAGGCTATATGTTTCTAAGAAATGTTCATTTCTTCTAGATTATTGAATTTGGTGGCATATAATCCTTCATAGTATTCTTGGATGATCCTTTGTATTTTTGTGGCATCTGTGGTAACTTCCCCTATTTCATTTCTGAATTTTATTTGTGTCTTTTCTGTTTTTAGCTTGGTGAGTCTAGCCAAGGGTTTGTCAATTTTGTTAATTTTTTCAAAGAACCAGTTCTTTGTTGCATTAATTTTTCTATTGTCATGTTGTTCTCCATTTCATTTAGTTCTACTCTGATTTTTATTATTTCCTTCCTTCTGCTGACTTGGGGTTTCATTTGTTCTTCTTTTTCTAGTTCTTTAAGACGTAACGTGAAATTGTTTATTTGGGATTTTTCTTGTTTTCTGAGATAGGCCTGTAATGATATAAATGTCTCTCTTAAAATTGCTTTTGCTGCATCCCAAAAATTTTGGTGGGATGCATTTTCATTGTCGTTTGTTCTGTGTATCTTTTGATTCTCCTCTTATTTCTTCTTTGATCCAGTCATTCTTTAAAAGTATGTTGTTTAATCTCCATGTATTTGTGGTTTCTCCTGCTTTCTTTTTGCAATTGATGTTCAATTTCAAAGCCTTGTGATCAGAGAATATGCTTGGTATGAGTTCCATGTTCTTAAATTTGCTGAGGCTAGTTTAATGCCCCAACATATGGTCTATCCTTGAGAATGTTCCATGTACACTAGAAAAGAGTGTATATTCTGATGTTCTAGGATGAAGTGCTCTATAAATGTCAGTTATGTTCATTTAATGTGTCATTTATGGCTGCTATTTCATTATTTGTTTTCAGTTTGGGTGATCTATCTATAGCTGTCAATGATGTTTTGGTCAATTTCTCCCTTTAGTTCTATTAGTAGTTGCTTTGTGCATTTCGGTGCTCCCTGAATGGTGACATAAATATTGATGACTGTTATGTCTTCTTGTTGTATAGTCTCCTTTATCATTGTGAAATGTCCATCTTTGTCTCTTGCTACCTTTTTTATCCTGAAGTCTATTTTATCTGATATCAGTATAGCTATACCTACTTTTCTCTGAATACCATTTGCTTGGAGTATCAGTTTCCACCCTTTTACTCTGAATCTGTATTTGTCTTTGTAGCTGAGATGTGTCTCTTGGAGGCACCATATAGTTGGGTTTAGTTTTTTGATCCAATCTGCTACTCTATCTTTTTATTGGTGAGTTCAGTCCATTTACATTTAGAGTGATTATTGATTTATGAGAATTTCCTATCATTCTGTCATTGTTTTTCTAGTAGCATAGCGTCTCCATTGTTTCTTTGTCTTTTTGTTGCTGTCTATTATTTCAGTTTGGTGGTATTCTATGATTTTTCCCTCTATTTCTTTATATGTTACATATTTCAGTTCTGGATTTTTTTTTTTTTTGGAGTGGTTACCATTAAGTTTATGTAAAAGAAACTTTGATATTTAGAGTATTCTATTTTCTCAGCATGCTTCCTTTCTCCATTCCCTTGTGCCAGTTGAGACCTTTACTCTCTCCCTTTTTATGTTTTTGTTGTCACAAATTATTCCTATTCATGCTGTGAGTTGAATTCTGTGGTGCAGTAACAAGTTGTCATTTTCTGCCTTTTTAAAGTTATTTTTTTTTCCATCTTTACCCTGTATGTTATGCTTACGTGTATAGTGTCCCATTTGGTATAGGGGTTGCCATTTCCTGCTTCTGTCTGTTCATAATACTACTCATGGTTTTGTATTATTTTGCTTTTTTGTTTCAGGTCAAATAGCCTCCTTCAGTATTTCTTGTAGTGCAGGACGTGTGGTAGAAGATTCCCTCAGCTTCTGTATTTCTGTAAAGGTCTTTATTCCTCCTTATCTAAAGGATATCTTTGCTGGATATATCATTTTTGGCTCATACTTTGTTCTTCTCCAGTATTGTGTTGGCTTTTGTGACTTATTTATATCTCCAAATAATCTTTAGAGTCCCTTTGTCAAAATTGCATAAGATAATTTTCTGGGATTTTGACTGGGATTGCATTGGATCAATTCATCAAACTAGAAGAACAGACATCTTAATATTGAGTCTTATTGAATGAATATGAACTGTCACGCCACTTACTTAATTATTCTTTGATTTCTTTCATTGGGATGTTGTAGTTCTCTTATAGAGACCTTGTTCATATTTTGCTAGATTTATACCTAAGTATTTCACTTTGAGGTGGTTGTGTTTTTAATTTCAAATTCCACTTGTTCGTTGCTGGTATATAGAAAAGCAATTCCTGCAACTTTGGTATACAGCTCATAGTTCCTGGAGGTTTTTTGCTTGTTTGTTTATTTTCTTTTGGATTTTCTACACAGAGGATCATGTCATCTATGAACAAAGATACATTGTATTTTTTATTGCTAATAATTGTATGCCTTTTATTTTCTTGTCTTGTTTAACTTCATTAGCTAGAATTTCTAGTACAATGTTTATATCCTTGCCTCATTTCTGATCTTCCTGGGAATTCTTAGTGTTTGTCACCATTCAGCCTGATATTAGCCTAGGGTTTTTTGTTTGTCTTTTTTTTTTTGCTTTTATTGGGAATATTGGGGACAATGTGTTTCTCCAGTGTCCATCAGCTCCAAATAGTTGTCCTTCAATCTAGCTGTGGAGGGCACATCTGAACTCTAAGTCCAGTTGCCATTTTCAATCTTAGTTGCAGGGGGTGCAGCCCACCATCTCATGGAAGGAATTGAACTGGCAACCTTGTTGAGAGCTCGCGCTCTAACCAACTGAGCCAACTGGCCACCCCTCTGTCAGCTCAGCGGCAGCTCATTGTCTTCAGTCTAGTTGTGGAGGGTGCAGCTCACTGGCCCATGTAGGAATAGAACTGGCAACCCTGTTGTTCAGAGCTCGCGCTCTAACCAACTGAGCCACCCAGCCCCACCTAGCCTAGTTTAATTGTATAATAGACATTCCTTATCAAGTTGCGGAAGTCCCTCTCTATTTCTAGTTTACTGAGAGTTTTTATTATAAACAGGTTTTGTATTTCATTAAATATTTTTTCTGAATGAATAGATATTATCATGTGGTTTTTCTTTGTTAGCCTGTTTGATACAATGCATTATATTAATTGGTTTTTTAATGTGAACCAGCCTTGAATACCTGGGAAAAATCTTACTTGATAATGATATATTATCCTTTTTAAATATTGTTGAATTCAATTTTCTAATAGTTTGTTGAGGATATTTACATATATGTTTATGAGGAATATTAGTGTATAGTTTTGTTTTCTAGTGTATAGTTTCCGTCTTTGTTTGAGTTTTGGTATTACGGTAATGCTGGTCTCATAGAATGAGTTGGTTAATATTTCCTCTGCTTCTGAATTCTGAATTTTATATAATTGTTCTGAATTGGTATCATTTCTTCCTTAAAATCTTGGTAAATTCACCAGTGAGCCATTTTGTACCTGGTGCTTTTTGTTTTGGAAGATTATTAATTTCTTTAATAGATACAGGTCTATTCACATTATCCATTTCTTCACCTGTGAAAATTAGCACATCATGTCTTTTAAGGAAGTGGTACATTTCATATAAGTTATACAATTTATGGGCATAGAGTTGTTCATAGCATTCTTTCATCTTTTTAATGTTTGTGGGCTCTACAGTGATGTCCCCTCTTTCCTTATTAATATTAGTAATTTGTACCCTCTTTCTGTTTTTCTTAGTTAACTTGGTTAGAGGCTTATAAATTTTATTGATCTTTTCAAGGGACCAGCTTTTGTTTCGTTTATTTTCTCTATTGATTTCCTGTTTTCAATTTCAATACTTCTGCTCTAATTTTTTACTATTTTTTTCTTAACTTTCTACTGCTTACTTTGGATTTATTTTCTTTTTCTAGTTTTCTAAGATAGAAGGTTTGATTATTAATTTTAGATCTTTTTTGTTTTGTAATATCTGTATTCAATATTATAAATTTCTCTCTAAGCACTGCTTTCACTGCATCCCACAAGTTTTATGTTTATTTTCACTTAGTTCAAAATATTTTTAAAAATGTTTCTTGCGCTTTCTTCTTTGACTTATGTACTATTTAAAATGTGTTATCTCCAAGTATTTTAGGATTTTCCAAGCTATTTTTCTGTTTTCAATTTTTAGTTTAATTCTATTTCAGTCTGAAAGCAGACATTATATTATTTCTGTTCTTTTGAGTTTGTTAAAATTTTGTATTTGTTTTATGGCCCAGGATGCAGTCTATCTTGGTGAATGTTCCATGTGAGTTTGTGTATTCTGCTGTTGTTGGATAAAGTAGTCTATGGATGTCCACTATATCTAGTCAATAGATGGTATTGTTGGGTTCAAATATGTGCTTATTGATTTTTATGCCTGTTGTATCTGTCCATTTTTTTCTTTAATTTTTCTGATAAAATGGTATTGAATCTTCCACTATAATAGTGGATTCATCTGTGTCTCCTTGCAGCTCTATCAGTTTTTGTCTCAATATTTTGATGCTCTGTTGTTAGTTGTATATGTGTTAGGTATCATATGCCTTCTGAGAGAATTGACTGATTTATCATTATGTAATGTCACTCTTATTCTTGATAACTTTCTATGGTCTGAAGTGTGCTCAGTCTGAAATGAATGCAGCTGTTCCTTATTTATTTATTTATTTATTTATTTATTTATTTATTTATTTATTTATTTGATTAGTGTTATATGGTATATCTTTCTTAAGCTATTCACTTTCAATCTATATGTGTCTTTATGTTTAAAGTGGATTTCTTAAAGATAGCGTGAAGCTGGGTCTTGTTTTTGATCTACTCTGTCAATCTTTATCTTTTAATTGATAATTTAAACCATTAACATTTAAAGTGATTAATATCTACCATATTTATTACTATTTTTTATTTGTCTTCTTCTTTATTCCAATTTTTGTCTTCTACTTTTTCCCTGCCTTTTGTGGTTTTAACTGAGCATTTATACGATTCTATTTTTCTCTTCTTTCTTCACATATCAGTTGTACTCCCCCCAACCTGATTTTTAGTGGTCACCCTAGAGTTTGCAATACACATCTACAAGTAATTTAAATCTACTTTCAAATAACACTATAGCACTTTATGGGTAGTGTGAGTACCTTATTATCATAATAAAACAATCTTAATTCCTCACATCCCTTGTATCATTGTTCTCATTCATTTCATTTATACATACAAGTATGTAGTGTTGTGTCATAGTTTTAATTTGCAATTTCTAATGACAGGTGAAATTGAACATATTTTCATATGCTTACTGGCCCTCTTTATATCCTCTTTTGTAAGGTAACTGTTCAAGTCTTTTGCCCATTTAAAAATATTGCGTTGTTCATTTTTTTATTGTTGAGTTTTTAGATTTCTCTGTGTATTTTAGATAACAGTCCTTTGTTAGATGTGTCCTTCTCAAATATTTTCTCCTAGTCTCTGGTTTGTCTTCTCATTTTTTGATGTGTTTTTCTTGCAATGTATATTATAAAATTTTTCTAAAGTTATGTAATAAATATAAGTTTTTAAAATTTATTTTTGGAGGAAGAATTATTACAATCTAGGAAGTGGCCTGGTAAAATTAGATTTTATCTATTTTCTGATTTTTATGTATCCAAACATTGATTGCATTAGAATAATTATATCTTATAAATTATATTTAAAATTTGATGTTTTGTTTAATCTTGAAAACTACTAAATATTTCAGGTTGAAAGATTTAGAAGTGCTAAGTACTCAAATTATAGGCGCTATTAAAATAGTAATAAAAAAGGAAATAATTTTTAAATTTAAAATTTATTTAAATTAATTTCCAATGATGAAAATAAATTATCAATGAAAGTGAGAGACAAAAAGCACTTGAGTAATAAATAGAAGTATATTTGATAACTTTCAAACCTCCTTTTCCGTAGATAATTATTTCCACACTCACCAAAACTTATCAGCGTTTCCAATGAATTACATTACCGTGTTTCCCTGAAAATAAGACCTAACCAGAAAAGAAGCCCAAGCATGATTTTTCAGGATGACATCCCTGAACATAAGCCCTAATGTGTCTTTTGGAGCAAAAATTAATATAAGAGCTGGTCTTATATTCAGGAAAACGTAGTAGATAAACAGCAGTTTCAGTCCTTATCTTGCTTACCTTCTGAAGGCACCAAGTTACAGAAAACTAACAAAGGGAAAGACACTAGATGAAAAAAGGAAGAATACATGTCAGATTATCATAACTCATGTCAGATTATCATAACTCATTGAAGGTTGATTATATGGATAAAACTGTAAAACAGAATATTAACCCAATATATATCTAAAACATTGCAAAATAGGAAATATTTTAATCAAATACTATACTCAGAATAACAATGAGAAATACAGTGTAATCTCCATGCAAGCTCTGAAGTAATAAAATATCAGTTATTCCCGTTAGTATTATCAACATTTCATGAAATGCACCTCTTGATATCCCTTGGAAAAGGTGAAAATCCCCTGATAATACCTTAGCAATGAATAAGTGTAGTCAACCCCTAAGGAATTAGGACGGGAGGTTATAATAATAGATCTCTTGAGCCTAACCGACAAACTAAATTCATTTACTGAGCTGCAATAAGCTTACAGGAATAAGCAAACCAATCTGAAAAGCAGAATAAAGAATCTGGAGACATAAAAGTCAAGGTGACATAGAAATTCTCTGAGCTATGAAATAAATTTCCCACACATTCTGTCATTGACGGGTACAAGACATACCACTTGAAGCAATGTACTAGCTTGTTTACAATGGTGATGTCAAAGTCACTTTTCTATAAGGAGGCTTATCACCAATGATGGGGCAAACATTAAACCTGCTTATTAAAAAAATAACTACACTGAGTTTGCACAAAGATATACTCCTATACTGTGGATTTGTAATCACTACTAAGTGAAATTTACATGTTACGGAAACGTAGAATACCATATATGTAAAGTTTACACCTTATTGCATACATATGCACATGTTTACATATACATAGTATTGCTTCTCTACTATCAGAAAAGTGAGTTTTCTGGTGTGTTTTCCTTTGTTTTGTTTTTCATGAATCTATCCCATGCAAAGGCTGTTCAGTGTTGGAATCCAAGACTGAGACTCTAGAGACAAATAACCCGGGGGTGTGATGGAGAGCTGGTGTAAGAATATCCAGTGGGTTATTCTCTACCACCTAGGGAAAAAGAAGTAATCAAAGAGATTTGTTTGTGAGGAAATTTATAATATTGATCCTACTGGGGAAAAATCACCCTATTCTCAGCAATGATCTAGTAATACTCAAAATAGTAATATTCTGAATTTGTTGATCAGGCAATGTTTGGAGAAGCAGTAACTGTTCAATAGTAACAGAACAGTATCTCAAGTTGGAATCCCTTTAATTGTGAAAATTATACAAGCCCAGAGATTTTCTTTGAAATTTAATTTATTTTGTATAGGTTTTTAAAGACTGGGTTTCTGTGTGACCAAAGTGTAAAATCAAAAGCAAGTCATATTGTACAACTCACATATTCTTTTTCTTAAAATTTGTTTCAGGCATACAGAACAACATAGTGATCAGACATTTACATAACTCACAAACTGATAGCCCCAACAGGTCTACTGCCCACCTGACACTGTGTATTGTTATTACATTATTGACTATATTCCTCATGCTGCAAGACATATCCCTGTGACTATTTTTAAAAAATCATAATTGACATTTAATATTATTTTGTATTAGTTTCAGATGTACAGTGCAGTCATTAGACATTTAATTTATGAAGTGATCCCCCCCAAAAATCTACTACCCATCTGATACTATACATAGTTTTTACGATACTATTGACTATATTCCTCATAATGTATTTTACGTTTCCATGACTCTCCTATAACTGTCAATTTGTACTTCTTCATTCCTTCACCTTTCTCACCCAGCCCCCCAGTGGCCCTCCCATCTACCCTGTTTCCCCGAAAATAAGACCTAGCCAGACAATCAGCTCTAATGTGTCTTTTGGAGCAAAAATTAATATAAGACCTGGTATTATATTATATTATATTAGACCTGGTCTTATATTATAGTAAAATAAGCCCAGGTCTTATATTAATTTTTACCCCAAGAGACGCATTAGAGCTGATTGTCCGGGTAGATCTTATTTTCGGGGAAACATGGTAGTAACCAAAAGTTTATTCTCTGTATCTATGGGTCTGTTTGTTTTGTTTGTTTGTTTATTATGTTCTTTAGATTCCACATATAAGTGAAATCATATGGTATTTGTCTTTCTCAGCCTGACTTATTTCACTACCCTCTAGGTCCATCCATGTTGTCACAAATGGTAATATTTCATTCTTTTTTATGGCAGAGTAATATTCCACTGTATATATGTACCACATTTTCTTTATCTGATCGTCTAATTGATGGGCATTTCAGTTTCCATATATTGGCTGTAGTAAATAACATTGCAGTGAACATAGGTGTATATATATATATATATATATATATATATATATATACCTATATATAGATTATATACATAGGTATGTGTGTGTGTGTGTGTGTATATATATATATATATATATATATGTTAGTGTATATATAGATTATATATATATATATACATATATATATGTGTGTGTGTGTGTGTGTGTGTATATATATATATATATATATATATATATATATATATATATGTTAGTGTATATATATTGGAAATAGTGTTTTGGATTGCTTTGGATAAACACCCAGGAGTGGAATATTGCTGGGTCATAAGATAGCTCATTTTTATTTTTTTGAAGAACCTCCATACTGTTTTCCATAATAGCTGTTCCAATTTGCAATCCCACCAACAGTGCACAAGGATTTCCTTTGCTCCATCTTTGCCAACACTTGTTGTTTCTTGATTTATTGATGATGGCCATTCTGACAGGTGCAATTCACATATTCTTACAAAATGAATATAAATTGATGTTTTATAAACTAGACCACAGTGTTGTATTTTCAATATATAGGAGTACTTTTACAAAGTGACTTGTCAGACCTTGCTTTTGCTTATGTGTATATGTTCATGAAAGTTTTTTTTAATGTAACTTAGTATGCAAAGTGTTTTGCTACATAAGCTTCCTTTTTTTCTAAACTTTATTGATTTTTCTAATTATAACATATCTGACGAGGTCATGTAGCATTGCAGTGCCCACAGGACTTTAGCATCATGCATTGAATATAGAAATAACTCAGAATGGCTTCTTAACTCAAATGATAGGAAGAGCTCCATGAAAGGCACCTGTAATTATAATTTTGTTCATAATAATAATGATAATGATCCTTAATTCCATCCTTTGTAATATACTTCTTATACCATCTGACTCAGTGGACCTGTTTCACTTTTCAGTATAGCTCCACCAAGTTTTTAGAACCATTAGTCTCAAGAGGTTTTGAAAAGTTTACCAATGTGATATTTGGCTTTAAATTTTACACTATAATCATCTGCTTGGACCTCAGGTGTCCATTTTGTATCACAATTCTGGAGTCCTGTATTGTTCTATTTGTTTTTACATCAATTAAAAGTCAATCTAGTGAGCTAAGAATTGAGAACCCTGCCTTGTCTTCTTCAATTCACTAGAGAGGTCACTACACCACTGTCACTTGTGGAGTCAATATTTTATGCATATATGAATGCATATTTGAATACCTAAAAAAGACGTTTTTTTAAAGTTTCATCACCTCATATCTGACTCTCCCTTCAGGTTCTTTTTGAGATTCTCTCAGGCCAGATACTTATCTGTTATAATACACCTGGAACACTATGTTTTGCCTTACTAGGCAGATAATCTTGAATTATGACTGAGTTTGTTTGATCAGAGCTTGACTTCTCCAGGGAGTGAGTTTAATTTCAGATTTTTGTATCAGCTAATCTGTCCTTTTCAACTGTAAGTAGGGAGTTATTACTGATTCTATCCGGAGATACCTCCCTCAATCCCAAAATAATTTGGGCCTGGATTAAGGTTACCAGTCATCCATGCCTTGCCACATTTCCTACCTAGAATTTAAAGCCGTCCAGCTAATTCCTGAGTGTAAACTTTGAAGAAGCCAACCATTTGCTAACCAGCACTGCACATCAGACTCTGAAACATCTGTCCCTGAAATAGCTGCCATCTTGTAGCAAGTCTGCTATTATTAGTGGGTTTTCACAGCCCTAGCTTCCCTGGCTCTTATGTGACTCTCACCTTTATTACTCTCAAGTAATCTCAGGAGGTCTCTCCAGGGTCTGTTAGCTACCCTGAGGTTCTAGCTCCTTCACTTTATAAAGTAGGCATCGCTTAATTCTTACATAAATGCAGTAACTTACTGCTTACACTGTCTTACTGATCACATTCTTCAACATCCCATAAATATTTTATCCATTGTCTAGAAATATGTAGCTAGCAACAGAGTTGAAGGCTCTTGCAAATTTCTGGATTCACAGCTGTAAAGTTATCAGTGTAAACACAGAGCTCTACATCAGTACTGAATATTTATGCCCTGTTGCTTTGTGTGTGGGAGTGAGAGGTATGCAGCAGAGGTGTAGTAGCTATAAGGAAGAGGAATGGGACTTCTACATTTTCTTTCTGCCATTTTCTCACTTTCCTCATTACGGACCATCTTTGTATTGACACCCAGCCATTGCGATGAGGAATCTGGAAAAGCTGTGTCTAACTCTGAAATAACGGATCATTAGTGATGAGAACCAGAGGCAAATTTTCCATGAAGGGCTTTATTGTACCTAAGAAGTATAGCAACAAAATTACTGAAGCAATGCGAGGAAGGCACAGACAGCAACTCCAGGCAGCTCCTAAATTTGAAGCATATATATATATATATATATATATATATATATATATATATATATATATATATATATCATTTATCGTTCGTCAGCTGATGGGAACAAAAGAATTACTGTGGGCTCATATCTCTCAAGGTCAAAACAAAACATAAAGAGTCAAAATCACTGAGTGTATTGCCATGACAGGATTTTATAACATTGTGTAACCCTGAAACATTAAGATGGAATTTACCTGGATTAATTAAATCCAGGAAACTATTTCTTAAAGGATGAGCTATTTCCTCTTTTCCTAAATATTAAATATAATAATGAGGCAAAGACAGTAGCTTGAACCCTGCCATCGATGGGGCAAAGGGCTAGAGATTTCGTTGGGTCCTATACACAGCAGGGCCTAATCAACTTTCAATCTTGTTTATCCTTCCAGTCATCATAACAGTAGAATTTGGAGTTGACCAAAGATGGGTGGCTATAGTGGGGAGCTCTTAATTAATTTGGTGAGTTTGGTGAATTGGTGGGCCCTAATGCTGTGGATAATCTGGACATATTTGAAAAACATTCTAGGGGGTATATATGCCTTCAGTTATCTACTATTAATTAATGTCAGGTTTTTAATGTGCTTGTTTCCAATAATAATAGTTTTTGAGGACAAAAAGAGTTCAGTCATTGTATTAATGAAAGTGGAATACTATATTATTGAAAGCCACTAAACAAATGTTAAGTTATATTCTATGTTATCTTTAGAAATCTTTAGGAAAAAAAGTCCTAAATAAACCCTAAATAAGACTAATCATCATCTTTATCTCAATATCCAACCATAAAAGATTCTTTCTGATAATCTAGAAAGCCATTCAAGTATTGGTTATTTTAGTAGTTGTTACAAACTCCCATCTGGTGAAACAGCAGCCCCAAATAGACAGATGCTTTGAATTTTCCATCAGGGAATAATGGCCTTAATATATACCTCATGGCTACTGGGCACGGAGCAAGTGCCTCCTGGGCTGGAATCTGTTATGTCCATCTGCTGGTTTGGCCGGTTGCCTGCTGAAGAGTTGGTCCAATCTTTGCCTTGTGGCATAGGTTTCAACTTTGAGAGCATTTACATGGATAATTTGAATTTGAATAAAAGTGAACATCATCCAAATATTGGACCATTTTTTTATCCACTGGTATAATATGATTTTTTTCATCCTCTATTCTAACTTAGATTTTATGGCTATGTTGTTCTTAATGTATGCTTTTCTTCACATTCAAAGATATAATCAAACAAATTTTTAAATTTAGTATATCTAGATATATTATTAGTAAAGAAATTAAGAATAGATAGCCTATTTGGAGAGTATTGCTTTCAGTTAGGAAGACATTCACAGAAACTATGTTATGAAATTGACCAGCCTATGAACAAGCAGCACATAGAGTAATAACTTCTTGTTCCAGATGTCATTAATCTAACATTATTCAAAATCTTGGACATGTTAAATTAACAGGAAACAACACATCTGAGCTGCCAAGGAAGACTGAATTGCAAAGCTCATGAATTTGGCTCTTATAAGTTTTGAAAATACCATAAAACTTTCATTATGAATCTAATTATTTAAGACACAGTTGGAAGAGGCTTGATTTCTGGTTTTCACTCCAAAATAGATTACAGCCAACAAATTAGAAACCCAGAATGGAGGTAAGGCAGAAGAATGGCTGTTTGTTCTTTTGTGTTTAGCACAGAGACTGTGGCAAGGATGTCAACAGAGACTAGAGGCAGATGGACCTGCCAAATATTTGTCTTTCTAGACATACGTAGCCAGTATCACTGGTGCTGGCTGGTGGTCTAAACAACTGTATTATGCTTCTGACGACCTAACAAACCTATCTGGTAGCCTTTCTTCTTGGTATTTTTATGGGGGTAACTAAAATTTTGACAACAATGAAAAAGCATAAATGGGAAAGAAAGAACATTTGGGACTTAAGGCTTTATTCTTACAATGGCAATATAAATTGTAGTGATATTTCTAAGCTAAACTCTGATATAATACATCCTTAGTTATTCAGAATTTGTAGTGGGCATAATATTCTTTCTTTTCAATTTTATTTTCTGGTGAGTTGATGGCTTTCTAGTCAGAAACTCATGTTTTAAATGTTCCAAAATATTCTTAGTCTACTTTTAACCTTAATAAGAGTAATAAGGTGAAGATAATAAAAGAATTGCATAATTTAAAAGCGATCACAGTGTTTTCAGGCGCTCAATTTAAACATCAGTTCTCACTATAATGTCCTGTACATGACAAGGTATATGTGATTCATTTTAGTCTGAACTAAACCTTATGTGGCTCACCTTATTGCTAGATTTTAAATGTATTTTATACCAATTTTTCTTTTTTCCTTTGCAAAATTTTCAGGTAAGACTTGAAGTTTTATTTAGTTGGATTCTGATTAACTGAGGTGTCACTGAAGTTTTATTAAAAATGTTTTTAAAAGTCTTAAATTTTTAAAAACTAACTTTTTAACATTTCAAAGAATATTTACAACACGAGAATTATGCTTGAATGATCTTAAATAAGTGTCAATACCCAAAGTAGAAAATTATCAAATTGATAGGCTTTGAGAGGCCATATCATATTCATTCTAGTAAAAAAAAAATAATAAAATTGAAATTGAATTTTTATAAATATACCTTTTCTAGAATTTTATTTTAAGGCAATATCATTAGGCATTTTAATAATGACAGTATATTACACATTTAACAAGATATTTGAAAAATTCCTTGTGACATTTGATGAGAAAATTGTGAGTTGGTAAAATAGAATATTACATACATTTAAAAAAATTTGCCTGCAAGTAACTTAGACACTTTTCTATATAGGAAACGAATTTAATGCTTAAATAAAAGTACATTCTGTAATATATATAGAATGAATATTTTAGTGCTGGATGGGTAATTAGATCTTCTTAAAATTTAATGGAAAAAATTTCCAAGAGAAAAAGCAACAGTGTGGTTCTTAAAGATGAATAAATTATATAAGTTCATGGAACAAATTGCATAGGAAAAAAATTTTGAATTTGAATTGTTTTATATTTCAGCTTCCTTTCTATTGGTTGAAGCACATCCACCTCAGAATAATTAATTTCTTTTTTAAGCAGTAATTTTCCAATCCCCACATAATTTCAATTGCTGTTATGAGTATATCTCTCCTACAAATTATGAATTATGCCTCTGGCCATCGTTTGGTCCTTAGTAGACATGTAAAATCTATTTTTACTGTTCTCCTAAAATTACTTAGTTAAAATTCCACATTACTGTGCGACCCCTCCACTTTTTCTTCACTCAGCTAAAAATTCTAGTGCTAGTCACTATTATTTTTCATTAATGCAATTTTTATCCTTTCACTGATTTTCCTGTACTGTAATTTCCATCTCTACGTCTCTCTTTGGTTACAAAGTTCAGAACTGGATGCAAATTTTTATTGCTGAGAAAAGGTCATTTTATTATTACTTTGACTCCCAGATATTATTTTGCTGTGTATGTAGTCAGTAAGCTTGAAATTTGTGTACATACTTTTTTTCGGACAAATGATGTAGAGTGGAGAAGGAGAGGGTCATAATGTAAATTTCAGTTTTTAGTAGAGAGAACCATCCGGGACAAATACATGGTAAATGAATGGATGGTACTTTGTAAGGTTTGAATTCATTTTTAAAACTAACATTTTCCATGACATTTCTTTGAATAAAATGATAAAGAAAGAATAAAGCTCAGGAGAAGGATTCAAGCTTTTTCAGAGTACATGAAGCGCTTGTTTGTTGTGGAGGGGAGTGTGTGGATGAATCTTTTTCACTCATTTCATCAGTAGCTAATGTTTAAGAAAGATTAATCTTACTTAAGACACAGGCCAGCAATAATACATTTATGATGAAATAAAAATTTTTTTTGTTTGAATCCTTGATTTAGCTTAGTTTAGTTTGAGATTGGCAGATGAATAAACATTCTTTATAGTTCTGCAACATTCATTAAATAAATGTTAATATATTATAAATGTTAATATACATGTACATACATACTTACATATATTTTAATCTTAGCGATACTTTGCATCTTTACTCGTTTCTGTCTTTTATTTGCATTCCAGAAAGCTCAGAGATGACATTTCAGCCCACCTCTAGAAAAACATATAAATTTACAGTATGTCTGTTAATCTTATCTTTCCTATTTAATTTTACAAACACTCCCCCCTCTATTTTATTCAATTCTCATTTATTAACTTAGTTATAGCAAACATAATTTATAAATATATCCAATGAAATACAAAATCAATCAACAAAGGTGTAGCCATAACATAAATAATTTATATGTGCATATTTTTGCTGGTATGCAGCAGGATTTTCTAATAAAGATAATATTAATCTGCGGGTCAGGAGTACTGAATTCTTATAATTATTCTGTTATCTATGTGTATCATAATGTACTTAGGGCTTTGTCTTCATTTATAAAATTTGGCAGATAGTCAAGGAAACTCCCAATTATCCTTTATCCTTTTAAATTCTCTAAAATTAATGGGTACATGGTTGGATAAATGCAGAAAAGTGCTATCACATAGTTTTTGAAATTTCTATTCCAAAATTTATTAGGAAAAAATGAGAAAATGATAATAAATATCAAATTAGGATATCGAGCTTATTTTTGTATCATGGTAAAATATACATAAAACTGACTATTTTAACCATTTAAAAGTGTATACCTTAATATTAGTACATTTAATATGTTGTGTAACCATCATTACTATCTAGTTCTAGAATATTTCATCACCCAAACGTAAACTCATAGCCATTAAGCAGTCACTCCTCATTCTCTCATCCTTTCCAACCTGTGGCAACCACTGCTTTCTATGTTTACGAATTTTCCTACTCTGGATATTTCATATAAATTAAATCATATAACAATGGACTTGTTTTGTTGGTTTTTTTTTTCAACTAGCATAATGTTTTCAAAGTTCATCTATGTCATAGTCTCTATCAGTACTTTACTGCTTTTTATGAGTGAACAATATTGCATTCTATGGATATACCACATTTTCTTTATCCATTATTAGCTGATGAACATTTAGGTTTTTTCAATCTTTGGCTATTATAAATAATGCTGCTATGAACATCCATGTACAAGTTTTTACTTGAACATTTGTTTTCGGTTTTGGAGGAGGATACGTGTGTGAATGAAATTGTTGAGTCATATGGTAATTCTATGCTCTGTTTCTACACAAACAAATACAGAATGCCAGATATTGTAAATATGTGGATACGTATAAAATAGTTTTTCCTAAATGAAAATCTTTTAAGACTAATTAATTAAAATTTAAATTAATTACAAATTAAAATTAATGAATACTTCAAGCAAAAAAAATGTGTCTAATTTATATGAAGTAGAAATAAAATATGTGACAATAATAGCACATAATATGAGTGGGGGGAATTGGAGTATATTGTTCTTTACACACAAAGTGAAAAATATTACTTGAAAGTAGATAGTTATTTGTTTAAAATGAATACTATGAAACTTAAACACTAAAAACCACGCGCAAAACAAAATGTAAGAGGTTGTTAGTTCTGACAAAAAAAGAGCTAACAATGTACTGAAAAGAGACTTAATATATTAAAAATGCAGAAATAAAATTAAAGTAAGATAATAGAATGAAAATATTAAATTCTAATATTAATCAGAAGAAAACGGAAGTGGCTTTATTAATATCAAAATAAATTTATGAGCAAAAAATATTGCCAGGAATAATAATAAATTCTTCAAAAAGACTTGAGAATTCAAATGGGTATATACCTAATAAGAGAGCATCAAATGAATAAATAAAAAATGGATAAAACTGCAAAAAGAAACAAACTAAATTATAATTATTATCATCTGGTTCATCATAGGAATAGACTGAAAAAATAAACTGAAACAAAATATATGATCATTCCAATAGATGCAGAGACAGTATGTGGGGAAAAATCAACATCTATTCCTGTAATATCTTTCAGCAAATTTAGAATAGAATGGCTTTTCCTCAATCTGAGCAAGAACATCTTTTTAAAAAATTTACAGCTAATATCATACTCAATGCTGAAATACTTAATGTTTTAAACCTAAAATTAGGAATAAGAGTAGGATAATTGTTCTATTCACTTCTATGCAACATTGAACTGGAGGATCTAGCCAGTATAATAAGGTAAAAAAAATAAAAAAATAAAATCATCCATCCATATTTGAAAACAAGAACTAAATTTCTACTTGAAGAATATTTGATCATCTATGTAGGAAATCCTGCAGACTCTCCAGAAAAAAAAAAAAAAAGGTACTAAAATAAATAACTTTAGCAAGGTTTCAAGATACAAGATCAAGACAGAAAAATCCATCTTATCTCTACATTATAGGAACAAACGTTCAAAACTAGAAATAAAAAATTACTATTTATAACAACATCAGAAATATGATATATCTTGGTATAAATTGGAGGAAAGATATTGAAGATATATACAGTGACCACTATAAAATAATCTTGAGAAGTTGGAAAAGACCTAAATAAATGAAAAAAGATATATGTAATACGTTTTCAAAAAATTCAACTAAGTAAATTTTAAACATCTTACTGGTTTTATTAAATGATTCATGAATTGGGCAGCATCCAGTTGGGCAGATAGAAAGGAACTCTGAGGAACAGTATAAATGAAATACTTATAAGCAGAAGGGAGTGGGAACAGGAAGTTTTACTAAGCAAAAAGAACAGATTGGCTGTGGCAAGGTCAGTTTCCTTTAACGGATGGCAGGGGTATATCAGGCAAATTGCCTCACTAGTGCTGATCAGATGATTCCTGACTGACTGGTTTAAGATTGCATTTCTGGGAGAGCTAAAACTGTAATGCTCAGTTTGGTGATGGGGTGGAGGGGTTAGCATAAGCAACTCCATTATGGGCCTATTTTCTTTCTTTAACCTATCAGAAGACTCAATATTATTAAGATGTTATTTCTCTATAAATTGATCTTTGGCTCAGGCGCCCCACCTCGGGGTGGCCATCTGTTGTCTTCGGGTGGCGTGGTGCCTCCTCAGGACTTGTGGCCCGCTGGAAGGCTGAACGCTGCTGTGAACTGGTCTCCGTCCAAGTTTTCCGCGCCTTTTTCAGAATCTTTGCCTGGTCTCAGATTGCTTGCAGAGCCAGTTTTTCACGACTCTATCATCAAGAGCCTTGGTTACAACCGACTCATCCTACAAATAGGTAGAGGAAAGGTGGTACCTGAACCATTCAGTACTGTCATTTACTCTGGATGTTTACAGGTGCAAGGATTCATTGAAAGAAGACCTTGAGAAAGCAGATCTTTTTATTAGTCACGCAGGTACAGGAAGCTGTTTGAGACTCTTGAAAAAGAAAGCCACTTGTTGTGGTTATAAACAAAAAGTCCATGAACAGTCATCAGCTGGAATTGGCGAAGTAACTACACAAAGAGGGACATCTCTTCTGTACCTTCAGCACACTTCCTGGGCTGTTATAGTCAATGGATTTATCAACATTGGAATGTTTTCCTCCTGCTAACCAGAAAACTTTTCTGCATTTTTGGATAAAGTTGTTGGATTACAAAAATAAATACTAAACTCTCAACATTTTAAAAACATCCCCTCTCCGGGATTCAACCTGTGGAATGTGGTTAAATCAAATCAAATTTATAATATATTTGCAGAATAACATAAATTTCTAAACTTCCTACATCTATAAGAATCTTAGAACATTTTATGATGTGAATATTAATATTTGGGTCCAAATCATAGTTGCAATTAAGTAAATTTATTAAATTTTTCCCCCTAATGTTCATATTTCAGTAAAAAATATGTAGTGAGCTCTCACAGGTTGTATCCTAGAATCCCAGATGGAATTGGAATCACGAAAAAAAGAGAATTAAATTTGAATACTTTTGACAGGAATCTCAAATGTAGTCAGTTTGATGTTTCTTAGAATAAGAAAATGAAATAGTAACAAACTTGTAATAAATTTTTGAGTGTCAGTATCTTTAGCTTCATGATCCAAGGAATCAAATTTTTAAAGAAGCAGAAATGGTGGATTATGTTCTGTGAAATAAAAAGCTCAATAATTACCTGAAAAAGATTAACAAGATTTATTGTCGTATTTTGAAAAACTTTTATCCTCAAGAATAGAGATGTTCACTTTTTTCCCTCTAAAATATAAATAGACAGTTATACACCAATCTTGCTGAATGTCAAAGCTTTACTGGCTTGAGAAGCGTAAACCAAAAGGACGTAAGCTGATGGGACTTGCTGTTATGTTTTAAGAACCCTCTTACAGTCATATTGAAACACTGTAACAAAATAATTTATAATTTATGTACTTATAAAAATAGTTTTACAAATAAATGAACTGATATGTAGAAATAAAATAAAATAAAATAAATTGACCTATGAATTCAACTCAATCCCAACCAAAATCACAGGAGGCTTTTCTTTTGGTGGGTGGGTGGGGGGTAGAAATTGACAAATTGAAAATAAAATGTTTGTGAAAATGCAAAGGACCTAGAATAGCTAAAAACAGTTTTGAAAAATAAGGATAAAACTGAAGGACTTATATTACCTGATAATACCTGATTTAAAGGCTTATCATACAGCTTCTGCAATCAAGGCAGCATGGTACTGGTATAGACAGACAAATTTATCAATAAGATAAAACAAATTATGCAAAAATAAATCCATATGTATATTATATATATATATATATATATATATATATATATATATATATACACACACACACACACACACACACACACACACTAAGGTGTAAAGGCAATTCAATGAAGTATGTTTCAGTAAATGCTGGTGGAACAGTTGGACACCCGTATGCAAAACAATAAACCTTGACCTATAATTCACAATTTCTACAAAAAATTAACTCAATATACATCATAGAACTATAAGTAAAAAGTAAAATTATAAAACTCTAGGAGACAACATATGAAAAAATATAATCTTAAGGTAGTCAAATATTTCTTAGATTTCATTAAAACTAAAATATTTACTTTGTGAAAAATGATGTTAAGAAAATATATGAACAAATAACAAACTGGCCAAAAATATTCACAAATAATACATCTGATAAAGGACTTACGTCCAGAACATATAAAGAACTTTCAAAATTTAATAGTAATAAATCGAACAACTCAAGAAAATAATTGAGCAAAAGATTTAAGTAGATCCCTTTACAAATAAGATATACACTGATGGTAGGAATGTAAAATGGCAAAACTACTTTGGAAGTAATTTCAGCAGTTTCTAAAAAAGTTAAACATATACCAACCATAGAATCCAGCCATTTTCTCTCCTAGGTATTTAACTGAGAAAATTAAAGCATACATCCATACAAACACTTGTACACAGATTTCAGAGCAGCTTTATTTCTAATAGCCTGAAACTAGAGACAACCCAAAAATCCATCAACAGGATGAATAGATATACAAATTGTCATATAGAAATACAACAGAATGCTATGCAGCAAATAATAATAAACTAGTAATACATACAACAATATATATGAGTCTAAAAATGGTTATAGTAAGTTAAAGGAACCAGAGAGCCTTCCAAATATTACATTCTGAAGGATTGCTTTTATATGAAATTATAGAAAATGCAAAGCTATCTCTAGTAACAGAAGAGAATGCAGACCAATGGTTGCCTAAAGATGGGGTGGAGACTAGTTGAGCTGGGAAGACAACAGGATTACAAAGAGGCATGAGGAAACTTGGGGATGAAGGATATGCTAATTATTGTCATTGTGGTGATAATTCAATGGATGTTTATATATTTCAAACGTAACAAACTGTACACTTTAAATACGAGGTGTGATTAAAAAAAAATAAAAAACAACCTACGGTGAATGCTGCTGCCGAATGCCATCCAACAGAAAGGAAGGGATCTTCAATACGGGAAGCTGTGCATCCAACCTTAGTAACAGTGTGTGACAAGTTTCAGCTTCTTCCGTGCAGTCAGTTGGGTGTGAGCTACGGTTGAGGGAAAGTGTGTTTTTAAGTGTGCCATAAATCATCCTCCATCATGACAACGCTCTGTGTCACACATCGCTTCTGGTATATGGCAATTTCTGTCAGATAAAAACATTACAGTGTGTCCTCATCCACCTTATTCACCAGATCTGGCACCGTGTGATTCTGGCTCTTCCCCGAAGTCAAAATGATTCAGAACACTGAGGCAGCCATAACAGAGCAACTAAAGACATTCACGGAAAAGGACTTCCAGAACAGCTTCAGAAAGGGACAAGGATGATGAGATAAATGTGTTTGAAGTGAGAGGTAGTATTTTGAGGGGGATTAACAGGCAATGTGTCTTTTACTGTAATACATTTTTTGAAAATTGAAACATTCACCATATGTTTTGATCATACCTCGCATGTACAGTTTAATATATATCAAATATACTTCAATAAAGCAGTTAAAAAACAGCAGATAAGAAAGTCTAATATTCCTTATCAAATATTAAAATTCTTTTCTAAAACTTCACTTTCTTAAAAAAAATTCTAATACATGCATGAGACAGGAAAATAAAACATAACATTTCAGACAACACTGAAAAACACTAATCATCTTATAATGGTTACATTGTAAATTAGGGATGAGAAATTGTCTGATTGTTAATTGTTTACCCTTAAAAAATAAATTAAAACCTTATTTCATTCAAAAACAATTTCAAGTAGACTTAAAGGTTAAATGTACATAACTAAGTTGAGAAACATTCTGAGAAAAATTAAGATTAATATTTATCTCTCTTGAAAAAAATAGATGAATATTTATATAAGCTCAGTGGTATGAAAACATTTATATAAGACACCAAAGGCAGAAATGATATATAAAGTAAGTGATTAATAGCTGTGGATATATAAAAAATGGGAATTTATAAAATGTATGATGAGCAAAAACATAATAAGCATTATTAAAAGGCTGAAAATAGATGGAGGAAATTATTTGCAACTGCATATCAGGCATCAACATTCTCAGAATGTAAAGAGATCTAACACTTCAAAAGCAATTAAAAAAGACAAATCTCTTTAGAAAGTGGGCAAAGAATAGTTATAGGCAATTTAGAGAAGATTAAAAGAAAGTAGAGATGACTAACACATGTGAAAAGGACATGTTTTAAAACGTTGACAATCCCTATATCCTAGGATTCCAGTAGAGTATTTGTCTTAGATCTTATAATTGAATCCTGATGCCTAGTGTAGTAATAATGCCTGAGCCAGAGGTGGATTGTGGAGGCACCCAGAATCCTAGCCAGTTCCAACGTGGGTGGATGCTTGGTTTCTTTTCTGGGTTTGGAAAAGTTTCTATGCCAGTCATCAAATTAAATGTGAGTAATTTTCCTTTTAGATACAGACATATCTTTGCCATCTTAGGAAGATTTCTGATACCTGCCTCCATCAGTGATATTTGTATCAGTCCAATTAAGTCATTGCCCTGAGTTGGACTTTTTACTTCCTTCAACATATTAAGTAGCAGAATATAATATGCTTATCAGTGACCAAAATAAACTGTGTCCTTCAGTGAGTTTTTTTTTTTTTTTCCCTCCTGAAATACAGTTGCTATAGACTGAACATATAGTTTTATCTTTCTTTAAAAAAACAGCCATTGTAGGCTGGTGTTCATTATTCCTTACTTGCCATCCCCCTAGAAAAATGTTCTCTCTTTGCTTTTGAAAGCTGAAATTGCATAGATTCTCCTGTTGTTTGTAGATTAGCTGTAATTTATTCAGTGCCCAAAGGGTAACATAAGAGGATTAGCCAGAGTAGAGCAGGAACAGGGACAGTCCTTCAGGCTTTGTTATGTTACAGCCATTCAGATGAAACTAAAATTAGGCCAAAGTGTCACCTCTTTTTGAGATTAACAATATAACAAGTTTCCAACTTGTTCTTCCTAACTATCTTATTTAATATGATTTCCTAAAACTCAAATCACCCTAAAACATAACTGCCAGCTTAAATTAAAGTTGACTATTTTCTATGAACATTTTTCTAAATGTTTTATTTAAACATATTTCTTGACATGGTGACTATTTCAATAAAATGTTGAACAGAATTGTGCATTGTATGCCTAACAATAGTAATGTCAATTTATTACTTATGAAAGAAACACCGATATTAAAAAACTGTGCTTAGAGACAGTTGCTGTTTCCTATATGCCCACTGGCTATGCTCCCTAGTCCACAGCAGGCATTCTATAAAAATGTGTTCAGTGATTACATGATTTAAATGAATGATAGGCTGATTTCTCAGACTATACCATGAAAAATACTGTGTTTCAGATTCTTTACAAAATTTAACTTATCGTTTGCAAATTTGATCAGAGTTGTTCATTTGTTCGTCACTTCAGTTAAATTGGCACAATTACATATGTTGTACCAATTGAAGGCAGGTGAAATTACCAAATATCTATGAGTAAGTTAAAGAAATTTCAAAGCCACTAGAAGTTGGTGCCTAATTCATGTATGGCATAAGTCAGTCATTAACATGTCACACATCAAGTTATAAAACTGTGCAAATTGAATGGAAGTTGCTTAACCTCCAAAGACTTATATTTCAATAGAAGAAAAAAAAAACCCTCATATGTTATTAAAATAAAATCCAGAATAAAATTTATAGGATGAATGAAAGAAAAACCACAGAAACAGGTAGGAATACTCTTAAGAAACAGTGCATCATCGACGCCCTGTATAGCACAGAAGATATTTTTTTGTGGAAAACACATAAATTTATCTAGATTTAAAAGTAACATGATTTTCATTTGCATCAATGAAAGATTAGGAAATGTGATCCAGTCCTCTTGATAATGATAAGTAGGAATAGACAATAAGGTGATGACATTTTGGGTACTCACAAACCAACAAATTCCAAAAGAAAAAAATTCCAGAGTTTTGAATCTGCCTTTTGGGTTAGGGTTTCCCTTGGAGGACTCTTCCAGATGACTGAATGTGTGACTAAGAGGCTGGGAAGTGGAGCGAAAGAAAATAAAAACAGGATATTGAAAAGATATCTACACTCCCATGTTTACTGCAGCATTCTTCACGCTAGCCAAGATATAAAAACAACTTGTCATTCCACAAATAAAAAGATAAAGAAGATATAATATATATTACACACACAATGGAATATTCAGCCACGAGAAAGAAGGAAATACTGCCTTTTGTGACAATATAGATGGACTTTGATCACACTATACTAAGTAAAATAAGTCAGAGAAAGACACTATATGACACCACTTTATATGTGGAATCTAAAAAAGTCAAATTCATAGAAACAGAGTAAAATGATAGTTACCAGGAACTTGGAGGTGAGGGAATTGGGGAGGTGTTGGTCAAAGCATGCCAACTTGCAGTTAGAAATTGAAAAGAAAATGTTCAGAGAAGGCAAATCTATAGAAATGGGAAGTGGGTTAATGGTTGACTACGGTGGTGATGGTGGGGGTGGGGGGCTAATGGGGATTAATAGTAAATGGCCAGGAAGGATCTTATTGGGGTGATGTGTTCTAAAACTGATTTGTGATAATTGCATGACTTGGGGAATTCATTAAAAATCATCGAACTGTAAAATTAAAAAAAGAAAAAAACTGTCCATGATCAAATGAGTTTGGGAAAAATGGGTTAATAAAAGTAAAGCAAGTTGTATTCTCAAAGAGTTTTTTCCTGAGGACCACTCATACATTAATGTTAGTTATAAATATCTAAAGTATACATTTTTTATTTTTGTGTGTGTGTGAAGCTGGGGCAGGGTGTATGGAAAGTGTTTTAAGGACATATCTTGGCGACAAGGTTATAGAACAGTCTTTTAATACCAATCATTCATTAACAAGTATTTTTGTCTTCAATAGCCAGGCACTGTTCTAAGATACAACAGTGAAAGAGGAGTCAAATATTCTTGCCCTCATTGAGTTACATTCTCATGTAAGAACCCAGACATATTTAAGATAAATAAGCAACATACAAATTATGTTAGATACTGATAAGTGATAACGACAAAAATAAAGTAGAGAAAGTAGACCATAAATGTTGGGGCAAGATGTGATTTTCCATAGGATTATGTGAAAGGCAGAACTGAAAAGTTGTCTTTAGAGCAAAGTTCCAAAGGAAGTAAGAGAGGGAGCAAGTTTCTTCCATATCTGTGGTAAAACATTCAAGGTAGGGAGAATGGGACTCTCCCTGAGATGGGGGAATGACTGACATGTTTAGGAAATAAGGAGTCCAGTATGAACAGAGTGAGCAAAGGGAAAATTAGCAGAAGAGGAGACAGGAGTGTGTTCATGTAGGCCATTGTAAAGATGCTGGTTTTGACTTTGAGATTGAGAACAATTGGAGTGTTTGGGGAGAGAAATGGTATGATCTGGTTTATATTCTAACAAGATCACATTTGCTCTTGTGTGGAGAATAAACTATACAAGGGTAAGTCTGAAAGCAGGGAGATAAGATTGGGGTGAGAGATGATGGTGACTAGGACAAGGATGGTAGCTTTGGAGGTAGTAAGACATGGTTAGATTGTTGGATATACTCATATTTTGAAGGTAGTGCCTAAACAGAATGTCTTGTCAGATAGGATGAGGACTCTAAACGAATACTACTTCTGTAAGAAAGCTATTGGTATGATCTTCTTTTAGATCTTGATATTATTTTAAGCCCTTCTGATATGTAATACAAAGTAGTTGGCTTAAAATGGAAGGACATACCACATTAGTTCTGTAATCATGTGTCATGATAAAGAGAAATTGCTCTCCAGATTATTCCATCATTTACTGGAAAAATATTATTAGCTGCCAAGTGATGTATTGTGTAAAAATTTCCTATGTGCATAGAAATTGCTTTCTCCTGCTCAGATTCTGTCTCCTTGACATGTATAATGACTACTGCTATACGTACTAAAACTTTGTACATACCAGGTGGGTAGTAGACTTGTTGGGATTATCACTTTGTGAGAGGTGTACGTCTAACCATTATGTTGTTTTGTACACCTAAAACTAATAAAAAAAAGAATTTTGAACATATCTCTATTTTCAATTATATCATTGTATTGTAGCTATTTCTTGACATGCATTTCTCTTCCATCTGACTGTGAATATTATTTCATTCGTTTTCAATATTTCTTGATCCTGACCCAGCGCCTTGCACTAGGTACTGTTCAGTAAATTTTTGACTGACTGAACAAGTTCTTGATACATTTAACATCATGTAATTCATTCCATATACTATTTTAAAACTCAGAATAAAACTCAGAGAAAATCTACTGTGATGATTTTCAATGCCCTAATGCTATTGCTCTCAATATTTAGTTTGTATCAGGTTACTTTGGAAAACATGCTTGAAGATATATCTGGACCCCATTCACAGAATTTATAATTCAATTGATTAGTGGGTATGGAGTTGATCTTAAGAATATGTACTTCTAATATTTTTCCAGGTAATACTGATGAGGCTGTTCCATAAGCCATACTTTGAGCATCACTGAACTAAAAGCTTCCATAGGACTTTTTGTGGAAAAAGTATCAAAGCATGAGCAGGACTATGCCAAATAAAGTATCATCATTTTCAATTTCCTCATTTAAAGGCACCACTAATAGGTTTTCTGTGTTAAATGGTTTTGATAATGAGATAAAAGAGAATCATACAGGTTATGTTTTTCTTAAGAGAAGAGTTTTTAATAACGGCTTATTACTTGTATAGGTCAAAACAGGAAAGAGATGGAGATTCAGGGCAACTCTAAGAATTGCTCTTTCTTTCTTTCTCTTGCTCTCTCAACCTACTGGTCACTTTTTCACAAACCATTCTGTCTTTTACTTCATTCTTGATTTATTCATTCTCTACCAATTAGCTATTTGTTTTTGTATTCTCCAGTCCAAATGCAAAAGCAATATAGTCTAATTAGCTCACCTCACTGTCATCAACTGACTGGAGAAAATGTTTCCATAGGCTACACTGGGGTGGGTAAACAGAGCCCTGCTAATTCACTTAGTGGTTACTCACATAAAAGTCAACTGAGCACCGTTTCCCTGAGCTCAGGTCCAGGGGCAGGGCCACACCTGCTAGAAGGTGATGTTGGGTGTACCCTGTGACAGACATGTTCAGCAGAATCTTCCTAAGATTCAGATTTTAGGGAAAAAGAATAGCAAGCAGGAAGCTTCTTGTCTAATTAATGAAAGACGTGGATCTGAAAAGAGATGTCACAGTTCTTGAAAAAGGGATAAGAAAACAAAAGGTATTCAATTTTACAGTATTCGCTAGTCTTGACAGGAACAAGTTTCTTGGACTCTCTTTACAAAGTAGATGATGGAATGCAGTGACAGCATATGGATCTGCCTTTATTGCCTTTTACTTTTGAACTTACGTGAAAGTCACACAAGGAAGCACTAGTAATATGAAGAAAAAAAGAAACTTATGAGGAGCCAGATGCTGTTGGAGGATGTATTTGCCCAATGGGACCCCAGAATGTGGACCCCAAGCAAATTTGGCTGTAGAATATGAGTTTCTTTTTCTTTCCAAGTTTAAATCATTCTTATGATTCCTGCTGAGAAAAACTGACTATGATTTGTTGATCTGTTTCTTAAAAAAACCCACAAGATTTAGGTACAGAAAATAAGTTTATGCTCTCTTAGTAGGTGGCCTATTGCAGATTCCGTTATACCAAGATCCTGGGAAAGAGAACCTACCATACTCATTACAAATTTTTTTTTCTATAGGAGCCAGCTGCAAGAGGACAGTGGCAGTCTGCTAAGGGATCTCTAGCATATCTTTCTGTATTTGTTAGAAAGATAACCATTGGTTCTTTTAAAACAGTGTATGTCCTCTTAGGAAAGTCTGTGATCAGACATGAACTTGATGTCATCGACTTGAATAGAACAGGACTTTGATTTTCTTTTTCCTGTCTGAATAGCTTTGATTTAATGTTGAGAATAAAAGACAAATTGAATGAATCTTTCTCCTTCTCTCTCTTGGAATCAATTACCTCTGCTCAAATAACTTCAGGAAGCTTTAGGGCATTCAGTAAATTCATTTACATACTCTCAAGAAATGACTAGCATCCTGGTGGAGTAATAGAGCACAAAGGACTGATTTACCTCACTGTTTCTTATCTTGAGGCTACGTGACCAATCATAAGAGTTCATTTATGTTGAATTGGGTACACTGGTCTCTTGCAGTATGTGGAAAGAGAACTTGCTGAGTTAATGAGCTGTGACTGAGCAGCAAAGAAAATGAGGGTAGCATAATGAATGAAACTAAGGATCTCTGTTCCTCTCTCTAAGTCACCTCTTTACCCTGAGACTGCTCAGACTCATCTAGGCCAAGACCCAGAGAGAGCACACTGCTTCTGTTTAATTAGTATAGGTCAAGCTCATAGCATTTTCTTTTGAACCTGTGGCTCCT